>NC_060145.1:431702644-432027349 GCF_021461385.2 Schistocerca piceifrons | reverse complement strand
CGGAGGACACTCACACGGGATCTTCCCGAGTGGAAGCAGCAAGTAGTGGACGAAGTCAGAATGCTGAGAAACTGGGTAGAAAATCCGCACACGCATACGCAAACTATAGGGAACAACTATTTAGACGGTGACGAATGTCAGTCAACTCCTTATTGTTCACCGCCTGATTACATGCAAAACAACAGTCCTGTTGAGTCCCGAGTAGGGAAACTAAATGATCCGCCCACAATTGTGAGTTTAATGCAAGAGGAAAGTGTGATTAAGCATCGCACTTTTCCTGTTTTTCATCCGCAGAAGCGAGAAATACACCCCATCGTGTTCCTAAAGAATTTTTCCGGCATATTTCCCAGGAGCTGGACAGACAGACAGCGTATTCAGTTCGTCACTGGCTTTATTTCTGGTGATGCAGCATTATGGGGAACGGAAATGGTAGACACGTGTAGGAATTATGAAGAGTTTGAGAAAATGTTCTTGGCAAAATTTTGGAGTAATGGGGTACAGCAAAGATTAAGGAAGGAGGTGTATGGTGCGGAAATTTTCAATGAGAAGCATGGAAGTCTCCGGCGATACTTTGAGAAGTATCTAGCAAAAATTAAATTCTGGGATTCTCCGATTTCTTCCAAGGACGTAATTATGATTCTCAAAAGCAAACTCCCTGTGTCTATTAGAGAGGAATTAGTAAATGTGTCCGAAGAAGACACGGATGTATTCCTTTCTGTGCTGGATTCCTTAGATTTAATTAGCGAGGATGTGCGCTCCAAGGTTGGCAGCGGCAAATTCTTCCCTGGCAGCCAGCAGAATGCATCGCACGCGGACAACAATGCGCCCAAGGAGAGAGCGAGCTACTGCGACCGCTGTTGCCAACCTGCCAGCGGTTATCAAAACGCAAACGGCAATAACTTTAAACGGAAGCAGAAAACCAATTACAGTAATCAGCAGAGATACCACCCAATTTACAACCACCAGGTACAACATCAGTACGGAAACCCACCCTTTAATTCTGCGCCTGAGCAGCATGGAAATTCTCCACAAACTAGTGGTAATTTTTCAAATGGACCAGTGTACAATCAAAGTTATAGGTCGAAATATAGCAAGTGGCATGGGCAAGGCGGAGGCCACCCAGCACAACATAAGAACAACTATTCACAGGATAGAGGACCGCGGAACAATTTTCAAATGGCACCAAATGCGAACTTTCCTTCACAAGGAAATGGTTTTGCCGGCAACCAAAAGATCGGGCGACATCAGCCTTCTCAAGTATTCTATTCACAAGTGAATGCACCCAGTGGATTTTACCCCTTTACACCGGCATTTGTACCACATAACCAGCACCAATATGAAACGGAACAAACACTTAAGGCCATGAATGACAAACAGGTTAAACATCCTGCAGAAAATTAGAGGCAGCACCTTTCAGCCTCCTAGAGGTCGCTGCCGGTTCCAGTGGGGGTACTAACGAATACTCTGATTCTGAGTATGTTAATGCGATACGGTACGACCATGAGACCGACTTACGAGATGACCTTGCACCTGACCTAGAAGCTCAAGACATTAATGACATTTATGATGAACAGGTCCAGGCTTCGATTAAGATTTCTATTGCCAACATTCCTGTCACAGCCATTGTTGATACAGGAGCAAACATCAATGTGATGTCATCATGTCTCTTCAGACAGGTGTCTTCTGTTTCAAAAGTTTTATCATTGCCGATTCAGGGCTGCTCCATATCGGGAGCGACTGGTCCATTGAAACAAAGAGTTAGTTTACAGACGCAGCTTCAACTGCAGATAGAATCTGTTTTGGTTTTTTGCCACTTTCTAATAGTAAAGAACTTGTCAGTTCCATGTCTCCTGGGGATGGAGTTTCTTCGACAAACAAAAGCAGTGATCTGGAATGTGTACCTTTATCGTAAATCAACAACAAGTTGTTGTTAACTTGTTAAGGAGTAAAGTGAAGGCAGTGTTGACATTGCATCAGGTTTGGAGACGACAGAGGACCGCCAAACCGTGCTTTGATCAGACAAATGACCTGAGTAAATGGGATGACATAAATGACAATGAGTATGAAGACTTACTTCCTGACACAGACGAGATCGATGCTAAAGCCAAGGAATCGACTGAACTCAGGGGGGAGCAGAAATATGAGTTGTTCCATTTATTAGTAAGTTACAAGAAAATCTTTTCAAAGAAACCAGGAGTAATAAAAGGGTTCGAGTATAAAATGGAAGTGCTTCCCCACTCAACGTTCTGCAAAGCAAGCTATTCAGTACCCTACGCCCGACGAGAAGCTGTAAAGCATGAGATTAGGAAAATGCTGTGTTGGGATGTTATCGAGTTATCGAATTCGCCGTACTCAAGTCCCTTGTTGTCCGTACTTAAACAGGACGGTAGTGTCAGACTAGTACTGGACGCCAGATCAATAAACAAAATAATTGTACCGATAAGGACTCGGCCTGAAGCACTTGAGGAGCACTTGCAAAAATTTCATGGCATTAGATTTTTGAGTACACTCGATTTAAGAAGTAGCTATTGGCAGGTGAAATTGGCCAAGGAATCCAGAAAATATACTGCTTTTATATTTGCCGGCCGCTCATATCAGTTTAAGGTCATGCCTTTTGGTTTAAATGTAAGCTCGGGAATATTTATTTCTGCTCTCGATTTTGTGTTAGGACCTGAACTTCTGGATGAGGTAACTGTTTATGTAGATGACGTGTTGATAGCCACTAAGAACTGGGAAGATCATTTAGCTATTCTACGAAAGGTGTTTCAGAGATTTCAAGAACATGGTGTTACAGCGAATCTGAAAAAGTCAAAATTTGGAAAACGTGAGGTAAAGTTTTTAGGTCATGTGATTACACCTGAAGGGATTAAACCCGACCCGGAAAAGTTGTCTGCGATTAAGAATTTCCCTACGCCGGTAACTAAGAGGCAACTAAGAGGATTTCTCGGTCTTTCGTCTTTCTTTCGACGATTTCTGTCTGGTCAAGTAATGAACAATCCCGCTTTGCACAATCTTCTGAAGAAAAGTACGCATTGGATTTGGACACCAGAGTGTCAGAAAGCTTTTCAGGCAATTAAAGATGGTCTTGTAAACAATAACATTCTCTGTCATCCACAAATGGACAAAGAATTTTGTATCACCTCAGACGCTTCGTTTGTTGGAATTGGATCTTGTTTGTTTCAGATTGAATTAGTAGACGAAACAGAGCAGATCAGAGTGATTAGTTTTGCGAGTAGGGTCTTAACAGAATGTGAAAAGTCCTATTCAGTTACTGAGCTGGAGGCACTTGCAGTTATTTGGTCCTTCAAGAGGTTTAATTATTACATTTTTGGCAGAAAGATAAAAGTGTTTACGGACCATCAAGCACTTTCGTATCTTTTGACCTGTAAATTACAACATCCGCGTCTGACCAGGTGGTGTTTATTTCTGCAAGAATACGATTTTGATATTGTGTATATAAAGGGCAAGGATAACATTATTGCAGACGCACTTTCTCGTTCACCAGAAGGTCTGCCTGAGACAAGTGAGTTGGTAGAACAGATGTCGAATTACAAAGTTCTTCTTATGCAGGATCCCATTCATAGAAAATATTTCTTGGAACTGTGCAAGCAAATCCAGACACTACAGACCACAGATCCTAAGTGGGGAAAAGTAATCAGACTTCTTCAAGAAAATCCAAACCATAAGTTGTCCAAATTCTTCAAGATTCATAATCAGGTATTATTTCATCATACCTCTGTGTCATCAGACAACTGGCTTGTTTGTATACCTAGCAGTTTTGTCGAACATCTTTTGTGGTATACCCACATTTCTTGGGGCCACTATGGTCCAGAGAAGTGTAAAAAGAAGATTGCTACTTACTGTTATGTGCCCAACCTACATCGTCGGATACACAAGTTGCTAAAATTCTGTGTCATCTGCCAAAAGGCGAAAGCTCTGAATATTCCTACTTTAATTCCATTGAATCCGATCATCGCAGAAAGACCTAATCAGCTCATTAGCATTGACCTGGCTGGCCCTCTACCGATGGGTAGGGGAGGTGTCAAATACCTCGTTGCTGTTCTCGACAACTTCACTAAATACGTTCGAATGTATGTTATGAAGACATCTTGTGCTCCGCCTATTATACGCTGTCTTGAAAATGACTATTTCCCTCGATTCGGAGTCCCCGAATCTATACTTTCAGATAATGCATCCAACTTTACTTGCCGCAAATGGCGTGAGTTTTTGGCCCATCACAATGTCAAGCAGATCTTAATATCACGTTTTAGGCCTCAGTCGAATTTGACTGAGCGGATCTTCAAGGAGTTTAACAGATTTGTTCGGACGTACATTCCAGACAAGCAAACTCGTTGGGTTGATTTTGTGACCCCTTTTGAGGAGATAGTTAATAATTTGCCACACACTTCCACAGGTTTTACTCCACACGAGTTGATATCTCGAAAGAAGGAACAGAATGAGTGGGTTGATCCTCTTCCCAAGATACCTAGCCCTGAGGTAGATCTAGATGTCAAAATTCGAGAAGCTTTAAGTTCCATTACCACCAATGCTCAATTAAGGAAGAAAGGCTATGATAAAAAAGTAAACAAAGTTGTAAATTACCATGTAGGTGAAAAGGTATTACTTAAGACTCATTTCAAGCCATCATTAATATGTAAGAAAAATCGCAAGTGGCAACATATGTACCAAGGTCCTTACCTTATTTTAAGGAAACCGCACATAGGGAGTTATTTGTTAACTGACCCGGCTACGGGGAGAGTAAAAGGCTTATTTCACCATCAAGACTTAAAGAAATTTTATAATGGTAGTGGTTAAATACTGTCGTGGAAATGAATTCTTGCTTACTGGAAATTTCCTTGTGTGAACTGTTAATGATAAGTATTGTGTTGAACAGCGCACTGACTACATGGTAACGGCTATTACATGTAAACTTTAAGTATTAAATGCTATGTATGAAAAAATTGTTTATAGTGATGGACATGAACCGATATTTCTTCAACAAGCTGAAGCAGGAAACTGGGGTTGCACCAAGAATTTCAATTTAATTTTAAGTTAGTATTAAAAAAAAAAAAAAAAAAAAATGCTTGCGAGGCGATTGCCCGGAGCTATATAAATATGTAAAGGTGAGAAATGGAGAAGGATGCGTAAATAAGCACTTCTCTCAAGGTACAAGAATATTTATAGATTTATTTTTAGTAATGTAAGTAATTGAAGTTCTGTAGTAAAAGCCCAAATTACCTGCTTAAAAAAAAAAAAAAGGTACATGGTCAAACAGTCCAGACAGTGGACAGGAGTAGAAGAAATAGCTTAAAGTTCAGTTAAAGCGTGCTGTTAAATGAAAAAAACAAGTGGTAACCCGCATGTGTTCACGCAAGGAGACAAAAAGCTGTAGTAAACTAAGTAAGGTGAAATACAGTACAAATGGAGGCAAACCATGAAGCATCAATAATGTAGCGTAAGTACTCCACGAGGCCATTAATTGCTATGAAAGTAAACTATTTCCCTGTGATCTGAGCCCAATGTAAAGAGTATATGAGGAATGTTAGCTGACGAATTGATTTCAGTAGAATCAAGTTACTAAATAACCACACAGCAAGCCCCCTGTATCATAAATAAGTCCAAGTAAAGATCTTCAGAAGATTTGTAGTGTAATCTAGCGACCATTCAATACCCTAATTGAAGGCTAATCTAAAGAACAAGCAATGCAGTGATATTTAAACTTAATATTGACTATAACCTGAGTAAGACGTAGAAGTAGCAAAGCATGCTGTAAGGAAGGAGGTTGAAGTTTATATATGTGCCTATGTTTATTAAGATAATTTTATTTACATGCAGATTTTATTGCAAAAATGTCTCCTAAGACACTCCTCTTATGAAATCCATTTTCCTTCTGCCCGTTCCTTTTGATCCTGGTTCATTAACCCAGACCAAGGGTCGACTTGTAAAAGGCACGTGTGCTTCGAAGCAAAGCAGTGCTTATGAGAAATGAGACACGTAGCGTGATGAACTTCGCTAGCTTTGGTAATGTTTGTTATGGACCGGTTGCGTAAACCCAGTGAACTGTCGGTAATTCCATTCATGCAAAAAAAAAAAAAAAAAAAAAAAAATAGTAGACACGCGTTACCCTATTTTTTTTTTTAACAGAGAACGATTGCTGAGTACATGAAGCGAAGAGGGAGACCTATTGTTATCCAGTCTGCCCTCAAATATAAAAACAAATTTGGCAAGCAAAAAAAAAAAAGATTCAGCGTTAAATGCATACTCGTTAAGTAGTAGATATGCTGCGTGGCAGTAGAAAATGATCTTGGGTGCACTAAAGAATAAATGCAACGAGTGTTGCGAAACCTGTAGTTTTCATAATGAGGAGATGAGCACTTAAAAGAAAGTTTGAAAGAATATTTTTAGGTTCACTAGTGAAAGCAAATCTTGAGATATAAAGAGTCCATTCATAAAGCAGTTGTTCACTGGACTTAACAAAAGGAGTGACCATTAATTGTAAATATTAGCTCGTAAGTGATATTTTGTAAATAGTAGAATATAAGTCTTTCTATACCAGTGGAGGAAACGTGCAAAATTGGTTGTTTTGTAAATGAACTCTATCGGCGAAGGAACTAAGCACGAATGCTGTGTGAAGATGCACACTAAAGTGCGACGTGTATAATAAAAATAACTGTTCACTGTATACTAGTGGTAGTGTTGTACTGCAAGTGTAAAAAAGAAGTCAAGGCTACGACAACAGGTGCAACGCAAAGTTCAGTGTTGTTCTAAGTGCAGCGACAGCTAAAACATTCGTCGTCACTTACCTGTGAGCCTCATGGGAGGCAGTTGACAGAGAAGTATGGAGGCAACTTCAGTGTCCGGCTCCTCCGATGGGAAACGCGCGCGAGGTGTTTGTATCGATGCACTCGTGTGATACGAAGTTCACAAAAAAAAAGGGGAGCAATCGACGACCAGCAGCTCTGTTACAGCCTGAGCGCGAACGGATACTAAGTATTGGAGCTCACGCAACACTGTGCAGCCGCTGTGAGTGGCTGACGTGTGGGTGACGAAACAATCCAAACTTTAAACTGCTAACCGCCATGACTTCAATCGTACATACTGGAGGAAAGACATTTGTACACTTGTGTGACTACATTTTCATATGTAAATTAAGCAATTTTCTTGAGTTGAAGTTAAGATGAGTGAGAAGTAGATTGTTAGATTACTCAGGCCTTAAAGCCATTAATACCGGCACTCCTGAACACTGCTAAAATGAATTATAATCCTGTCTCTTGATGGACAAAGAAAATGAATGTGCACTATAGGAAGACCCTAAACTCCAGACCAGTCCCGATCCTTAACAAATGTATCCAGTAGCTTATAAGTTATACTAATAATTTTCCACTTCTTCTGTTTCATATTGTAAATAAAAACCCGGGAAGCCGCATGAATTCCTGGCACCACAGTGGAAAGGACAGATGTACTGCATGATGAACGCCGTAGACAGCTAACACAGAAAGTGAAAGCATCACGAAGTGTAGTGCTACGTTATTAAACTGTAATTGAACCACAAGGAGTCAACAGATGCTCGAACATTGTCCACTCTAGTTTAGTGAAAATAAGCACTCACTGTACTCATGTATTAGTTGTTAAGCTCAAGAGAAAGTAATTCCTGAATTCTATCCCCTGAAGTGCGAAATGAACGTTCACTTATTGTTATAAGCAAATATGGACCAAACTTAAATATGCACATAAATGTTAATCTTGGTATTATGGAATGAAGTGACTGATGAACAAAGAATGAAAAACTTTATTTTGAAAAATGATAAATATCTGATATATGTTTATAAATGTGATTTCAATTTATGTACTTTGTACGCCAGTAACGTTATGTAAATGTCACACCAAAAATCACGAATATCTCAGGAGGACATGAGGATCGAGGTAATCCTTCGGCATTCCCTCTCTCCTCATGGGAGGCAATGTGATATTCGCTATTTTTGGCTTAATTAAAACAGCAAATTCAGCCAGAAGGCAAATACTTGTTTATAAAGAATGATTAATATATAATAAGGCGTCGCATGGCGACGGTGGAATTTTCTAGATAATGTAATTCGTCGTCTTTGGGCGGCAATAAAAACAGAAAAATACGGATAGATATACGATCCTTCACTATTTTGTTCGAGGGAGAACAAATGAAGCCTTGAGCGCTAAGAAGACTTTTACTGTTTTTCTCGAGTAAGACGGACGCAGATTTGTGGCGGTCTGATCTAATTATTTTTACTAAATAAATAAAAACGTGTTCCGTCTAAGTTTTGAGTGAAGTGTAGGAAGAAGAACTGTTGTAACTTACCGTGACGAAGCACGAGCGACTCAAGAGGACAATGGCTATATAAAAGAGCGCTCAATGGACATGATACGGACATAAAAAATCTACCGTCATTGTAGTATTAAGCTTAAGGTACGATATATGTTTTAGTTATAATAAATATTTGTTCTGGGAATACTGAATCATTTAGCAGTGCTCATTCCTATTATCTCCTCAGTATTATTTTCATTTTAATTATGCATTTTGCTAATATTACAGACTCCAAGATCAGCAGTCCAATGTGCGTGTTACATTGATAAAAAGAAAACTGTTTTATCGTCTTCTTGCATCAGCTTTAATATCGAATTTCCCTTTTGTGCGATGTTACAGTTGTTTTTGCGCCCTTAAGAACTTTCTGGTCCCTTAGGAAATTGTTTTGTCATAACAATAACTTCACAACCGGGTATGATCGTATCTACGATCATGAAGTAATTAGAAATACGATAACGCAATTTCTTAATCAATAGCACGCTAGTTGAGACTGCCTCAAGCCACGCGAAACTGCAAGTAAAAACTAATCACATCTCATAATGCAATATTTTATGACAATGGTCAATCCATGATTCTTACGCCAACTGTGATTGATAAAACAGTAAGCTAAATCTCAATTTCCAACTTTCCATTGAATAGCAACATCACTTCTATTTTGTAACATCACAGGGTGTGGCGAATGCCCGGTGAACATCATCTGCCAGCGTGTGTAGTGTCAACAGTAAAATTCGGAAGCGGTGGTTTTATGGCGTGGTCGTCTTTTTCGTGGAGGGGGCTTGCACCCCTTGTTGTTTTGCGTGGCAGTACCACAGCACAGGTCTACATTGATGTTTTAAGCACCGTCGTGCTTCCCACTGTTGAAGAGCAATTCGGGGATGGCGATTATATCTTTCAACACGATCGAGCACCTGTTCATAATGCACGGCCTATGGCGAAGTGGTTACGCGAGAATAACATCCCTGTAATGGACTGGCCCTCGCCAAGTGCTGACCCGAATCTTACAGAACACCTTTGAGATGTTTTGGAACGCCGACTTCATTCCAGGCCACACCGACCGACATTGGTACCTCACCTCAGTGCAGCGCTGCGTGAAGAATGGGCTACCGTTCCCCAAGAAACCTTCTAGCACCTGACTGAACGTACACCTGCGAGAGTGGAAGCTGTCATCAAGGTTAAGGATGGGCCAGCGCCATACTGAATTCCAGCATTACCGATGGAGGGCGCCACGAACTTGTAAATCACTTTCAGCTAGGTGTTCGGATATTTCTGATCACGTGGAGTATGTAAGAGGCGTGAACAGCATCAGACGTTGAGTGATCACTGAGGTGCCACCTACTCGCATGAGACAGCGTTATCAGCACCTGAGTTTCAAAGAAATGTTCAAATGTGTGTGAAATCTTATGGGACTTAACTGCTAAGGTCATCAGTCCCTAAGCTTACACACTACTGAACCTAAATTATCCTAAGGACAAACACACACACACACCCATGACCGAGGGAGGACTTGAACCTCTGCCGGGATCAGCCGTCTGAGTTTCAAAGAGGCCTCATTCGGTCAGTTGATCGAATCGTGCAACATCCAGATTTGTGGGTCACTCAGATGTAACCGTCGCCCGATGACGGTCTACACGGGAGCGAGAGGACAGACGCAGGTCTACTCGTCGTCAAGGTTCCGATCGGCAACGTCTGACCACCACAGGGGAGAATCACTATCCTGCGCACCACACACAGCGTGTCCCTATCACCTCTGCTCCTGCCATCCAAGAACAGGTAATGGACTGCCTGTAATATTCTGTGTCGTTCAGTACCATTGGTCGGAGACTGGCAGCAGGCGGACCAAACAGTTACCGTCCCATGCGTAGGCTGCCATTAACACCAAACTCGTCACGACGTTCTTCGTCCTCATGTGTTGCCTTTCATGCAACAGTATCGTGATGCCATTTTCCAACAGGGCAATGGTCGCCCGCACGTAGCACATGTCTCTTTGAACTGTCTGCATGATGTTGAGGCCATTCTGTGGCCAGCGATGTCCCAAGATCTGTTCCCAACAACTGCCGGCCAGATTGGCCGTGCGGTTCTAGGCGCTGCACTCTGGAACCGAGCGACAGCTACGGTCGCAGGTTCGAATGCTGCCTCGGGAATGGATGTGTGTGATGTCTTTAGGTTAGTTAGGCTTAATTAGTTCTAAGTTCTAGGCGACTGATGACCTCAGAAGTTAAGTCGCATAGTGCTCAGAGCCAATATTTAATTGCATTGTTCCCAACAAAACACATGTTGAAGCATCTCTGACGCCAATTCCGTCCCAGTGCCGGTATCCAGGATACCAAGGACCAGTTACAGCAGTTGTGGGCGACCTTACCTCGGAAAAGGATTTCGCAGCCGAATCAGTGAATGCATCCTGGCCAGTAGGTATGAAACGTTGTAGTGGTAAGGGGGTTCTAAATTTAACTCGATTTTGTAACCATCAAATGACGTCACATACCTTCTCAATCCAGTAATTTTCATGTCGCTACCTCTTTTCAGGCTGCCTTCCTTTTTTTTTGTCAGACAGCGTGCTCGCCGTATTCACCAGACTTTACTCCGCGTGGCTTCTTCCTCGTGCTCAAGATCAAAATCAGGTTCTAGGCGCTGAAAATTTGAAACGGTGGAAGAGATCAAGTGAATTGGTATGGGGTACCAAACACCTTAATAAGGATGTGTTTCAAAAGTGGCAGAAATGTTGGGATCGATGTATTCGCTCACAGAATAAGACCTTCTTCCTGTGTGTATACAGGCAAACTGGCAGGTACAATTTGGCTCTGCTGTTAAATAAGCAGACGTTGTGCTTTCTGGCGAGCTTGTCTGGAAATATGCGTTTTGTAAAAGGTTCCCGAGGATGAAGAGGCCTCACTGAAAGAACGTGTGCAGGACTTTCTGTCGAGACACCGGGGCTTTCAGCCCGTTGGCACCCGGAGAGCGTGTTCATTATTTTTTCAGCGCTCGGTCGGATGACCAGAAGCCACGCCAGAGCGCAGGCGAGCCCAGCCCGCGCTGTAATGCTTCTAATAAGGATCCGCGCTCAAATCGGATTGGCGGCGGCCTCTCTGACGGCGGACGGGGAAGACCCGCCGGGTGGTCGGGTCCCCGGTACGGCTTCCCTCGCTCTGGCTGGCCACACACTGTACGGCCGCCACGTATCACAGGGAGCCCCAGGGCCAGTGTCTAGGGCCTATAGAGCTCTCCCTACACTGAACATGTGTTACACGTACTTTGCCGGGGAAAATACTGTAATAGTAATCCCACCAAAAAGACATGTACAGTCACTTCCGAATTAAAGGCTTGTAACGCAGCATTTATCGTTGATTATTTAATTGTATCCAATTTATAATGAAAGGGATGACGTTCACGAAACTGACTGAAAATCTCAATTTTCAATTTATTTTTTATCTTCTATTAGAATTCATGGAGAATAAGTTCCCAAAGTTTCAATGATGAAATCGCATCCGAAGTGCCTGAAAAATAATTAAGTGTGTCATGTAACTTCCGTGGCATGCCCAGTTTCTGAAGCAACAGTTCAATACTAGCTCGCTGAACAACGATTCCGCGGATTACATTCACGCAAACTTGTACGGGATGCATCTAGAACGCTGTGGTATATACCCTTTGATTTTATAGATCATCCCTGACTCTTAGAAACCATAACAAAGCAGCTGCTTTTTTAAAATCAAAAAACGGTTCTTGTTTTGCCCAATTTTCATCGGCTACAGGTGTCATAATTTATGATGCACCTCTTGTATTTAAAGATGGGAACGTAAGGACGATGAATGTATTAGAGAGAATGGGTTTTAAGTTAGGAAACTTCACTCAAGATGTATTGAACAGATTTACAGCGCCTCTCTGCAGCTGAAAAGTCAGCTGAAGACCTGGTAAAGGAAAGAAGGCAGAAAACAAGAAACCAGAGAAGTCTTGAAGAGAAAGAGGGTCCTGTTTACAAATCTGGGACCTTTTGAAGATGTGACATAAGAAAAATCTTTAGGCTGAAATTTAACTTGCATTTCCCGATAATTATGTTTTTTTTTTAAGTTTATGTACCTTTTATTCAGAATCTACGAAGGCTGTACTTATGAAATTTTGCACACTTATTTCTATAAACCCAGTAAATATTGTCTCAAGAGTAAATTTCGGAACCCTGAGGGTCAGCTGAGATACGGGGAAAGTGCTTGGAATTTTGCATAAATTTTATATTCTATTTACAGAATTATAACTGAAGATTATTAAAATTCTGCTATTCAATATGTTCAAAAACGCCTCATGGGAAAAGTTTCCTGCATACAGAGAGATTAAACAGAGAAAATTTTGTAAAAATCTCTTGTATAGTTTCTGAGAAAAATGTTAAAATGTCGTGTGACTAGGGCCTCCCGTCGGGTAGACCGTTCGCCTGGTGCAAGCCTTTCGATGTGTCGCCACTTCGGCGACTTGCCCGTCGATGGGGATGAAATGATGATGATTAGGACAAAACGACACCCCGTCACTGAGCGGAGAAAATGTCCCACCGAGCCGGGAATCGAACCCAGGCCCTTAGAATTGACATTATGTCGCGCTGATACTCAGATAATTGGGGCGGACAAACAATGTTTATATCCCATTTTTTAAAATAAAATTTGAAATTCCATAGAAAAGTTAAATAAATGTAATCAAACCAGTTAAAATAAATGTGTCAATTTTATGTAAAGCGTGGCACAAAATTTCTTCGCTGTATCTTCAAAATTGTAGATTTGGTGCATCTTTTAAACAGTATGTGTTTTTCATGAACTTCCCTCCTTAGTGAAGTGATGAGGTTAAAAAAATGAAAAGAATGAAAAGCCCTAAGGATGGTATCTAATTTATTAATCTCGCTATTGAAAAATATATATTTTTTAATGAAAGAATAAAAAGAAGGGATCCATGTCCGTGCAAAAATCAATATTCCTTATTCTGAAACAACGTATTGTAAATGCACTGGTGTGCCAAACTTATGTACGAAAATAACTTTCGCATGGCATGTGACTGCTAAATAATATAGCTCGAGGAAACTTGCACCAGACGTGGAAAGAACTGCTTCCATAGATTACAGAAGGCAACTGAAAGAAATGTGCAATGAGACGAACAGAAATGACAAACACAACAGTTACCCTAAAATTACCGCGACTTATGATACTGGCAGTCCCCCGGACACTACAAAATGAGAACATGGTTCTTAGGGGTTATGATGAGCACGGACGGTAGTGAAAGCTCTGCAACGTGCTGCCCTGCTGGCCATAAGTTTGATACCGAGTTTTTGTGGTACAGCATTAGATTTCTCCACCAGCAAAAATACGTCCGCTTCACCCTGACTGCTTTCCGTTACCTCGCCAGGAGATATTGATACTGTGCCCCTGTGACGGTTTGCCCCTAACGAGCGCAGTCTGTTTGCACCACACCCTGGACTTTACAAAATGTGGACATGGCTCTTAATAGCATGCCTGATCACCACGGACGGCAGCGGAAGCTTTGCAACGTGCTCCCATGCTGACCAAAGTGTTGATAAGGAGTTCTTGTGGCAGAGCATTCGACGATTTCTCCACCAGCGCGGTCACAAATGCTGGGTAGTCGTTGGTGAGTGTGTAGGTGCTGCTATATAAGTCGTGTGAACGGACAGGCCAGTCCAATCGCCGAATATCCTCTCGTTCCAACAGCTTGTCCACCTGCGCTGTTCGCTGCAGTCGCACCATACGGGGTAGAGCAGTGGTTAGCACACTGGATTCGCATTAGGAAGGACGTCGGTTCAAACCCGCCTCTGGTCATCATGATTTATATCTTCCGTGATTGCCCTAAATCGCTTCAGGCAAATATCAGAATTGTTCTTTCAAAAGGGCATGGCCGCCTCCTTTCTCCATCCTTCTCTAATCCAAGCTTCTGCTCCGTTTCTAATGCCCTACTTGGTCAATGGGATATTAAACACTAATCTCCTTCTCCTCCTCCAATGTGGTCGCGCACTACGTGGCACTATATAAAACTGGCGCTAATAGCTTAGGCACATAGGGAACACACACGACGCAGATCTGTAACTCCATGGTATTGGTGATAAGTTGAGAAAACCGTCCCGAAACACATCTGCTACAAAACGCCAATGTTTCCTGCGCAAGTACCCCGACATCAGTATGGTATATGATCACCATGCACACGTACACAGGCCGCCCAACGTGTTGGCATACTCTGGATCAGGTGGTCGAGCAGCAGCTGAGATATAGCCTCCCATTCTTGCACCAGTTCATGTCGGAGCTCCTGAAGTGTCGTAGGGGTTTGAATACGTTCAGTGATACGTCGACCGAGAGCATCCAAGACGTGCTTGATGGGGTTTAGGTCTGGAGAACAGGCAGGCCACTGCATTCGCCTGATATCTTCTGTTTCAAGGTACTCCTCCGAGATGGCAGGCCGGCGGGGCCGTGCTTTATCATCCATCAGTAGGAAGGTGGGACGCACTGTACCCCTGAAAAGGCGGACATACTGTTGTAAAATGACGTCCCGATACACCTGACCTGTTACAGTTTCTCTGTCAAAGACATGCAGGGGTGAACATGCACCAATCATAATCCCACCCCACTCCGTCAAACCATGACCTCCATACTGGTCCCTTTCAAGGACATTAAGAGGTTGGCGAGAATCACTGTTCAGACTTTACCTGGACTCGTCCGTGAACATAACCTGGGACCACTGTTCGAATGACCATATACTGTGTTCTTGACACCAGGCTTTACGGGCTCTCCTGTGACCAGGCTTCGGTGGAATGCACTTTGCAGGTCTCCGGGCGAATAAACCATGTCTGTTCAGTCGTCTGTAGACCGTGTGTCTGGAGACAACTGTTCCAGTGGCTGCGATAATGTCCCGAGCAAGGCTACCTGCAGTTCTCCGTGGCCCTCTGCGGGCACTGATGTTTAGATATCGGTCTTCTTGTGCTGTTGTACACTGTGGACGTCCCGTACTGTAGCGCCTGCACACGTTATTTGTCTGCTGGGATCGTTGCCATAATCTTGAGATCACACTTTGTGGCACACGGAGGGCCCATGCTATGACCTGCTGTGTTCGACCAGCCTCCAGTCGCCCTAGTATTCTACCCCTCATAATGTCATCAATATTTGTTCTTTGAGCCATTTTCAACACACAGTCACCATTAGCACGTCTGAAAACGTCTGCACACTTACTCGCTGCACCGTACTCTGACATGCACCAACACACCTCTGCGTATGTGGACTCCTGACAGCGCTACCGTGCGACGGCCGCAGGTCAAATGCACCTCATGGTCATACCTCGAGCTGATTTAAACACGCAAACCACCCACGAGAGCGCTGTCTGACCATGTTTCAGCATTATCCCTAATTTATAAGCATGAGTGTGTATCACCACACAATAACATCTGGATTACCGAAACAATCATGTTCGACAGTTTGCACCCTCGTATGCTGAGAGGACGTAATACGCAAAGGATCCAGGATCATTGTCGAACATGGATGTTTTGGTGGTCCAGGGCAGGCATGTTGTTGCAAGGCCATACAGACCCCCAAATCTTTGGAAACGGTACACTCACCGGTCAACGTTACTGTGACACTGTACTCGTTCACCGTGTGAGTCCTTTCAGAGGTGCATTCGGCCCTGGTATCGTATTTATGAACGACGATGCGCGACCGCATAGAATAGCGCAGATGGAGGAGGTCTTGGAACGAGATGATATTCGGCGAATGGACTGGCCTGTCCGTTCCCGCGACTTAAAAACCATCGAACACATTCTAAATGCATTATGGAGACGTATTGCAGCAGGTACACACGTGTCAAGGACAACCCAACAGTTGTCAACCATGTGCTGTTGGAGGAGTTGCCGAACGCCACCCACAGGAGCCCTTACCAACTTTGTGGCCAGCATTACAGAGCTTTCACTGCCGTCCGTGGTGACAACAAACCCTATTAAGAGCCATGCCGACGTTTTGTAAAGTCTAGGGGACTGCATGTTGTGCTAACAGATTACGCTGGTTAGGAGTAAACCGTAACAGGAGCATTCTATCAAAATCTCCTGACGGCGTTACGGAAAGCTGTCAAGATGAACCGGGATATTTTTGCTCCCGATTACAGCTCGGATCATTCCGCATATGAGAAAGTCACACAGTGCTTCTTTGGGATCTCAAATTTTGTCCCAAGCGCACCCCCATCTTTCCTCGATTCTCTCCGTATTCCTGTACGGCTAACCCCGGCGGAGGTTCGAGTCCTCCCGCGGGCATGCGTGTGTGTGTTTGTCCTTAGGATAACTTAGGTTAAGTAGTGCGTAAGCTTAGGGACTGATGACCTTAGCAGTAAAGTCCCATAGAATTTCACACACATTTGAACATTTTCTTCGTATTCTAGCAGGGCGGCTGGGGGCTCTGGCAACCTGAACTGCAGCACACCGTGCTGCAGCGCCGTCACGGACTGGTCTCTCATGACGAACATATGGCTTGACATGGTATCCGTTTGCATGATACCCACTCCTAACTTAACCCATCCTTGCATAACCTATCGCAGTCAGCAAGATTCCACTACTGCTCTTACTACCAGGGCTAAATACCAAAGAGGTTTTTTTCCTTGGCGCTTGCTTTGACACTTTTTTCCCTCTGACCTTCAAACCGCTACCCTTCGCTCGACTTTCGACCCAATCTATCTCCAGACGAGCGCGTATTAATGGTTAACCTTAACCAGACGTACGCAAACATCGCAGTACCCACATTCTCCAGTCTCTCTCTCTCTCTCTCTCTCTCTCTCTCTCTATATATATATATATATATATATATATATATATATATATATATATATTTCTTTGTCATGGAACCCACTGACTTCTTCGTTTTTCCTTCGATGAAGAAACAGTTGTGTGACAGGCATTTCTAAAATTACGACGACTTGAATTTCTAGGTGAAACTGAAACGTTTCCTTAACAGCTAAAGGGCAGAGTTCTTCAACAAAGGTCTCCGTCGTGTGAACTATTTTTCGGAAAAATGGTCTCAGGTTCATTGCTTCGAAGCGACAGTTAAAACGTTATTACTACCCTTCACATCAGAGACAACAATGAGTGAAAGACAGTATTCAGAATGCCGATTTATCATGTAACAGGCACATGAGAAAAATACGTTGTTTCTTATTAAGCACAACCATGAGCCTGAAGTGCTCATTGTTCCATAATATTTTAACTACTTCATCAGGATATTATGGGTCATGAATCCAAGCACCTTAGGAAAGTCACAAAGTATATCCAATAGCAACAACTGCTGATTTATTGAATCTCTTATTTAATCTGTCAAGGTAAACATGGAGTATTTAGTTTATTGCCTTTATCTAAATCCACATTGTTATTGAAAAAGTTTCGCTGGACTGATTGTTTCTAAATTCTGCTGTACATGTACAGTGTGAAATGTTCTTAACAATAAGGAGATCCTTAGTATTTACTGTTTCTGCCTTACCTGCGCCTAAGTGGTTGTTTTCAGCAGTGTATCCAAATGAACTTTCGCGCTAGACAGCGGTTCGACAGTTGTTGTTGTGGTCTTCAGTCCCAAGACTAGTCTGACGCAGCTCTCCAAGCTAGTCTATGCTGTCTACGCCTCTTCGTCTCTGCATAAATAGTGTGACCATCCATTTTAAACTGCTGACTCGCGTTAAGCTTTGGTTATTCTCCACAGTGTTTACACCCACGATTCCGTCCATTACGAAATTAACGATTCCTTGATGGCCCATAATGTGTCCTACCAGTCGATCACGTTTCTATCTCTGGGGATACGACGTCTATTTGGCCATTTGCACTGAATGGCCGGTCGGTGCGAGCCGTTACTTCCGAGACCACTGTTGCTAAAATAGCTGACCTATCACTTTGGGTGCGGGATTGTGTTTAGCAATACTAAACACGCCAGGAGCCGGAGTTTCATGTTCTTCTTATTCGCGAGTTATTATTGTTCTGAGAGCGGGTCCAGATTAAAAATCATAAACGCCAAATTTTATATAAGGATCTAGGTAGGTAGACATTATATCAATGCGATTAATGCCGTTTTGTGATAGGAGTAGTAACTGCATAGTTATTCTAGTTTGTTTCCGTTTGTGAGCGTACCATTGGAGATTCTCTCTTATCAGTTTGGGCCGAGGGTAGAAATTATTAATGTTATTGCATAAGGCAGTTAATATGAGGATTTACCAAGTATGATGACCTTTAGACCAATAACTTCGGATGTAGGAATTTTTTAACGATTTCGTGTAACTTGTTGAAACAAAATTGTGTTAGCTATAAAATTCTAACATTCTGCGTGGTTTCTGTTTGTTCTATATCGTGTCTCCCTACCACTTTCGCGCAACGACGCTCTGAGCGTGTTTTTTAGGGAATTGACTAGTTTGAACCTGGGACCTGTTGCTGGTAAGGAGACGTCAGACCACACATGACATGTAGAGTTCAGAAGAGTTCAGTGAGACTAGCGATGATATAACCAAATACTTAATAATTTCAACGTTAGCTCCACTGCACTCCCTGTAAAAGACTCTTAATACTAACTAAATTTAGTGGAAGGGGTTCAAGGCTTTCCTATTTTTAGTTAGCTGGTAAAATAACGTCGAAAAAGCAGTTAAGTTTACCATTTGAAATTTTATTCTACTCACAAAACATCGTTTATAAATTGCGCTATTGATAAAAGGAAATGTTTTAATACAGGATGGTAAAAACCAACTGCGTTCAACAAAAATGTGAACGAATGTTCCCTGAATGGGTTTCCAAGTTCTACAATAGATCGAAGGATGACCTATGCCATATCACATCTATAATCTAGGTATAAATTAAGTTTCACAAAAGAGAAAACTATCAAAATGGTCTACAGTGACCCTAAATTATCTTTAATTACTTATCTAACTTGACGTAAATTATGGTGGCTGATGTGGCTTCTCAGTAACTATATAACAGAAAAATCATCGCGTTTCAGATTTTTACTTCAAGTGGCAAATGTGAACACCATGAGCTTTAATTGACGATCGACACTAGTATTACGCAAAAAGGGGATGTAACAGATGAGACTTCTGCAGTTCTGAGTGAAGCTTTATGCGCTGTTATGCGGCATCGCGTGCGTTCATTACCTTGTCGGTGTTCGTCAGGGGGCGGCGGTCAGCACAGCTCTGCTCACCTCGCCGTCTCGGAAGCAACTCTATCCTAACTTCTCCTTACTACAGTTTACCGAAGTTGGTTTAAAAAACTATCTGGCTGTGTTTTCATCTGACCAATCATGGTCTCAATGTTAACCTTAACCTCCGCCTACAAAAATTCTGTCTATCCAATGAGAAACGTTATACTTTTCGTGGTGGGGCAATGTTTTTAAAGTTTGGAACGTAACAGAGACGCGAAAAAGTCTCACGCTAAAACTTGCAGCTGGTGTGGTCCTTTTAGTGTTATCGTAAGATCTATACAGTTCTTCTGGAGAGCTGTATCTTTTAACATGGGCTGGGGGGTGGTCCTGACGTAACAGAGACGCGAAAAAGTCTCACGCTAAAACTTGCAGCTAGTGTGGTCCTTTTAGTGTTATCGTAAGATCTATACAGTTCTTCTGGAGAGCTCTATCTTTTAACATGGGCTGGGGGGTGGTCCTGACGTAACAGAGACGCGAAAAAGTCTCACGTTAAAAACTTGCAGGTGGTGTGGCCCTTTTTGTGTTATCGTAAGACCTATACTGTTCTTCTGGAGGGCTCTAGCTTTTAACATGGGCTGGGGGGTGGTCCTAGCGGTTAGCTGGCGACGTGGGTGTCCGTCCCTTATCGTAGGGCCTTCAGCTTAACACGGATCTGCTCTCGGCTTCTGTTCTCGTTTCTCCACTCGGAACTGCGTCTGTCTCACGGTGGGAAGGTATGACATGCATTTAGGCGTTCTTGTGTTAGTCTGTGGTATTCCATTTGCTCACTCGTTACTCGTATTACTTTGGTTAATTTAATGTCACGATTTATTCGGAGCTATGTGACATACTACTGGATTTGCTTATCATGTCAGGGTTTTCATGGAAGGTGTTGGATTTGCCTGACACCTTACAAAATATCATAAGGGCACAGAGTTAAAGTATGTAAGATTAGGCTTTGCACAGAGGAGAATGAAACTGATCTTCTTTTAAGGTAAAATTACAAGGAGTTGGTAGACGTCCGAATTGGGTAGCGGAAAGCGATTTTATGATCCATAGAGCGAATGCATGACTATTATATCGTGCTTGTAAGTGTTAAAATTAACACACGTTTTGCATGTGGTCCACTACCGTTACACACTGATGTGCCGAAGAAACTGATGTACAGATTCCTATTCAAATATAGAGATATGTAAATAGCAGAATACGGCGCTGCTGTCAGCAACGCCTATATAAGACGTCTGGCGCAGTTTTTAGATCGGTTACTGTTGCTACAATCGCAGGTTATCAAGATTTAAGTGAGTTTGAACGTGGTGTTATCGTCGGTGAACGAGCGATGGGACATAGCATCACCGAGGTAGCGATGAAGTGGGGATTTTCCCGTACGACCAATTCACGAGTGTACCGTGAATATCAGGAATCCTGTAAAACATCAAATCTCCGACATCGCCGTGGCCGGAAAAAGATCGAGAAAGAACAGGACCAACCACGAGTCAAGAGCATGGTCCAACATGACAGCAGTGCAACCCTTCAGCAAATTGCTGCAGATTTCAGTGTTTGGCCATCAACAAGTGTCAATGTGCGAACCATTCAACGAAACATCTTCGATATGGGCTATCGGAAGCGAACACCCACTCGTGCACCCTTGATGACGGCATGACACAAAGCTTTACGCCTCGCCTGGGCCCGTCTACATCGACATTTGAGCTGTTGATGGCTGGAAACATGTTGCCTGGTCGGAGGAGTCTCGTTTCAAACTGTATCGAGCGGATGTACGTGTACGTGTATGGAGACAACCTCATGAATCCATGAACCCTGCATATCAGCAGGGGACTATTCAAGCTGGTGGAGGCTCTGTAATGGTGTGAGACGTGTGTAGTTGGAGTGATATGGGACTCTTGATACGTCTAGATATGACTGTGACACCTGACACATACGTAAGCATCCTGTCTGATCCCCTGCATCCATTCATCTCCATTGTGCATTCCGACGGTCTTGGGCAGTCCCAGTGGCACAATGCGACACCCCAAAAATTCAGAATTGCTACAGAGTGACTCCAGGAACACTGTTCTGAGTTTAAACACTTCCGCTTGCCACCAGACTGCCCAGACACGAACATTATTGAGCATATATGGGCTGCCTTGCAACGTGCTGTTCAGAATAGATCTCCATCCGCTCGTATTCTTACGGATTTATGGACAGCCCTGTAGGATTCAGGTTGTCAGCTCCCTCTAGCACTACTTCAGGCATTATTCGAATCCATGCAACGTCGTGTTCTGGCACTTCTACGTTCTAGCGGGGGCCCTACACGATATTAGACAGGTGTACCAGTTTGGTTGGCTCTTCAGTGTAGATTCTGTTACAACAATAATAGCTGAACCTGTATCTGTGTCGCATGAAGCAGGCCCAAGAGGAAATAAGTTTCATCTTAGTAGCGTACGCCTGTCTTCCTGGTGCACATAACGATGAACCAAGTGCCGATTCTTTCCCTGTAATACCCGATTCCTTCCGTCTTGTCTTTGAATTTCAGCACATTCCCCGGATATTACTGTGAAAATTTCGCCAACATTAACAAACGCTGCATCACTTTACTCGCATGCCATTAAAGGAAGCGTAGAGTTCCATTTAAAAAGACACATCTTTCCTTCAAAATGTCGGCCGTCGTAGAAGTTAAGAGTTAATCCTATATACAATGAAATTACGCCCCCCTCTGCGTTCTGTCATTTGCTGATAACCTCGTTCCGAAATCCTAAACCTCTTACGAAATAAACTGAGTGTTACGCCAAATGTGGCTCATGATTAATAAGGCGAAAGAGATTGGGCTGTAATATCCCACTCCAATTTCAGGTTCAGTCTAATTCGTAATTCTCACCAGCTGTCCACTCCTTATTTAGTGCTTCTTGTGTGGCTACGAGAATGCAGTACCGTAGCTGGTGGCACAGTGTATCTGACTTGACTGATAGAACATTCTGGTAGTGTTTGAGCGGCGCCAGGGAGCTGCGGAGCAGCATTAAGCGGTGGACCGCAGAACAGCGGTCGCGGATTGAGCTGCGCTCATGAATATTCCACCAGTGGAGGCTGGCGTGCTACCAACACGCCCTACGAGGCATGCGACTGTCAAATCTAAAATACGAATGGCGTTGAATAAGTAATGCAACACTTTTTTTCTCTGTCATATGCGTTGCAAAAATACGGAATTTGTTGTCGGACAGCGAAGAATGTTCTCGTTTGAGCCCCTATAGTTTCATGAAGTTCCGAGAGACGACGGTGCTATACGTAGCGGTCAAAACGGTAACCGTAACTGAGTTACGTTCCAAGCAGAGAGCTGTCATTGAGTTTCTTTTGGCGGAAAACCAGAGCGTTTCAGATATCCATATGTGCTTGCCGAATTTCTACGGAGACCTGACAGTGAACAAAAGCACAGTGAGTCGTTGGGCGAGGCGTCTGTCATCAGCGCAACAAGGTCGCGCAAACCTGTCCGATCTCCCGCGTGCCGGCCGGCCGCACTCACCTCTGACCCCTGCAGTGTTGGGACGTGCGGACACTCTCATTCGAGGTGATCGACAGATCGCAATCAGACACCTCGCTGCTCAACTCGACTTCTCACTCGTCCACCAGTTGGGCTACCCGAAATTACGTGCATGCAGGGTTCCTCGCCGCCTAACTGAAGACCGCAAAGAACAACGAAAGGCAATCTGAGCGGAGTTGCTTGCGCATTAGGAGGCTGATCGTGACAATTCTCTTTAGAACATCGTCAAAGGCAATGAAACATAGATTCATCCGTTCTAACCGGGAAGAAAACGGAAACCTATAACATGGCGCCATCCCACCTCTCCTCCAAAGAAAAAATTCAAAGAAACACCCTCAACCACTAAGGTCATGGGGCCGGTCTTGTGGGACTCTGAAGGGGTTAATCTGTGTGCTGTTTGCCCTCATGGTGCAACCATCTGCAAACTTACTACTTTCTTTTAGAATCGGGAGTTTAATAAAAATGGCAAGGTACCGTTAATCAGAAGACAGGGATAAGTTGTGATCTAAATGACAATACATTTATTCATTCTTAACATCACAAAAAAAGACTAAAGAACCGTCACACAAACATTTTCATTTGACAAACGCTTTCACTAACATGAGGTCTACGGTGGACAAAGTTACCGGCTGGGGATCGACACACGACACTAACCAGAACACTAATCGCTTTATCTGACTTCTGAATCCGGGTTATGGTACAAAAAATGCGCCACCATCAAGCATCTGTACTCTACTATTCAAAAAAAGAGAAATGTGGTTCGAAAGAACAGGGTGCTGAAAAACCTGGAGCCCTACGCCGTAGCAGCGAATTGTTTATCCTCCTACTGGTCAAGGTGGCACACCACGATGCGTTTGGCGACTGAAGTCATGGACAGCCACAATCTGTTTTCAATGGTGCGCACACGAAAAATGCAAGTACGCCGTCTCGCATTCGGTTAATTTGGAGGTACTTCCCTATGAGCCTCTCAAACCTTGGTGGATTACAATGTGCAGGTGGACCCGTTTGCTGGTCTGCCAAACCAAATCGACTCCAAGCCACAAATATGTGTGACGGAATATGTCAAATGTTTAGACGGCCGATTCGAAACAAATAAGTACACCCACGCATCACTTGCGTGCATGATGCTAGAAGCAGTACCTCTGATGGTTCAGAAAGTGACTAGCACAGGCTCTAAGTGGCACACTAGAAAAGGACACAAATCTTACTGTTTAGGTAGAGACCTGCAGTTCTTTACCAGCGAAGCACCAATACAAGGGTGATCTCTTCTCTTTCTGTCCACTTCCTCATCAGCTCGGTAGCAAAGCACATTTACATCTTAGACTTCCCCCACTTTAGCACAAGCCAATCACGAGCTGGAGCGTGGCATTCGAAGCTGGGTGAGCGCCGTTTGCTCTGCATACACCAAGTTGACTAATCAGAGACTAAAATTAATTGGGAGAAAGGGAAAAAAAAGATTCAGCTTTCCAACCTCTTTCCCACAAGTTTATGCCGTGTCTTTTGCTAACAACATGACCAGGATGGAAACACTCCTCTCCATAAAAAGCTTTTTATCTCCTCTGTTGCGTCAATTTCGAAGTTTCCAAGGAACAGTCATAAACTCGCAAAAAGCCTCGTGCTTTCACAAATATATTTTTTAACAGAGTCTGGACGTCTGTGCTCCAGTGACCTGTCCCACAGAAATTCGCAGAATGCTGACAGTTGTCTTGTCGGCTTCCTGCCTCTGTTTTATTGCCGCTCTACAATGCGCTGTCCATTGCAGTGGCGACTTCTCGGCGCTAGTCAGTACACCTGGACATTGCTGCCTACTGACCAGCACCAACCAACATGTCTGCACAATGAGACTGCGGAACTCGGAAATCCGGAAATGTTTCCACCCAGGTTCTGCAGGAAAAACGCGCTTCCCTTGGCGCACCATCGCAATCGTTTAAATCGGCACCCTATTCCTTTGAACGCAGGTAAAGCTTACTGTTATTCCTTCCCTAGAGCACACAAGCAAGAGCATTAACTACTGCTCACCATAATGATGTATGAAGCCAAATTGGAATAAAGATCATATTCCCTAAGAACATGGAAGTGGCGTAACACCGAATCAGAAGTGAGAGTGCCCTGCAATCTCTCAGATCAACTATAAAGTGCTTTGTGTTGCTCTCGCGAAGTTGAAGAAACGAATTCAGCGTGTGCGTCTCCACAAAAATTGCAAAATATCTTCTCCTTCTCCATGACAATGCCAGTCCTCACACAAGTAAGCACACATGAGATGATGCCGCGCGGGATTAGCCGAGCGGTCCGAGGCACTGCAGTCGTGGACTGTGCGGCTGGTCCCGGCGAAGGTTCGAGTCCTCCCTCGGGCATGGGTGTGTGTGTTTGTCCTAAGGATAACTTAGGTTAAGTAGTGTGTAAGCTTAGGGACTGATGGCCTTAGCAGTTAAGTCCCATAAGATTTCACACGCTTTTGAACATTTTTTTGAACACATGAGATGAGCTCAAAAAACTTCACTGGACTATTCTTCCTCATCCGTCCTACAGCCCAGTTCTCACACCTTCCGACTTCCATCTGTTTGGCGCAATGAAGGATGCACTCCGCGGGAAGCAGTACGTGGATGACGGGGAGGTTACTTAGGCAGCGCACTCCGCCTGCGGCCAGTAGAGTGGTACAATGCGGTCATACACACCCTGCCAGGAAGATGGCGTACGGCCGTCGCATTGAACGGAGATTATGGTGAAAAATAGAGTTTTGTAGAAAAAGAGTGGGCAATAGTGTGGTGTATCGGAATCCTGTATAATACAAACCTGCTTTCAGAAGTAAAATGTAGCATTACTTACTGAGCATCCCTCGCGCGTTTCGAACATGAAGTGTAGGAGGAAACGCGGGCGATGTGGCCCGGTGGTTGGCACACTGGACTCTTATTCTAGAGGACGACGGTTCAAAGCTTCATCTGGCCATCGAGATTTAATTTTTCCTTGATTTCCCAAAATTGCTCTAGGCAAATACAAGAATGGTTCCTTTGGAAAAGGCACGACCGATTTCGTTTCCCACACCTTCGTAGTCTGAGCTTGTGCTCCGCCTCTAATGACGGTGCTGTCGAGAGGGTGACGTGGGCATTTCGCCCGTCGTTTTTCCGAACCTTTTGTAGGTGCTGCAGGTACCGCGGGACTTGCGACAAAGCACTGCTACACCGTGGGTTTTCGGAGCACAGCTTCCACCACTGCTGATATACGCAGCCGTACACCAGCAGTGGATGTGTTGTCACTACCTGTCAGGAAGCGCCCTCGCCGACAACCTTCGTTTCCATATAGTTTCGTAGGTATAAACTACTTGAGTCGTATACACTATGATAATGGAAGTAAACACAACAAAAAAAGGACAGTTCAGTCTTCTCAAGGATGGTCATAGATACTGGGTGCACAGAAAATTTGATGTGTATACGAACGGATTGTCTGTGAATTCCGAAAGGAGTAAGTGCCGAGACCATTTAGACATTCCAAACGGCAGAATAGTGGCTGAACAGCGAAATTCTTACCCAGCTGACGAAGCAGAAGTGCAGAGAAGGAAAAGAATGCACTACTGCGGGGAAATAGTGCACGAATAAAATACAGTGCCAGTTTTCCCAATGTTCGAAGAGTAATTTCGAAATTTGAAAGATAAAGACAATCTGCCTATTGGCTTCAGTCTCGGGTTCTTCGGCCGACTTTCATCTGATGATTTTACTGACGTTCCGCCAGCACGAGTGGCTGGCATTGTCAAAGCTTCACCCTCCATTGCCGGTGGTGGAGCCGAGCTCGCGGCCGCAGGCTATATGTACCTGGCGCGCCAACGTCCGAGGGCTTCTCCGCGGTCATTTCCGGTGCGGTTCTCCTCTTGCTACCTGCGACG
Source organism: Schistocerca piceifrons (assembly GCF_021461385.2). Lineage (NCBI taxonomy): Eukaryota > Metazoa > Arthropoda > Insecta > Orthoptera > Acrididae > Schistocerca > Schistocerca piceifrons. The sequence goes on along the minus strand of NC_060145.1, from coordinate 432,000,455 downwards.
GTCGTTCGGTGCAGTACGGGAAGCCAGGACCCGTCTACCTTAAGGCTTTCCTCTTTCTTGTTGAAATTGTCGAGTGTTGTATTTCTACAGCTTCTCTGAACAAGCGCGTGTGATAGTGGTTCTCTACAGCCAGAACTTCCCTATCAGCGAATTTTATTACGTGGTCGGTCTCACTCAGTGCGTGCTCTGCCACGGCCGATTTCTCCACCTGCCCCAACCTGCAATGTCGCTTATGTTCTTTGATCGTGGTGTTCATTGATCGTCCAGTCATTCCGACATAAACTTTTCCGCATGTCCATGGTGTACGGCACATTGCAAGTGGGTCACTTTTCTCCTTTGCCGGTCGAGGACACTCTTTGATCATCCTTGTCGGTTTGAAAATCGTCTTTACGCCGTGTTTGCGCAATGTACGGCCGATTCTGTCCGTCGCTCTGGAAATGTATGGCAGAAAGGCCGCGGAGAAGCCCTCGGACGTTGGCGCGCCACGTACATATAGTCTGCGGCCGCGAGCTCGGCTCCAGTTCACCACCGGCAATGGAGGGTGAAGCTTTGACAATGCCAGCCACTCGTGCTGGCGAAACGTCAGTGAAATCATCAGACGAACGTCAGCCGAAGAACCCGAGACAGAAGCCAATAGGCAGTTTGTCAACAAGTGGCCACAAAAGCCTTAACAACTTTGAAAGGTAAAGCTTCAGATTTCGTCAAAAAATATTCCAAACTGTGAGAACAGCAAGAATCCATTGTGTAAAGCAAGAAGGGATCCTATTGGGACGATCCAGAACCCTTGCACTAGTTCTTAGATACTAAGGGAAGACATTCTGAAACTAACAGAAGGCTATAATTTTTAAAAATTGAATATGGGTCTGTTTCTGAGAAAAGAGTTCTGTAGTACGGTTGTGAAGAAGCGGAGAAAATCCTGTGTGAAAATGGAACTGTTCTTATGTACGGGACAACTGACGGTTGTTCTACGCAACTGAAACACCGTATACCATACACGTTGACATATGATGAACGGAAGAAGAGACGAAGGTACTTCCTGGTTTATTTGCTTCTCTAACGCACAAAAGTCAAAATACGTATCATGGAATTTTACTGGACTGAATAATAAGATGCCTGCGTAGTCATCGAAACCTGCAATGCTAGACTTTAAAATGGCTGGAACCAAAGCTACGAAAACAGTGTTCCCTGAAACATCCCTAAAATTTTCACTTTAAAAATATCATAGAAGAACTGAGGTTAAAGGAGAAACACAGGGATGGATCAGAAACCCGATTGTTTTGCTGCATTGGTCTGCAGTGGCATAGCTTCCACCAAAAGGTGTTGATGAATCGTAGATTGTAATAATGGAAGAAACGCACTCTGGAACCAAAGTCATGAAATTTGCAGACTATAAGATCAATAAATGCATGAAATATCCTGGTACACAAAATAAAATGTGGAATGCTCATAACCAGTGACACGGAACCAGGAATTATGTGAAGGTTACCACAGAAAACTAAACTCCTCAATATATCAAAAGCATCCGAACGTATACTTTCTGATAAATAAGCTTAAGGAGGAAGCAGTAAATACTAAATTTGAAACCATAAAAGGATTACATTGGTCTCCCTCTACAGATAAGAAGAAAACGATACATAGATCTTGACAAAAGGCATTGTAGGAACATACAGGCTGATTCCGCGATGATGTTACAAATTTTCAGCGATAATTGGTAAGGGCTATGTATGAATTGAGGTAAAGGACCCTGGCCAGGAAATGACCGAGTCGAAAGTCACAAGTGAAAATCATTCCGGTACCTTTGACAGTGGGATACATGTGCCGGTTCTGTTGTTGCTAAGACTGTAGGGCAGGCAGCTTTCAGGGCTGGTAGTATGGACCAAACAAAAGACGAACAATCTGGCAGACATGTACTGTAAAATTCAGACCTTGAGAGCTAAGGACTCGTTCGTCTTCGTTACACAGAAACATGTCTCTTTGCTGAATAAGTGCCCATAGCTCTTAAGGTATGCGTTTTAGAGCAGATATTTCCTTGATTTTTTTTTTCTTGTTTTTGTCCATACTGCCTCCTCCAAATACATGGACACCAAAGAGCTCGCAGTAGAAAATATGGGGCATACGAAGATGTTTAAAATCTCTGCTTTCTTACAAAAAGTTAAGAAAGAAATGAAAATTCATAAAACAAGAGAACAATTCACTTCGTTATTTCGACATTCAGACACTCTAAGTGTCTGCGCCACCTAACGAACATATGATGGCGGTTTCTTATCGTACAGTTCCACCAATTCAGCATGGATATTTACTATTTATTTAGCATCCACAGCGTGTTCTCTACACGTGGTTTCAATGTACACTGAATTCCATGAAAAGAAAACATAAATTAATATTTACAGATATAAGAGCTAAACTGTCACAAGTTTGACCGCCATAAATCGATAACAGATTTAGAAGTAAATTACACATTTGTGGCTTATCAGTTGACAGCATGTCCGCCTCCGGTAGCTGAGTGGTCGCCGGCACGGTAGCTCAGCGTGTTCGGTCAGAGGGTTAGCTGCCTTCTGTAATGAAAAAAAACTGAGTTAATCGATCAACAACGGACTTAAACGGATGTCTTACGACGTCCGCCCCGAGAAGATGCAACGAACAAAAGCAAACAAAATGAGATAAAAAAAAGTGATCAGCGCGACAGACTGTCAATCCTAAGGGCCCGTGTTCGATTCCCTGCTGGGTCGGAGATTTTCGCCGCTCGGGGACTGGGTGTTGTGTTGTCCTAATCATCATCATTTTATCCCCATCGACGCGCGAGTCGCAGAAGTGGCGTCAACTCGAAAGACTTGCACCAGGCGAGCGGTCTACCCGACATTATTATTATTATAGTTCACAGCATTACGGAAACTGAATCAAAAACGAGAAATAAAAATGAAAAAAAATGCCATACAGATATTTTCCAATACTCTTACGAAAATTTACATGCACTTTATACAGGCGAATATCTTAAGTAAACAAAAGGGAAGAAGCAGACTGAGGGAAGTCCTATCCTATACTCGGCAATTTCTTCATCGAGTCCAACATTTCACAGTCAAATTCGGGACACGAAAACAAGATGTGGTTTATATCAACTCCCGACTCAGAAGCACAATCACATGCAGGAGTACTATAATTGCTCATTCGATGTGGATGGAGACAAAAGATTTCCATCTAGACGTATCAGGAGTTCTATATCACTCCAACTGCACACGCCTCACACCATTACAGAGGCTCCATCAACTTGAACAGCCCCCTCCTGACATGCAGGGTCCATGGATTCACGAGGTGGTCCCCATATCCATACATGTCCATCCGCTCGATATAATTTGAAACGAGACTCGTCCTATCAGGCAACATGTTTCCAGTCATCAACAGTCCAATGTCGGTGACGACGGGGGTCAGGCGAGCCGTAATGCATTGTATCGTGCAGGCATCAAGAGCATACGAGTGGGCCTTTGGCTTCGAAAGCCTATCTCTACGACGTTTCATTGAACTGTTTGCACACTGACACTTGTTGATGACCCAGCACTGAAATCTGCAGCAATTTGCGGAAGGGTTGCACTTCTGTCAGGTTGAACGATTCTCTTCAGTTGCCGTTGGTTCCGTTCTTGTGGGATCTTTTTCCGGCCGCAACCATGTCGGAGATTGGATGTTCTACCAGATTCCTAATATTCACAGGACACTCGTGAAATGGTCGTACGGGGAAGTCTCCCCACTTCGTCGCTGCCTCAGAGATGCTGTGTCCCATCATTCGTGCGTCGACTGTAACACCACGTTCAAACTCACTTGAATCTTGATAACCCACCACTGTAGCAGCAGTAACCGATCTAACAACTGCGCCAGCCACTTTTCTTATATACGCGTTGCCGACCGCAGCGCCATATTCTGGCTGTTTAATAGGCTGTTAAATATCCTTGTGAATACCAGTTTCTTGGCCCGCCTCGATAACTGAGTGGTTAGCGCGACGGAATGCCGTGCAGCGGGGCCCGGGTTCAATTCCCAGCTGGGTCGGGGATTTTCTCCGCTCAGGGAATGGGTGATGTGTTGCTTTCATCATCTCATCCCCATCGACGCCCAAGTCGCTGAAGTGGCGTCAACTCAAAAGACTTGCACCAGGCGATCGGTCTATCTGACGGGATGCCCTTGCCATACGACATTTCATTTCACCAGTTTCTTTGGCGTTTCAGTGCATTAATATAGGGTGTTTCAGAAGTGATGGTTAATATTCAGGGATATGACAGAAATGATCTTTTGGAACAAAAAGTCAAGTAATCGTTATGCTGAATAACCGCAACTTATTAAAAGTGTGCAACTCAATACAGTTGCTGATTCTCACGAGACAGGTACGTAGTCTATAATCTAAATACTTAAATTCCTCTGTTGCACTTACAATTGTTCGTCTAGCTGAATAGTGTCCTTGGCTCACTGACTAGTCATTTATGATTGTGGCGCAGGTATCAGTGGCAGTCTTCCAAGGTTTGTCGCCTCTTCTGTCCTGATCATGCACACACAGGAGCTTTATCATGGAATGTGTCAACCCCTGGTTCAGGTGGAGTGACAGCTCATGGTGTTTTGCACGAAGAAAGAAATTTCCTTCTCTCTCTTGTCGTGTTGTTTACCCGTTCTCAGTTGGTTTTCCTGTTGGTGGAGATACGGCTGACAGCACTTGTAGGCCAGCCAGCTTCACTTCTCCGGCCGCGGACCGCATCCGAAGCACGTTTAGGATGGCTGCTGTGGAGCAACCGGCGTGGTTGCTTGGGCAGCTCTCACCGTGACATCGGAACAAGGTGCGAGATCCTGCGAGTACTGCACACAGAGATGCAAATAGCGGCGCCAGGTCACCCCCGGTGTAGAGTGGGGTGCCGGTGCTTCGTTGCAGAGATGGCTGTTGCACCGTTTCCGATACTGCCACCTGCCGCGGTGTTGTTCTCACCTGTTGGCCGGCGGGCTTTCCCGCAGGGAGGAATACAGTCCGTTCGCCGCTGCTCTGGAGTGGTCGTCCTGACACAAGGAAGGGCGCACCCCGTCATTTGCTGGCCCCTGGACTGAAAACGGTTGTGACCACTCCTCTGGCTGGCAGCGCTACTGCGGAGGTCATGCTGGCTGGCCTCTCGGTCGACCGTGCACCTGGGCGCGGATGTCGGGAGGAGCAGCCAGCCTCCTCGTTCAGAGGGACGCCAGCATAAGCGACCTTCCGCAGTCTGGAACATGTCGTAGCCATGGCAACCGCTGCGATGTTTGCACCTGGGTGGAAGTGATCTGGGATGCGGGCACTGCATGTTCGCGTGTCCGCTGCGCACTTCACACACGGCTTGGGGGAAGAGCAGTGGGGTGCCACACTTCAGCAGCTGAAGCACTCAGGTGAAGCGTTCTTGTGCCTTGTGTCTCAGAGAGGTCACAGTTCATAGTGATATACAGTAAATCATCGAGTAGAGCAGAAGCTATATCTGGCGTTCCGCAAGGCAGTCTCATAGGCCCTCTGCTGTTCCTGATTTACATAAATGATCTAGCTGATAATCTGAGCAGCCCACTTAGATTGTTTGGAAAAAAAAAGATGGCTCTGACCACTATGGGACTTAACTTCTAAGGTCATCAGCCCCCTAGAACTTAGCACTACTTAAACCTAACTAACCTAAGGACATCACACACATCCACGCCCGAGGCAGGATTCGGACCTGCGACCGTAGCGGTCACGCGGTTCCAGACTGAAGCGCCTAGAACCGCACGGCCACACCGGCCGGCGATTGTTTGCAGATGACGCTGTAATTTACCGTCTAGTAAAATCATCAGACAATCAATTCCAATTACAAAATGATCGGAGTGGTCGAGCGGTTCCAGGCACTACAGTCTGGTGCTGCGCGACTGCTACGGTCGCAGGTTCGAATCCTGCCTCCGGCATGGCTGTGTGTGATGTCCTTAGGTTAGTTAGGTTTAAGTAGTGCTAAGTTCTAGGGGACTGGTGACCTCAGCAGTTAAGTCCCGTACTGCTTAGAGCCATTTGAACCATTTGAACAAAATGATCTAGAGAGAATTTCTGTATGGTTCGAAAAGTGGCAATTGGCACTAAACAAAGAAAAATGCGGTCATCCACATGGATACTAAAAGAAATCCGATAAATTTTGGGTCTATTATAAATCGCACAAATCTAAGGGCTATCAATTCGACTAAATACCTAGAAATTACAATTACGATCAACTTAAATTGGAAAGACCACATAGATAAGGGGAAGGCGAAACAAGGACTGCGCTTTGTTGGCAGAACACTTAGAAGATGCGACAAATCCACTAAAGAGACAACCCACATTACACTTGTCCGTCCTCTGCCGGAATATTGCTACTCGGTGTGGGATCTTTACCAGACAGGATTGACGTAGGACATCGAGAAGTGCAAAGAAGGGCAGTTCGTTTCGTGTTATCGCGATATAGGGGTGTCACTGATTTGATAGGCGAGTTGGGTTGGCAGTCATTGAAACAAAGGCGGTTTTCTTTGCGGCGAGATCTAGTTACGAAATTTCAATCACCAACTTTCTCCGAATGCGAAAATATTTTGTTGACACCCACCTACGTAGGGAGAAATCATTATCATAATAAAATAAGAGAAATCAGAGCTCGAACAGAAAGATTTAGGTGTTCCTTTTTCCAGCGCGCCATTCGAGAGTGGATTGGTAGAGAAGTAGTATTAAAATGTTTCGATGAACCCTCTGCCAGGCACTTAAGTGTGAATTGCAGAGTAACCATGTAGATGTAGATGCCTCAGTAGCCCGGTGGTGGCTGCTGGGTGGTCACCGGCATCACCTGATGCGATTTCTGGTAGTCCACATTGTCAGAAGCGATAGCATTGAGAGACAGAGACTCCTTCTGAGACTGTAGCTCTTCCTTGATGTGCTCAGCGTCCGCACAGTCCGTGAACTCCTCGAATACAAACTTCAGCGGCTTCTCTGGGACTGTGGTATGGGTGTATAACGGCAGCAAAAGTATTGCCACCTCACTCGTTACCTTCCTGAAATCATAACATTTGGTGAGGGGCAGTCACGTGAGACCTTTTCCTGCAGCCTATAAGATGTGGGCTGCTGTCGTCCGCCGGTTGAGGCGCTGCCAGAAGACTTTGTAGTCGTTTTTAAACTGTATGACGACTAGGGTGACCTCTTTTGAGACCGCCTGGCGTTGTCCGCTGCGCAGTGGGCGCTGGCCTCTTCTGAATCGGGTTGAGCTGTAGCCAGCCTCCGTTTTTCCACCGGTGGTTGGAGCGGTTGGGGGTAGCGCTTCCTGTGGCAGTATCTGCAGTGGGCGTCGCGCGTTTGGAACTAACGGTCTACATAAACATTGTCCTTTGCGCAGGTGTCCCTTATTTCAGTACATATCCTCTTCAGACATCCTTCCTCGCCTACTGTACTCCTTCACTTCATCCCTGTGTGTCGATTTACCTTTTAGATTAACTCGAGAGCTCCACATTTTAAATGATCCCAGTTTCTTCTCTTCTGGCTTTCCTATGGTCCTCACCTCATTTCCATTTTTAGGTGTTTCTTCCTAAGTAGCATGTCAATAGCATATACCAGTAGAGATCTTCTCTTGAAGAAAGCTTCTTTTACCTGTGCCAGTCAACTTCTGACATCAAACTTTCTTAAGCTGTTGTATCTTGTGTAATCTTGCATCCTTGAAATGACATCTGTTTCACTACTTCCACTCCTTTCACTACACTCCTACATTCCTTCCTTGCTATACGTCTCTTTTTTTAATTCTAAATGAGACGTTACTCACTTTTCTGCTAGCCTTCATAACTATGTTCCCTTTGCTCATCCTCAGGTGACAAGTTGTTTGTGCGAGTGCATTGATCGCCTCCTTTAAACAGGTCTTCTAGGTATTTCTTGTAATAAACGGGCAAATGCTAGAATTGTTATCTGTTCCTCTGAGCTTGTGGTCCATTTCCTAAATTTTCTTTCCTTTTCCTTCACTTCTTATAATCTGATTTAAATTAGTTAGCGTCTAATGTAGTAGGCTGGAAGTTGGGATATCGTCCCTGTCAGTTTTGTCTATAGGCAGACACCACAGCGCCCCATTCTCCACTAGAATAGAAAATCGCTTAAGATCTCTGTCTTCTACAACAGTTGCTTTAAGAAATATAAAATCCACATATAGAATACACATGTAAATTATATCGTTTAGTAATATGATGCAGCGTTTCACTCAGGTATTTATGTCGTTGATGATTTTTGTTTTCTGGGCATTAGGCCATAGTCCAACGAATATTCTCTGGCTAAAGCTGTCATCACATGGACCGTGCATTCAATTCTCAACATTGAGCGCTCCAGGTTTCTGACATCAAAGCTTGGAAAGAGTGATTTGGAGAGACTTTCTGAACGTGTAGGACCATATGAAGTATGACAGATACTTTGATCATGTAGAACAATATGAAGCATAACAGATACTGACTGTGAAGATGTATTTGATTGCAGACCTTTGAGATGGAAGGACGCCACTAAGCCTCAGGCACACCATCTCTTTTTCTCGACAGAGTCGGGAGGCACCATATTGGCTTTCAGTTTTTTATATCCTTGCAGGATGGCGATGATGGGGTTCTAATAACTGATGACTTCCACAACTGCACTTACGTACGCCTTTATTAACAGCATGTAAAGCTCTGGATAACAACTCAAAGATCGTCCAGGTTCACTAACAATACTATAAAGAAGATAAACTGAAGAGGTATCAATTCTTGGTGGATAACGAAATGACGTTTAAAGCGCAATGCTGTGTTTCAGGCTTGCCGAATGGTGCAGAGAGGAATGGCACGATATCAGAGCGCAGAAACATTGTGGTGGAAAGAAGGCACAGCAAGGAGACGGAACAGTATGCAGAGACAGCTTGATGCAGAGGTGGTGCGGCATGGAGGCAGCAAAGCGTGATAACAGCGTAGCACAGAGACAGCTTAACTTGGAGATGGCTCGACATGGAGATAGCGCGGTGCAGAAATGGTGCAACATGTGAACTGTAGGGCTGGCCTTGATGCAGTTCCAGCTGAGGGGCTGGCTGCTGGTGAAGCTGGTACTTGGCCTGGAACGGAGTGGGTCTGCAAATGCTACCTGCTGGAGGACTGCAGTGCTTTTAAGTACACAACAGACAGAGGGATACACATGGGAGTGGACAATCACCTGACCCACTGAAGATTGGTCCCAGTTGCAGAAGAAACCTGTGGGCAAAGGTCACCAGTGGCAGAGTGCAAATGGGCGTGTGACAGGCACGAAAAGAGTGGGACTAAGGGAGGGCTCAGAGCAGCAGGAAAGTGACGCAGCAGCATCAATAAAAAACACAACTGAGAAGTTGGCTCGACAGGAAAAGGCGTCGCCACAACCTAAGGGCATGGGAGTTACATCACCACAGCGTGTGCTGGAAGCATATGACAGGACCTACTCTAAGCCACAGACAGGTCGTGAGTTATTCAGAAGAAAAGGCATGGACCCCTCTCTGAGAAATAAGTGGCAACCACAGCTGCTGTAGTAACCAAAACCAACCGCGGGAACGCCTTGGGCTGCGGATTGGAGCCGCCAGGTGGGGAAGCCGCCGGCGGTGGAGCACGCACCACTGGGTAAACACAGGACGAGTCGGACGACAGACCAACGACAACTGACAACAACCGACCACGACCGACTATGAGCGACACAACAAGGAAGAGATAAACAACGGAGGCTTGTGGAAACCACAACACCAAACACCAACAGTAAATCCACTCGGAACCAGAGCCAGGCAAATGTCAACAACGAGCAACGACCAGAACGCAGTACCACCGAGATAGAGACGCAATCCAGAGCGAGCACCACACTGACTGGACTAGGGTTTTTTTTTCCTTTATTGTGATTTTAATCACCTATACAGGTGGGCTGGCAGCAGCACATTACGCTGCTCTTCAGCCTTAAGTGGAACAATAACATGACATAGAGGTGAGACAGACAATACAAAAAACGGCGGGCAAAAAAATGGAGATACAAAAGATACAATAAACATGAAGCCGTTCACGATGGACGAAAAAAACACTAACACTTGTTGACACGGCGCACAAAACACGGAGAACTGCGACGGCACATGTGAACAGTTGAGTTGTAACGGCACGAAACACAAAACGAAGCACACACACTAGACACTGATGGCGATGATCTCCGGCGCGCGAATGTTCACTGTGCGTGTGCGAGTCCGGGGACCTGCCAAGAGAGGAGGAGGAGGAAGGGGAGTGGGAGAGGGAGAGGGGAGAGCAGAGATGCCACGGGCAGGGGAGAAAGGGGGGGAGGGAGGAAGGAGGAGGGGAAGCCCGGGGGGAAGAGTGGTGCAGGGAGGGGACGGGGGAAAAGGAAAGAGAAGGGGACGGAAGGGAAGAGAAGGGAGGGAGGGAGGGTGCCGAAAGGAACGGACACCTGAAGTGGGAGGTGGGGCAGGGTCAAAGTTGATAGGAGGGGTAGATGGAGGGGAGGAGGACATCGTCAGGGAGGGGGAGCTGGCGGAAGCCACCTTGGGAGAGGGTAAGGAGGGTGGAGAGATGGAGACCGGGTGGGATGTGGGAATACAGGTGCGGCAGCGGGCGGGGGTGGGAGAGGATCGGGGACACGAGCGGGTGAGGAGGATCAAGTTTACGGGAGGTGTACAGGATCCGTATCCTTTCAAGGAAAAGGAGGAGGTGGGGGAAGGGGATGAGATCATACAGGATCCGCGTGGGGGAGGGGAGACGGATGCGATAGGCAAGGCGGAGAGCATGGCGTTCAAGGATTTGGAGGGATTTATAGAAGGTAGGGGGGGCGGAGATCCAGGCTGGATGGGCGTAACAAAGGATAGGGCGGATGAGGGATTTATAGGTTGTGAGGATTGTGGAGGGGTCCAGACCCCACGTGCGGCCGGAAAGGAGCTTGAGGAGACGGAGTCGGGAACGTGCCTTGGCTTGGATCGTCTGGAGATGGGGCGTCCAGGAGAGGCGACGGTCGAGGGTGACGCCAAGGTACTTGAGGGTGGGAGTGAGGGCGATAGGATGGCCATAGACGGTGAGATAGAAATCAAGGAGGCGGAAGGAAGGGGTGGTTTTGCCTATAATGATCGCCTGGGTTTTGGAGGGATTGACCTTGAGCAACCACTGGTTGCACCAAGCGGTGAACCGGTCAAGATGGGATTGGAGAAGGCGTTGGGAGCGTTGCAGGGTGGGGGCAAGGGCGAGGAAGGCGGTGTCATCGGCAAACTGGAGGAGGTGGACGGGGGGCGACGGCGGCGGCATGTCCGCCGTGTACAAAAGGTACAGAAGGGGGGAGAGGACGGAGCCTTGGGGCACACCGGCGGAGGGGAAAAAGGTGTAGGAATCTGTGTTATGGATGGTGACATAGGAAGGACGGCGGGAGAGAAAGGAACCGATCAGACGGACGTAGTTAATGGGAAGGGCAAAGGTTTGGAGCTTGAAGAGGAGACCGGAATGCCAGACGCGGTCATAAGCGCGTTCGAGGTCAAGGGAGAGGAAGATTGCGGAGCGACGGGAATTAAGCTGTTCCGAAAGGAGATGAGTGAGGTGAAGGAGAAGATCGTCGGAAGAGAAGGATGGCCGAAAGCCACACTGGGTGACGGGAAGGAGGCAGTGCTAGCGGAGATGCTGGTGGATGCGACGGGTGAGGATAGATTCCAGGACCTTGCTGAAGACCGAGGTAAGGCTGATGGGACGGTAGGAGGAGACGGCGGACGGCGTTTTGCCAGGTTTAAGGAACATGAGGATACGGGAGGTTTTCCACAGGTCGGGGTAGTGACCGGTGGACAGGACTACATTGTAGAGCCTGGCCAGGGTGGAGAGGAAAGAGACAGGAGCTTCACGAAGGTGACGGTAGGTGGCACGATCGTGACCAGGAGCGGTGCTGCGTTTTGTGCGGAGTGTATCAATGAGATCCTGTGTAGTGATAGGGGCATTGAGTTCCGTGTGTGTAATGTTGTCCAAGTACTGGAAACCAGGAGCGAGGGGAGGGACAGAGGTGTCAGTTCGATCGCGGATATCCGGGAAGAGGGAGTAATCGAACTGGGGATCGTCGGGGATGGAGAAAACATCGGAGAGGTAGGAGGCAAAGTGATTGGCCTTACTAAGGGTTTCAGGGGAGGGATGATCATCGTGGAGAAGAGGATAGTAGGGGGAGGGTTTAGTTCCGATAAGGCGACGGAAGGCCGACCAGAACTTGGACGAGTTGATTGGTAGGGTTGCATTTAAACGGGTGCATGTCTGTCGCCAGTCCCGGCGTTTCTAAGCCGCGAGCAAATTACGAACGTGTCGCTGGAGTTGCCAGTGGCGTCGTAGTGTGTCCGGGTCATGCGTGCGGAGGAAGGCATGGTAGAGACGACGGGATTCACGGAGAAGGAGAACGGCCTGTGGGGGTAAGGTAGGACGGTGGGGGTGGATGGCGACAGTAGGAACGTGGGCCTCCACGGCCTCAGACAAGGTCTGCTGGAGAAAGGAGGCGGCATGGGTGACATCGTCAGGGTGGTGGTAGGTGAGAGGGTGGCTATCGACCTGGGTGGAAAGGGTATCCCGGTAGGCATTCCAGTCGGCTCGGGAATAGTCGTGGACATACTTAGGGGGAGGGTCAGTACGAGGGTCGGGGCGAGGGCGACGACCGTCTGAAACGGTGAGGAGGACAGGGAGATGGTCGCTACCAATAGGCTCCAGGACATCCACCGTTATGCGGCCAAGGAGGTTGGGGGAGGAGAGGATAACATCAGGAGTGGAGTTGGATTCGGGATGGGTATGCTGGGGGATGGGGACGAGGTCGCCTTGAAGGGTGGCGAGGAACCGATGCCATCGCTGTAACTGGGCAGCGGAACGACTATGGATGTTGAGGTCGGCGGCGATCACGTAGGAGGAAAAGGTACGATCGACGTGGGAGAGGAAGTCGAAGGGAATAGGAGCGTTGGGGCGGACATAGATGGTGGCGCAGGTAACGGTAAGGCCGGGGAAGAAGAGACTAAGGATCAGGTGTTCGGTGGGGTCGAGAAGGAGAGGTTGGAGCTGAACGGGGATCTGGCGGTGGTGACCAATGGCAACTCCGCCACGCCCAATTGGGAGGGGATTATCGGAGCGGTGGAGGAGGTAGGGCAAAGTGTGAATGGTGTGGTGGGGTTGGAGGAAGGTTTCATTAAGGAGGAAGGCATCCACGCGGTGGGTGGCAAGGGTGTGCAGGAAGAGGTTCCTGTTGGCGGGTAGGGAGCGGATGTTGTTGAAAAGGATACGTTGCTGTCGCGCCACGATATGGATTTAGATGAGGGTGTCGAGGTGGGAGAATGTGAAATGGGCCTGGTTGTTGGATTAGGTGGCGTACATCTTGAGTTGGAATATGGAACGGGCGGCAAGGGAGATCTGCTGGAGGGTGTGGGGGCGCTGAAAGGGATGAACATTCTGGAGGACGATGGTAAGGAACCTGATGATGTCCTCAGCGGTGGGGGGGGGAGACGAAGGGAATTGCCAGGAGGGGTGGGGGCGTCCAGGGGACGGACAGGGACGGTGAGTTCAGGAGTGGTTGGAGGGGGTCGGGCTTTACACTTTTGGGAGTAGGTGGGATGGGGGAGATTGCAGGTATTGCAGGAAGGAGGGGATTGGAGGTTAGGGCACTGCCTGAGGAAGTGCGCTTGCCGACAATGCGGGCAGGTGGGGGCCTCGCGGCACTCAGCTGTGGGGTGCGCGTTATAGCGCAGACACCTCTGGTAGTGCAGGGATTGAGGAGGGGAACGGGAGGGGTCGACCTTGTACCGCTGGTTAAAAAGGAGGGCACCCTCCTTCAGGAGACGGTCAATGGAGGGGGCGTGCTCAGAAAAAACCCGCATAAGGCGGGTGGGGCCGGCAGCGTTATGTATGCGGCGAACTGCACGCACCTCCAAATGGGGATGCGCCTTGAGCTCCGCCAACACCTCCTCCTCCGTGATCACTAGACTAAGCCGAGTGATCACGGCAGTGAGAGTTGGCGGGCGACGCGGAGGTTGGGGTTGGCTGGAGGGAGGTGGTGAAGGAGCAGGGGTGAGAGAGGCATGAGGGCCAAAGCGGGTGACAGGGATGCGGGAAAGGAGGTATGTGTGGAGGGTTGGGCTGGGGGAGGAGATGAGGACCGAATCTCGGCGAGGAGTGAGGAGGGAGACAGGGGCACCAGGACAATGCTGGCGAAGGAAGAGGGTGAGGTTCCGGGCTTCAAGGAGAGAGGGATCAGGACGGGAGAGGAGGTAGCGGTAGGAGGAGGGGGTAGAGGAGGAGGATGAGGGGGCAGGGACAGGCGGGGAGACATCCATGGCATCATGGGTGGGGGAAGGAGGACGAGGCGGAGCCTTTTTGGAAGCAGAGGAAGCAGGGGTGCCACTGGGGCGCTTGACGGCGGTGGAGGAGGTGTGGGGGATGGGAACAACGGGAATGTGGCGGGGAGGGGCAGGTCCCGGGGCCGGAGTCGGCGCCGGAGATGGTGACGGTGACGGTGAAGGCGAAGGCGACGGCGACGATGACGATGACGGTGGCAGTGGCGGCGGTGATGGCGAAGGTGACGGGGAGAGTTGGGCGTGGACAGTTCTGGGGCGTGTTCGACTTCCGCGGCGGGAGGTATTAGAGCTGCAATGATCTGAATCATTGGACTGAGTTTGAGATTCTGTCAAGAAGTGCAGTGACAGGAGGCACTGGCAGCATGGTGTGAGTAACATTGGATGCCAGAGGGAGGACACAGTTCTGTTACAATGAGCTTTGCCAGCTGATGGGACCATGGCACGACCAATGGCAGCTCCCAATAGGCCAATGCGGTCTCCAGAAACACTGGTGGGCAGCGAGAGCAGGGTTCAATTCACAGTGGCCACCAGTAAGATGTAGGTGTAACTCATTGCTGGGAGTCAGTAGCTGATGAGCATAAGATGCTGCCCATGGTGGCTGCTGGCGGGATGATGCAACAATACCATGCACTCCAGTGAGACGCAGCCCAAGGGGAGTGGCCATGATAAAAGGCACTCGCCACAAGGTGAAGATGCCTCTATGTGCCCAGGATAACAGTCAAAGAACGTCGTGAAGAAGTTTCGTGATCATACTATTGTAATAGGGGGAGACTTCAATCTACCAGGTATAGAATGGGATAGTCACACAATCAGAACTGGAGCCAGGGACAGAGACTCTTGTGACATTATCCTGACTGCCTTGTCCGAGAATTACTTCGAGCAGATAGTTAGAGAACCAACTCGTGAAGCTAACGTTTTAGACCCCATAGCAACAAATAGACCGGAACTTTTCGACTCCGTGAATGTAGAAGAGGGTATCAGTGATCATAAGTCAGTGGTTGCATCAATGACTACAAGTGTAATAAGAAATGCCAAGAAAGGAAGGAAAATATATTTGCTTAACAAGAGTGATAGGGCACAAATCGCAGAATATCTGAGTGACCACCATCAAACGTTCATTTCTGAGGAAGAGGATGTGGAACAAAAATGGAAAAAATTCAGAAACATCGTCCAGTACGCCTTAGATAAGTTCGTACCGACTAAGGTCCAAAGCGAGGGGAAAGATCCACCGTGGTATAACAATCATGTACGAAAGGTACTACGGAAACAAAGAAAGCTTCATCATAGGTTTAAGAGTAGTCGAATCATAGCTGATAAGGAAAAGCTGAACGAAGCGAAAAAGAGCGTAAAGAGAGCAATGAGAGAAGCATTCAACGAATTCGAACATAAAACATTGGCAAACAATCTAAACAAGAACCCTAAAAAGTTTTGGTCATATGTAAAATCGGTAAGCGGATCTAAATCCCCTATTCAGTCACTCGTTGACCACGATGGCACCGAAACAGAGGACGACCGAAGAAAGGCAGAAATACTGAATTCAGTGTTCCGAAACTGTTTCACTGCGGAAAATCGTAACACGGTCCCTGACTTCAGCCGTCGCACGGACGCCAAAATGGAAAATATTGAAATAAAAGATATCGGAATTGAAAAACAACTGCTATCACTTAGTAGCGGAAAAGCATCCGGACCAGACGAGATACCCTTAAGATTCTACAGTGATTATGCTAAAGAACTTGCCCCCTTTCTATCAGCAATTTATCGTAGATCGCTGGAAGAACGTAAAGTACCTAGCGACTGGAAGAAAGCGCAGGTCGTTCCCATTTTCAAGAAGGGTCATAAATCAGATGCGAATAATTATAGGCCTATTTCGCTTACGTCAATCTGTTGTAGAATAATGGAACATGTTTTGTGTTCTCGTATTATGACGTTCTTAGATAATACAAATCTCCTTCATCATAACCAACATGGATTCCGCAAACAGAGATCATGTGAAACTCAGCTCGCCCTATTTGCCCAAGAAATTCACAGTGCCGTAGACACTGGCGAGCAGATTGATGCCGTATTCCTGGACTTCAGGAAGGCATTTGATACGGTTCCGCACTTACGTTTAGTGAAAAAAATACGAGCTTACGGAATATCGGACCAGGTTTGTGATTGGATTCAGGATTTCCTAGAAGAAAGAACACAACATGTCATTCTTAACGGTTCAAAATCTGCAGATGTAGAGGTAATTTCGGGAGTACCGCAGGGAAGCGTGATAGGACCTTTATTGTTTACAATATACATAGTTGACAACATCGGTAGCTCCGTGAGGCTATTTGCAGATGACACGGTTGTCTACAAGAAAGTAGCAACATCAGAAGACTCGTACGTACTCCAGGAGGACCTGCAGAGGATTAATGCATGGTGCGACAGCTGGCAGCTTTCCCTAAACGTAGAGAAATGTAATATAATGCGCATACATAGGGGCAGAAATCCATTCCAGTACGATTATGCCATAGGTGGTAAATCATTGGAAGCGGTAACGACCGTAAAATACTTAGGAGTTACTATCCGGAGCGATCTGAAGTGGAATGATCACATAAAACAAATAGTGGGAAAAGCAGGCGCCAGGTTGAGATTCATAGGAAGAATTCTAAGAAAATGTGACTCATCGACGAAAGAAGTAGCTTACAAAACGCTTGTTCGTCCGATTCTTGAGTATTGCTCATCAGTATGGGACCCTTACCAGGTTGGATTAATAGAAGAGATAGACATGATCCAGCGAAAAGCAGCGCGATTCGTCATGGGGACATTTAGTCAGCGCGAGAGCGTTACGGAGACGCTGAACAAGCTCCAGTGGCGGACACTTCAAGAAAGGCGTTACGCAATACGGAGAGGTTTATTATCGAAATTACGAGAGAGCACATTCCGGGAAGAGATGGGCAACATATTACTACCGCCCACATATATCTCGCGTAATGATCACAACGAAAAGATCCGAGAAATTAGAGCAAATACGGAGACTTACAAGCAGTCGTTCTTCCCACGCACAATTCGTGAATGGAACAGGGAAGGGGGGATCAGATAGTGGTACAATAAGTACCCTCCGCCACACACCGTAAGGTGGCTCGCGGAGTATAGATGTAGAGATGTAGAGTCTGTGCGAAAACATCAGAGAACTAGATGGCACCAGTGGGAAAGGTGACATTTGTGCAGTCGACAGCCATGATGCCATCCAGCATAGTGTGGTGACAGAGAGGCTAGACCAGCTAGATGCCTGCTATTGTATGGTTGCACACAAGAAGAGGCATGTGAACTCGAAGACAGCTTCATTGCTAGTTTTACATGGCAGGTGAGATGAGGCACATGGTGTCGTAAACAACCTCGTTGCCAGTCTTACGTTCTCACGAGGAGGTGAGGAATGGGGTGCAATAACGGAGGACTTCATAGCTGCAGTTATGTAGATGTCTTAAGAGCACGGATAGTTCTGGATAATTTCACAATGATCAAGTAAGAACAACATAAGGAAAGTCTGTTGAAGAGATACCAGTCCTGGATGGATGTCAGAGTGGTATTTGAAGTACAGCACAGTGCAGCGTTTTGGGTATCCAGAGCAGTGAAGCAAGTAGCGGCACTATGTAATGGCATGAAAATGGCGTGGTGAAAAGACGCTGCAACACGGAGACGGATCAGTGCGCAGTGGTGTCTGTATGGCGGCACAGAGTGGTTTGTTGGACTCACAGTGCAGTGCAGAGAGTCGTGTCACAATGCTGTGACATGAAGATGGTGCACTGCAGGGATAACTTGGCACAGGGAGGACTCAACGTAATAATGTCACGGTGCATAGACAGTGCAGCACAGAGACAGCTCGATGCGGAAATATGATGACAACACAGAGGTTGTTTGGCACTGAGGTAGTATAGTGTGGTAATGGAGTGTGAGTGGGCATAGTTCAACGTGAAGATGGCTTGATGCAGAAACAGGGAGATGTGGCAATGGCATGGGGTGGTGATGGCTGAGTGTAATGTGCAGTGGAGGTGTAGATGTGAGCCACAGGATTCGTCTCATCCCAGTTTCGACTGGTATGTTGCTGGTGCAACAGTGCCTGGCCCAAAATTAAGTGACGTAATGCTGCTGGAGGGTCGATGCAGCTTACGTATCCAGCACGCTGAAAGGTACATGCGAGAGATCACATGACCCACTGAAAACTGGTCCCAATAGCAGCACCAATGTTGCTGATGCGACAGCCTTGAACAATCGTTCTGTAAACAGATTGTTTGTAAATGATACTGCGTCTATAGCACATGCTGCTCATGTGCTAGTCGTAAATAATCTCAGCAGAGAGAGGAGGCTGAGGACGGCAGAATATAATACAGTTGAAGCTCATGTTTGATGGGTTTATGTTATAACTTATGTCCTACGAATATATGCAGTTTCAGAACAGCCGGAAATTGAGAACCTGGTACACTTTGTTGTAATAACACAATGGGAAACGTTATACTGGTGTCCAAAGAATTTTCGAATTGTATTATGGGTGTTACGAAGGTATGCCATATCAAGGCAGCAGCACACTGAAAGTCAATCAAAAACTCATTGTTCTTGGTTCGATTTGTTGCAATAAAATGTCAGTTAATAACATGTCTGTGATTAAAACCTTCATAATACAGTAACATACAAGACAATGTCGTATACTATGCAAGTTAAACATACAGTAATGAAAACGGATATGGTTGAGAAATTGATGTGTGCCACGTAAGTGGTTGCCCTCATTGTATCCAAATTTCTTTTACTCACCTTCCATTTTCTAATAGGTTCTTATACGTTCTTATTAACTTAATAGAAGTTTATTCTATAATATTCGATGATATGAAAATATAAGTTCGCTCTTTCTCAGGAATGATTATCTTCATCTATAAGAGACCTTGCACTAGTTGTATTTTACACTTATTGGAACTTATGTGAACAGTTATGGTATTTTCTTGAGGATGGAGGGGGGGTGGAGTGGGGAGATGCGGGGCGTTTCCACTGTTGGCTAGGTCTTTTCCCTAGGGCTCAAAAGGGTGGCATCACATAAGATCATGATGACCTCCTTCTTCGACTGTACGGACACTCTGCTCGTCGAGGTCCTCAAGTTTGGAATCGCAATCAGTGGGCAGCACTATGAAGACACTTTCCAGAAACGGAGATGCACCATAAAGTAAAAAAAAACGGGTATGTTGTCTGACAGAATCATCGTTTTGCGCGATAATGTAAGCTCCCCCACTGTATGTCAGAGGTTTGGTTAGGGAACACTACAACAACCTCCTTACGGCCCAGATCGTTCACCAAGTGATTTTCACATTTTTGGTGACCTCAAGAAAGACATGCATGGATGTCGGTTTCAGTCTAACGAGCAAGTGCAAGAGTGAGTGCACTTGCGGATCTGTTGGCAGCCGACTGTGTTCTACTAAACTAGAATTGATCGTCTCGTCACCCAGTGTGATAACCGCCTTAACGTGTGTGGTGGTTAATTTTGGATGTAACTATTCCACGGTCCCGTTGTAGTGGGTGTTCGGTCTCCATTTGAGTGTCTGTCATACACGTTACAGTTAACAGCCCTCTGGCGTCAGAAGGCTGCAGATAACTAGATATAAAGAATAATGTTGTAGAGTGTTGATAACGTTGGTTTTATTTAGAGAAAATTGATAGTTTTCATATCAAAATTTTGGACGCATTTCTTTTCATCTTGCTCTCGAATTTCACAAGTTCTACAGGTAAAGATTCTGTCACTGAACAGAAGGCGTAAACCAGTAAGAATGATCTTAGGATTTAACTTAAAGGTGAAAACGATGAAATAATTTTTTTATCTTATGTGGATGAGTATTGTAAATTTGCCTCACAGACTACGGATAAAACACATCAACGTATGGCCCAGTACAAAATACTGATCATCCGATTTTACGAAAGTAATGTGGTGAAAATATTTGTTTTTCCACATCTTACAGCACGATATTTTCGGTCGATAAAGAACTAAAGTCCCTGTCGATATTCATCATGGTTTATTACCGTATCAGTATTATGTAAACAATTACACGAAATCTGTAAAACTTGCAGAGGTAAAAAAGCATTCCATAATCTTTGTGTATGATTCGTTTTAGGTCATACATTATTGTGTAGGAAATGCAGCTTATATCTAAATTGTATTTAACACATTCTCAAGATACTGAACTGCATTTTAACTGTATATGAAATGAGATCTATAATGACAAGGAACATGTTAACATGTACGATATTATATATTGATCTACAGACCTTAAACAGAAACCAGTTTGCTGGTATGCCATAAGCTATGATTGCTAAATGTCTACAAATATAAATTATTTCATTTTGTGCTATTACATTCTGATTATTTGCAGCCTTTATAATATACACACATCAAAAAATGTTTTACATCACCTCATTTCCGAGAGTAACGAACTTGTACAGAAAATTGGAATAGAGATCAACAAAATGGCTCTGAGCACTATGGGACTTAACAGCTGTGGTCATCAGTCCCCTAGAACTTAGAACTACTTAAACCTAACTAACCTAAGGACATCACACACATCCATGCCCGAGGCAGGATTCGAACCTGCGACCGTAGCAGTCGCGCGGTTCCGGACTGCGCGCCTAGAACCGCGAGACCACCGCGGCCGGCAGAGATCAACATAAACTTCATTTCCGCCCTTTCTATTGCTCATGAAAACGACACGTTGCATGTTGTACCACCATACAGCGAGACCTTCAGAGGTGGTGGTCCAGATTGCTGTACACACCGGTACCAATAATACCCAGTAGCGCGTCTTCTTGCACTGATGCATGTCTGTATTTGCCGTGGCATACTATCCATAAGTTCATCAACGCAGTGTTGATTCACATTGTCCCACTCCTAAATGGCGATTCAGCGTAGATCCCTCAGAGTGGTTGGTGGGTCACGTCGTCCATAAATAGCCCTTTTCAATCTATCCCAGAAATGTTTGATAGGGTTCATGTCTGGAGAACATGGTGGCCACTCTAGTCGAGCGATATCGTTGTCTTGATGGAAGTCATTCACAAGGTGTGTACGATGGGGGCGCGAATTGTCGCCAATATGCTGCCGATATGGTTGCACTATCGGCCGGAGGATGGCATTCACGTATCGTACAGCTGTTACGGCGTCTTCCATGATCACCAGCGGCGAACGTCGGCCCCACATAATGCCACCCCAAAACAGCAGGGAACCGCCACCTTGCTGCACTCGCTGGACAGTGTGCCTTAGGCGTTCAACCAGATCGGGTTGCCTCAAAACACGTCTCCGACGATTGGTTGAAGGTAAATGCCCAATTTCCAAATTCTACTATGTAAATGTCGGATACATGTGGCTTAAGAAACGGTGTACACTACACTATTATAAGGACGAGTGAAGTACGGAAATAAAAACAAATACGCCTCGACCCAGAATCGAAGCCCTGACCTCGTGCACACTAACCCAAAACGCTATGCACTGCACCAACTGCACAGCAATTTTCCCCTGTCCTAATAAAGACTGTTACCGTACACGTGATTACAGTGTTGCCAGATTGTCAATCTTTAGCGTCCATTTACTGCCTTAAATATGCGCAGGATGAAATTTTATGAGAGGCATTTTTGTATTATTAGTATGTGAGGAATCGCGCTGCGAAGTGCGAGTGCTCAAATTTCTCTTCACCCTGTGAAACTATTATCAGCCGGCCGGAGTGGCCGAGCGGTTCCAGGAGCTACAGTCTGGAACCGCGCGACCGCTACGGTCGCAGGTTCGAATACTGCCTCGGGCCTGGATGTCTGTGATGTCCTTAGATTAGTTAGGTTTAAGTAGTTCTAAGTTCTAGGGGACTGATGACCTCAGAAGTTGTCCCATAGTGCTCAGAGCCATTTGAACTATTATCAGATTTCAGTTGTTGAACATCAAATATTAAAATACGTGACCGCTTAAAGGGCCAACGGAACTGGGTATCTGGACTATGACACAGTTTCCGAGGCTTCTGGAATGCGGCGCTGGAGAGAGCGCGGGTCGCTCGAGATAAATGTTCTGTGGACAAGCGCCAAGCCAGCCCGCTAATATCCCGTGCGCAGTGCAGTGCTCACTGGCTGGGCCAAGAAATGGCGGCTCCACCAGAGAAAAGCAGAGGGCGAAAGGCGGAAAGTCGGTCAATGTCTGGCAGCAATACGTTGCAGCGCGACGGCCCGCCTTACTCCCCATTAACGGCTGAGATAACGGCGGGAAATCAGAGCGCCTCCGGGGCCGTAAGTGCTGCTAGCGAGTGAGTGGCGGGGCTATCGAAAGGAAGCGGGGCAATTTCCTTCTGTGTGGAAAAGGAGCGAGCGAAAATAAAAATAAAAGAGGCCGTAAGAGAGAGAAGGGCAGAGGAAATTCGGATAGATTTCTTTCCTAACGTCGCGGTAAGAGCTCTCAAATAACTCTCCTTTCACTTATATACTCCTCCACCCTTGATGAGTTTTCAGCCGGCTCCTCCTATATGTCGTTGGCTTCTCAGTTCGGATACCAAGTTTTCTTTATTTCCGACAAGCAGAGAGACAGATATAATCTAGGTGATTATAATGAAAGTTCAACTACTCGTGGAGGCATGGCAGCAAAACTTGGTAGATATGTTAATACGTGATTCATGTTGGGAAACAAATCAAATTAATTAAAATTGGGGCCACCAGGTGCAAATCTGGTGCTGTACACTGTACAATGGTACGACATCCACTCGGCCATTTGAAAAACCATTCGTTTGGCTATGGATATCGAGAAAATAGACCCAGCTCTGTTAGCGAACCTGTTGTACGTGAACGGAGCTATTACAGGGTTGCATCGACTAAAGCCCACTGAAATGTTCGAGGAGAGGCCCGTCTGTCATTAAATGGTTTAAAGAAGATGGCAGTTTAATTCGAAAACACGGCTGACCTTGGTTTGGCACCTGCAAGAGGAAAGCGTCCTGTCCCGATGGAAGTTACTGGCGAGGTCCCTGCTGCTGTAACTGACCACACAGCACGTGCTGCGCGTAGTGCTGGCGCTCGCGTAGTGTCACGAGAACCGTCCATCTCATGGTCAACAGCACGGAATGCTTTGCCGTCTATTTTACACTGGTACCCATACGCTACAGCAACTAAAACCTTATCGTCCGCACCAACTTTCTAAATTTGCTCTTCGGTTTGATGACGTGGGACTGGGTAATATTGTGTGGAGTGACGAGGACATTTTGCACTACAGGGTGCAGGGAATACACAGAACTGCCTGAATCTGGAATACTCTTGAACCGCGTGTTGTGCACGAAGAGTCATTGCACTCGCCGTATGTGACTGAGTGTTATGGATTCACAAGCACCTGTATTCTCGGTCCGTTCTTCTTTAATGTGAAAACACCCAGAGGGCTTGACAGGTGTACCGTGACGTATGCACGTTATCGACACGTCCTTGTTCAGCATGTGATTCCTAATTGGCTCGAAGGACTCCTGACAGCAACGCCACCTTGTCGAATAACGCTTTTCGTGCAGCCACAGGACGTCGTGTGCAACAGGCTGCATGATGCGCAACTAACTTCCGAAGTCCATGGAGAGGTCCATCTTTGCAACCACGACACCATACAGCGCGGTACAGATGGGCCCAACAACATACCGTCTAGATCGCTCAGGACTGGCATCACGTTCTCTTCACTGATGAGTGTCACATATGTCTTCAAACAGACAATCGCCGGCGGCGTATTTAGAAGCAACCCGGGCAGGATGAACGCCTTAGACACACTGTCCAGAGAGTGCAGCAAGACGGAGGTTCCCTGTTGTTTTGGGGTGGCCGCTACTGGTGGTCATGTAAGGCGCCGTAGTAGCTGTACGATACGTGAATGCCATCCTCCGATCAATAGTGCAACCATATCGGCAGCATATTTGTGAGACATTCGTCTTCATGGGCGACAATTCGCGGCCCCATCGTGCACATCTTATGAATTACTTCGTTCAGGATAACGATATCGCTCGACTAGAGTGGCCAGATGTTCTCCAGACATGAACCCTATCAAACATGCCTGAGGTAGTTTGAAAAGGGCTGTTTATGGACGACGTGACCCGCCAACCACTCTGAGGGATCCACGCCGAATCGCTGATGAGGAGTGGGGAAATCTGGACCGACATGTCATTTGTATCCTACGTGTTTGAGTTACGAACACTATAATTTCGATTCAGGTTTACACTGCTTGCGAGTTTTTACAGTTATTGCTGTTTCGTACTTCTCAGCCTCCATAACTCCTTGAGAGTCTGGAGTCGAAAGCTTTCCTGACATCTGCCAAACATCTAGACTCTCGGCCTTGTTTCCATTTCCCTTTGGGCCATGTGTTATCACCCATTCTTTCTAAATTGCCATACCACAGGAGTCTCTTGCTCATTTACTTCTGGTGTTCAAGTGGTAAAGCGCGTGCCTATAAACCGCAAGATCGTGTGATCCAATCTGAGACCACAGAATACATCTGCCTGTCTTTAACCTAGCCTCCACCTCTCAATGGTTGAAGAATCGCAGGAACGTCCTGTGGTTTGGATTGCACATTATACAGCAGATCCCCTTCCCCCCTTGGGGCATTCTGGTAGGATAGCAACATACAAGTTGTCCACGTGGTCTCCAATTGAAAGACTCCACCAGGCCGTTGAGTCACTCGGAATTATTTTTATTAGCTCTTTTTCTCAAGCGCTTCGAATACTTTCCGTTCCACTTTCGTAATTTTCTGCTTTCTTTGTTTCTGACGTGGTCTAATATTGAGTTTCGAATACTTCATCTCCTGTACTCCATTTCCATGGATAGAAGTTAACATTTGTCTCTCTTTGTTATTTTTCAAACTTCTGACTCCACAATAAATCTAAGAAGACTGTTTACTTCCAGTAACGTGAGCATTCTCTTATTACAGTCTTCGGACCACACACAGCACAGTCGCACTATTGTTGATGTCATTGTAACTGAACATGTTGACAAAATAAGGGATATACACTCCTGGAAATGGAAAAAAGAACACATTGACACCGGTGTGTCAGACCCACCATACTTGCTCCGGACACTGCGAGAGGGCTGTACAAGCAATGATCACACGCACGGCACAGCGGACACACCAGGAACCGCGGTGTTGGCCGTCGAATGGCGCTAGCTGCGCAGCATTTGTGCACCGCCGCCGTCAGTGTCAGCCAGTTTTCCGTGGCATACGGAGCTCCATCGCAGTCTTTAACACTGGTAGCATGCCACGACAGCGTGGACGTGAACCGTATGTGCAGTTGACGGACTTTGAGCGAGGGCGTATAATGGGCATGCGGGAGGCCGGGTGGACGTACCGCCGAATTGCTCAACACGTGGGGCGTGAGGTCTCCACAGTACATCGATGTTGTCGCCAGTGGTCGGCGGAAGGTGCACGTGCCCGTCGACCTGGGACCGGACCGCAGCGACGCACGGATGCACGCCAAGACCGTAGGATCCTACGCAGTGCCGTAGGGGACCGCACCGCCACTTCCCAGCAAATTAGGGACACTGTTGCTCCTGGGGTATCGGCGAGGACCATTCGCAACCGTCTCCATGAAGCTGGGCTACGGTCCCGCACACCGTTAGACCGTCTTCCGTTCACGCCCCAACATCGTGCAGCCCGCCTCCAGTGGTGTCGCGACAGGCGTGAATGGAGGGACGAATGGAGACGTGTCGTCTTCAGCGATGAGAGTCGCTTCTGCCTTGGTGCCAATGATGGTCGTATGCGTGTTTGGCGCCGTGCAGGTGAGCGCCACAATCAGGACTGCATACGACCGAGGCACACAGGGCCAACACCCGGCATCATGGTGTGGGGAGCGATCTCCTACACTGGCCGTACACCACTGGTGATCGCCGAGGGGACACTGAATAGTGCACGGTACATCCAAACCGTCATCGAACCCATCGTTCTACCATTCCTAGACCGGCAAGGGAACTTGCTGTTCCAACAGGACAATGCACGTCCGCATGTATCCCGTGCCACCCAACGTGCTCTAGAAGGTGTAAGTCAACTACCCTGGCCAGCAAGATCTCCGGATCTGTCCCCCATTGAGCATGTTTGGGACTGGATGAAGCGTCGTCTCACGCGGTCTGCACGTCCAGCACGAACGCTGGTCCAACTGAGGCGCCAGGTGGAAATGGCATGACAAGCCGTTCCACAGGACTACATCCAGCATCTCTACGATCGTCTCCATGGGAGAATAGCAGCCTGCATTGCTGCGAAAGGTGAATATACACTGTACTAGTGCCGACATTGTGCATGCTCTGTTGCCTGTGTCTATGTGCCTGTGGTTCTGTCAGTGTGATCATGTGATGTATCTGACCCCAGGAATGTGTCAATAAAGTTTCCCCTTCCTGGGACAATGAATTCACGGTGTTCTTATTTCAATTTCCAGGAGTGTATATCATACGTCGGCCACAGGCTTCTCAGCACATCATCTACTGTTCCTTGTCTACACCTCACAACCACGAAAGGTGAAATCGCACTGTCCCATCTACTGTTCGCCACTGTTGTGGATGACATAATGAAGAACATCAAGAAAAGCTTTGGTAAACTTAATGCAGTTGCCTTTGCTGACGACATCATGATCTGATGTGAAGCACGTGAGGGATTGCAGACCAAACACAATGTGAGGAAATTCTAGTTCCAGGAATACAACCTCCAGATCAGCGGCCCCAAAATAGTGGTGATGGCAGTCATCAGAGATGAACGTCCCACAAGTGTGAAACTACTAGGAGAACAGCAAACAAATATATCGTGACACACACAAATAGCTGACTGCTCAGAAACCCAATGGCATCGAATAATTGGAGTGACACCATTTGACAGCAAAATTCATAAACTTAATGACGAGCTCAAAGCTCTCTAAGACAAATACGCTCCTAGGCGTAAAATCTGTGTAAAAAAAGGTTCTGCTCCGTAGCTTACAAATGATTTATATAAAATGATGACCAACACGACTGCTGCTCACAGACATGAAGACGCCATAAAGAATATAGAAAGATGCAGAACTGAGTAAAGCAATGTGTTCGCTATCCCAAAATCAGGTACATTCGTTCCTTTGCATGCAGTGATACGACACATGTTTTTCTATGGAAGTATCATCGTAGCTTGTCTATCGGAAAGGCAAAACCATGAGCTGTTTTAGGTCTCAACTGACGAACTGAATGAATTTTTCTCAGCACCATCCAACCCCCATGTTAGAAAGAACTTTGACCATAACAGTAGCCAAACGACAAACCTAACATGACACTTTTCACTTGAAACACGTTACAATAAATGCAACAAAAAATCAGTAATGAGAATCTGTTCTGAAGCGAAATGTAATGACGGTATCAGCATAACCATTATCAATAAAGATAAGGAAGTGGGGATGAGGGGTACACCTAGGATGTAATGTCACTCCTTGAACAACAACTACCAAATTCATTGTTTCTTCAAAACATCCTTTTATAAAATGTTACAGATATCTTGCTTCTCAAGCAAGACAGTAGATAACAATTACCAACAGACTTAAAGAGATGACCCATGGAGAATTCAAATAAATTACAGTATGATGCTGATTTTAAAAAATGGCACACTATTCTTTTAAAAAAATTACAATATGAAGGTAATTTACCAAAACCATCAGTTCGTTTAGAACCCCCAAAACCCCAATTAGCACTACATGTGACTATAATAATTCATATTGAACAATTAAAAAACCCCTTTTTTAAAAGAAAAAACAACACGCCCTGAGCGAGGGTGACTTAAATGCCGGAAGCAGCCGACCAGCCGTCCAAATAATACCTAAACCTCGAGGCTCAACCGGGAGTCACTTCCCATTAGACGGCACGTCACAGCTTCTGTACACCGAAGGGGGACGTGGTGCCACACCCACGCACCCCAACTCGCAGAAACTGGAACAGAAAGAGACCGCAGAAGACACGGCAGACACCAACCAAACATCAATCAATATACGTTAATAAATCCATAAAATACACAAACCAATTACCGTTGAGTGAGTGCATTCAATAAGTGCACGTATGTAAGGAAGCACATATAAATGAGTAGCTTTACCAAATACAAGTTTTACTAATAACAGAATAACTGGTTGCAAATTTTGTTTTTCTTTTACAGTAATGTACCAGGGACGTCGCTTGAAGGCAACAAACCCAAAGTAGCACGCACGCATTCATGCCTTTTACTAGTCATCCAACCAGCGGATTTTAAAGCAAATAGTAACTGCTGGTCTGCATACAGTCACACAGACTCTGCCGGCTGCCAACCGACCTACAAGTTCACTCGCTGCAACGCAAATAGTTTGACGAAACGAAGGCACCAAAACCATTTACACGTAGTATGGAGAGCGTTGTCCGAGATGGTCTCGAGGAACGGGTCTGTCCGAGAAAACAGGCACCAAAGCAATGCGACGACCAGCGCCCGGAGCTGACATCAGGCAGGCGCACCACAAACTCGTGGCCGTCTTGCAAGGTACACCGTCCCCGCCGCTGCTGGCCGACCCCGCGTGTTTTCCTCCTTCGTCCCCTGAAGCGCGTCCTCGTAGCGAGTCCCATGACCAACTTTACTACCGCAAATACCCGCCGCCAGATCACAAGAGGGACAAAGATAGTAGTACAGCCGGGTAATCGATAGTACTGCCAAAGAGCTGGTGTGCGAGAAAAGGCGCACCACGGCTCAAGCTGGGGACCTGTCGTAACAGTGAAAGGCGGCAGTACCTTCCGGGCAGGCCACTGCTGTGGTAATACCCATTAGGCACTTCCCCTTTCATTTTGTTTCGGTGATTATCATACAATTTCATCTGCTTTTGGTGTATCTAAATTTTCCTTGATTGATATTAATCTGATGGACCATTACGGTCAGAGTAAACCACTGATTAATCTCACACTACTTTCATGACTTGAATAGGAGAAGTAGAATTAAACTCGGCTATAGAGACAGATTTTTGGATGCTGGAGGTGACCATTTCATTAGTGGCAGCTTTAGAACATTCTCCGAGCAGCATGCAAGTTCTCGGCATTGTCTCATTACTAGCCTTCCCTTTGTAGTCACGAAAACTGGCTGTGGGCCCTGCAGGGCAGTGGTTATGAGCCGCCATTCTGGCGGCCGATCTTGTTCCGCTGGCGGCTAAGCAAGAGGGTGGGAATACCCTTATTGAATGCGAAGTGACACTTCTTCACAAACCGGCGGCGCCGTGCATCCCGACGCTGGCCAAACCGCTTTATTAGCGAACTGACGTGGTGGGGGAGTCTGTCCCGTGCGCGGGTCCACGTAAAGCAGTGTCGGGCTGGCGCCTGGCTAATGTGTTTATGACAAGAACAGCGTACCTTGTGAAACGGGACGTCGAATTTCTCCGGATGTCGCGTTTCTTAGATGGCACTGCGCCTCGCCAAAACGGCGCCCACTAAATCGTTTTATGCCTGCCACTGTGGCCGAGCGCTTCTAGGCGCTTCAGTCCGGAACTGGGCTGCTGCTACGGTCGCAGGTTCGAATCCTGCTTCGGGCATGGATGTGTGTGATGTCGTTAGGTTAGTTAAGTTTAATTAGTTCAAAGTCTAGAGGACTGACGACCTCAGATGTTAAGTCCCATAGTTCTTAGAGCAATTTGAACCATTTTTTAAATTGTTTTATGGACGAGACGGAGTTTGTTTTCACAACGAAGCTTCCCTCATCTTGTGAAATGAAATGCGTGAGGGGTTTGGCTGCAGGATCTGCATCATGCATTGTGTGCTTTTTTTTTTTTTTTTTTTTTTTTTTTTTTTTAAGGGCAGAACGTGTACTGCACTGCAGGGCCATGATAGGTTCATTCAAGAGCATTACGGAGAATGGCTGTTTTTTTAGAAGGTTTCGAGCAATGGGAGAGGTGGGGACTTGTTCCTCAACTGTCACAGAGTACAACTGCTAGAGCTCTTCCATTTCTATGGAGAGAGCACTTAGTTGTAAATGCGTCTGGAGATCCCAGGCGAAACTTTAATATTTTTGCAGACGTGAGAAAATCACCGGCAGACATGGGGTCATCTCCTGCAGTATGATGTGCCATTGAACCTAGTAGCTTTGGCAACGGCTGCACGCAGACAACAGCATCTCGTCTTTCACCGGCTATATCGGTAACGTTGCACAGCTTCGGCAAATTCCGAAGCTTATCAATCGTTTTCAAAGCCATCTATTTCTTATAGCCACCCCCAGTGTCCATTTCGTGCTTGATTATATTTTGATGTGAGAGATCAATCACGGCGGCTGTGAAGCAATTCTGCCGGCGATGGTCCATTTCGTGACGCGAACGATAAGGGAAGAGAAACAGTTACAATGTTTGATCACTGGTGTGTGTGGAGTGAAGCTTGGCCATCTGCTGCTTGAAGGTTCTAAAAAAACCTTCCGCTTCGCCGTTTGACTGTGGATGGAAGGGTGCACTAGTTGGATGCTGTATGCCGTTGCATTCACAGAATGTTTCAGATTCATTTGACGTGAACGACTTCAGGCAAACATTCGAAGCAAAAAAAAAAAAAAAAAAAAAAAGGACAACAACTGAACTGTGCTACGTGACGTTGTCGAGTTCATTGGCATAGCAAAAGGAAACTTGCTACAAGAGTCTCCCACAATCAACCAATAAATGTTGGAATAACGTCATGCAAAGTCTATGTGCACACTTTGCCATGGTGATTGCAACTTAGGCCAAGCAGAGAATGTTTGTGGTGGAGCGGTTGTATTTTCTGCACATGTGTGACACTGTGACGTTATCTGTTCTATTTGGGTGTCCATATCCTGCCAAGTACAGTATCGACGCGCTAACTGTTTTGAATGAACAATCCCACAGTGTCCTTGATGAAGTAACTTCAATACTTCTTTTTGCAAAGCTTTGGGGATCAACACAGTGACTGTCCACTGTCATTCTGAGCAAGAATCACATCTTGCTGTACAGCGAGGCCTTGCTAACGGCCAAAGTATCGGCGCACTACAGAGTTCCTGATGCTATGCAATGGGCGAGGCCAAGATGTGCGAATATATTTTAGAAAAATGTTCAAATCTGAATCACCTTCCGTGACCTGTGTAATCTTCCTGCACTTCAGAGGAAAGGATTGAAGCAATTAAGAACCCTGAGCATCGATGTGGCAACAAGATGCAGCAGAAGCGTCAAAGTCTGTATCAGGGCCAATCGGAAGACGTGAAAGTACGTCTCCATTACCATGTTGGCTGTCGGACGATACAGAATAATGTACTGGTACTGAGCCAATAACAAAGTCCATCTCTGCAATTTTTGGGCAGTTCGTACAGGAACCGGCTTCGTCAGATGAAACAAGGACTGCAGTGGCTTGTGACCCGCTACTATGTACAATTTTCTGCCATACAAATAGTGGTGGAATTTGGTGACACCATACACAATAGCCAGTGCCTATATGTGAATATTTACACTGAGCTTCGGACAACACTTCTGATGTGAAAGCAATAGGCCAGTCTTTATCACCAGTCCTGTGTGAAAGCGCTGCACCGATTCTGTAAGAGGAAGCGTCAACTAGCAACACAATTCGTTTGTCGGGATCAAAGTGAACCAAGCATCGATCACTGAGCAATGCATCTTTAAATTTTTGAAAAACTTCTTAACACTCATCTGCCCAAACAAAGGGAACGTTCTTGCGACGCAAGCGATGCAATGGAGCTGCGATTTGTGCAGCATTTAGTAAGAGCCAAATATAATAGTTCATTTTCCCTGACTGCAATTCTGCGACATTGCGAGAAACTGGCAATTCCCATATGGCTAATATATGTGACTGAAGAGGATGTACACCTTGACCGTTTACGACATGATCAAGATACTGTAACTCAGGTTTAAAAAAATCACACTTGTCCAGTCTACACTTTAGTCTTGCATCAGACAACGCACGAAACTAAGAACGTAATTTTGTAATGTGCTCTTCAGGTGAACAATCTGCTACGACAATATTGTTCAAATAATTTGGACAGTTTGGTACTTCAGAAGTAAGCTGTGCCAAATGCCATTGGAAAATGGCGGGTGTGGAATCTCTGCCAAAAGGTGAACGCAAATATTTAAACAAGCCCAAATGAGTGATCACACCACACACGTTTTGAGATTCTTCATCTAGTGGTATTAGAAAATGTGCGTCGCGCAAATCAGTTTTCGAAAAGTAGAGACCAGCGCCTAATTTGTCCATGAGGTACTCTGGGTGTGGCAATGGGTATGCATCAGTCACAGTTTGTGGCTTGATTGTCAACACAGAAGTGAATGCGACCTGAAGGTTTTGGGAGCAAACACAGTGGACTTCCCCAGTGACTAGCTTGTATTGGCGCAATAGCTCCGCTATCTTGCAATTCTTTAAGTTCAGCAGGGATTTTGTCCTGTAATGCAATGGGAACAGGTCTGGCCCGGCAAAATTTCGTCTGAGCATTGTTTTTCATAGTAATATGTGCAACAAAATTGTTAGCCTTGCCTAAACCTTCAGAAAAGAGTTCAGAGAATTCTTTCAACAAACTAGCTACACTATATTTGGCACTGAATGCAGTCACTGACAAGACGTTGCCCTGAGTTTAAAAGCCAAACAAATCAAACGAATCAAGGCCAAGTATGTTTTCACAATCGCGTGATTGTAGCACAGTGAAAGTCACAGTTCACGTATGCGAGCGATACATGGTACGCAAAGTACATTTTCTGAGAACGGGGATGTCTCGTCCATTATTAGCTGTCAGGTGCGTGCTAGTTTTAGACAGGCGTGGAAAGCCTAACAGTTCATATGTGTCACGATTCGGCAATGTAACAGAGGCACCCATGTTCAACTGAAATTTCGCACGTTTTCCACTGATATGCAAATGAACAAAATGTTGGACTGGCGTAGCACTGGAGAACCTTTTTGCTTGCTAGATTTGCCAATGCCTGCAGAAGGCTTTGAATATACTGCATTGATTACATGAGCGTTACGACGAAATTTTTGTGAGTGGGAGTATTCTTATGGTCGTTCCGTTGAAAACAGACGGATTGTACGTGACCTTTCTTGTCACAAGCGTAACACTGTGCTTATCGCGATGGGCAGTCTTGGTGTTTGTGCCACGAATAGCATCGACGGTATGACTTAAATCTGTTCGCCAGTTTAGAGAACTGTTTACACGGCGTGGCGCGCACGGGCTGTTGCTGCCTACTGGAGCAGTCGTAAGCAAAGGATGACTAAACCCGACAAATTTGTGGCTGCTCAAACTTATCGGCTGACACGGCACCTGAATTGTACTGATCTAGTACATGCATTACGTGCTGAAATGGTGGATCAGACTGTTTCAAAATATGTTCTCCAAGCCTGACATCAGTTACATTGTACACGATCACATCACGCTACATAACATCGGAATATAAAGCACCATAAGCACATTGGAATTTGCATTTCCTCGTCTCACTCCCTTTCCTCTGTTACCCACTCGTGATAAGTTTGTTCTGACTTTTTCTCGCAACAAAAGACTTGGTACCTAGCTGCCACCATTCACTTGGAGTAACATTAGCGAACAATTTCTGAATGAGGCGAAAAACTGCACTTCGTACTGTTGACAAAAAGTAATGTAGTTTCACAGTACCTGGTACATTGTAAGCAATTACGTGGGCTTCCAACTGTGCAACCACTCGAGCCATTCCTCGTCTTCTTCATTACACGGGCGAAATGGCGGTATGGCACTCGGGGCTACAGTTGTTGTATTTTGCGCTGTATTGGTGGCTTGAGCTGTCAGGAGCTGCTGTACCGTGTTCAGCAGCGAGGCAATTTGCTGGGTCTGAAACTGAAACATCTGTGTTAGCTGCATTGCATCTATCGCTTGCAGCTGTGGCTCCTGAGAAGGGGTAGGAGAGACGGGTTGTTCATTGTGGAAGATACAAGTGCAATAAACAGACAATGCAAGCAATAAAAACAAGTACACAGGCAAAGAAAATTTCTGCAACGCCCACCTGAAAACTCTGAGTAGCAAAGACACTGTTAAAACGTAGACACACTCCTGCAAGAAAAGGCAAAGTAGAATTTTAAGGTGTCAGCAAACCCCAAAAGCCCATGACAAACAAAACAGAACAAATCTGTGGTGGCTCTGAAGTGGTAACAGGTTGTCACTATGGGACCCACTGACCTCTCGTCACCAAATGTTAAATCCTGCCTAGTCATCAGTTAAGGGCTGTCTACGAAACCTGCTTCCTCAGATCACTAGACAACATTCAAACAAATCGTATTAATGAGTCTTATTACGAAAACCAAATGACAATACTTAACTTTGAGAATTACGTAGATGTGTCACAAGCAAAGCGCAACATCCGCACAGCAACACAAACCCAATACAGCACTGTAAGAGCACCCACCACTGTCACCCAGAGGACACAAGTACGCACTCGACACTTCGTAACGGGTGGGAGGAAGGAAACAGCAAACCACCTCCACAAGGAGCTTGGACAGGGTAGCGTTGCAGCATCCCTACATTCACGCTCATTCCCTAAATAATATGGGACTACTTTGACTTGACGATGTAAATAAATTTTTAGATGCCCATTCATACCGACCAGGTATTTCTGTAATGATGTCTAGCACTGCTGGGCGCCTACACCCAATGAATGGTCGTGTGCTGCTGATGGGACTTGATTACATTCTGCCTGAACTATATGTCAATTTCTGTCACATAAACACTGTATTTCAAATCCGATTCTCGTAGTCTTTTCAGCTAATGTGTTTCGTATCACTGCAGTGAGTGCAACAAGAAACCATAGCTTCACCAACGCGAAGGTCAGATCGTCGTGCTATTACTATCTCCATTTTTCATTTAACATGCTAGACTGGTAAGCAGCCTTCAAAAATGTGTCACTTTTATCTGGATGTGTGATATCACATACATGAATAAATCTTAATATTTGTATGAATCTGTGTCCTGAAACTGTAGTGGAAACGCAGCATTATACAGGTTGCTTTTCAGGATACAGTCATGATCTTGGCGTCTTGGTAGAACCACTTGTGAAAATATTGCAAGCACTAGATTTAGCTCATGTGATATAAAGCTTAAGTCCTTACCTCCTTTCTACAGGGCTTAAAGTATACTTCGATCGATAATTAACACTATTTCAAAAAAGAGCTCAAAAAACTGAATAGAAGATCAGTCATAATGTATGATTGTGGACGAAACCAGGCTTTTTGACGAGAGGTAGCAATATCTGACTCGTTTCAAAAACGAATGGCCTTTGTTATTCGTATACTTTATGACATACATTTCATTCTTTTTTAGTAGATATTTTGTCATGCTCCGTTCCAGTGAAATAACTGACGCCTCGTGTAGGTTAACTACTTCATTTCCGTTGACTTCAAAAAAGAACAAGCTGCAACTGCCTCCGTCATAAGCGTATCCTACTAGACAGCCAGGTGATGAATGCTATTTTTATCACCGTCTTCCTCATTGCAGCCATTCTTAAACAACTTTAGGTCTCCAGGGGTCAGATGTAAACTGTATATTCCATGAGATCATTCTCCTTTTCCAAAATCGCCATAATCTCTCCTGTTGTTAATCTAATGAATAAACCCATGAAAACAGAAGTACAAAAACAGCATCGTGTGACTTGTTATCCAATAGTGAATAATTCGAAAAAAATCTACAAAATAATTTCCTTCTATAGCAGTTACGGGTACTGTACTTACACTGAAGTAACCGAAGTCATGGTATAGCTCCTAACGTTGTGTCGGACTTCCTTTTTCCCGTCTTAGTCCAGCATTTCTACGCGCCACTGAACCAACAAGTCGTTGGAAGTCCCCTGCGGAAATACTGAGCCTTGCTGCCCCTGTATCAGTACTTCATAGCGAAACTGTGGAATCTTGTGGACGAACTGACCTCTCCATTATGTCCTATAAATGTTCGATGGGATTCATGTCGGGCGATCTGGGTGGCCAAATCGATTGTCCAGAATGTTCTTCAAACCCGTAGCGAACGATTGTGGCCTGGTGACGTGTTTGAGTACATGAAGTCCGTGAATGGCTGCAAATGGTCTCCAAATAGCCAAACATAACCATTTCCAGACAATGATCGGTTCACATGGACCACAGGACCCAGTCTATTCATGTAAACACAGCCCACACCATTACGGAGCCACCGCCAGCTTGCACAGTGCGTCGTTGACAAATCGGTTCCACGGCTTCGTGGAGTTTGCGCCACACTCGAACTCTACCATCAGCACTTACGAATTGAAATCGGGCCTCATCTGACCAGGTAACGGTTTTTCAGTCGTCCAGGGTCCAACCAATAAGTTCACGTGCCCAGGAGGGGTCTTCAGGAGATGTCATGCTGTTAGCAAAGACACTTGTGTCAGTTGCCTGCTGCTATAGAAAATTTACGGCACTTTCCTATCGGATACGTCCCATATTGATTGCTTCGGTTATTTCACGCAACGTTGCTTGTCTGTTAGCAGTGACAATTCTACCCAAACGCCGCTGCTCTCGGTCGTTAAGTCAAGGCCATCGGCCACTACGTTGTCCGTGGTGGGAGGTAATGCCTGAAATGCAGTATTCTAGGCAGACTCTTGACTCTGTGGATTTAGGTATATTTAAATCCCTTAAGATTTCCGATATGGAATGTCCCACGCGTCTACCTCTAACTACTATTCCGCGTTATCAGGCTGTTAATTCCCACCATACGACTAAAATCACGTCGGACACATTTTCACATGTTGTATCTGAATACAATTGACAGCCCTACTCTGATTCGCTTCACTTCAATGGGCGAGCATACTGAACCCATCCTGTGGCAGATCAGACACCGAAGTACTATTCCTGCATTTCCAAAGTGGATGGAGAAGTAGAACCTAGCATAATGGATTGTGTGTATGCGGGGGAGGAGGGACCCTCATAAATTTGCGGAGAACATCAATCAGGCAAAAGGTCCAGCGAACGCGTGGTTGGTCGGTGGTGGTGTTGGTGGCCCAAAGTGCTGATGAGCCAGTTGCGAGAAAGTCGCGCCTTCTCGTAGAACGTACGGGAAGAGTGGCGGAACATGTCCCACAGTAGCAGGAAGCCCACATTCTCGTGGGCTTGGTGCGTGGAGTACAGCCTGGAGAGGCG
The DNA here is from genome assembly GCF_021461385.2 of Schistocerca piceifrons. Taxonomy (NCBI): domain Eukaryota; kingdom Metazoa; phylum Arthropoda; class Insecta; order Orthoptera; family Acrididae; genus Schistocerca; species Schistocerca piceifrons. The sequence goes on along the minus strand of NC_060145.1, from coordinate 431,963,061 downwards.
CAGCGCCAGTTTTAGCGCCCGGTTTTGTACCCACTGGAGGGCGGCAACGTAGGAGTCAGTGGAACTTTCCCCACACCACACCCGCATAATCCAACACTGGACAGACCAATGTCAAATAGTACTCCACCACTAGATAGACCAATATCAAGTAGAGCGTGATGCCGTGCGGGAGGGAAGTGTAGTGAAGGTGCAGGTGTCCCACTGTCCTGTTGCGGATTTCAAAAAAAAATGTTCAAATGTGTGTGAAATCATATGGGACTTAAATGCTAAGGTCATCAGCCCCTAAGTTTACACACTACTTAACCTAAACTATCCTAAGGACAAACACACACACACCCATGCCCGAGGGAGGACTCGAACCTCCTCCGGAACCAGCTGCACAGTCTATGACTGCAGTGCCTTAGACCTCTCGGCTAATCAGGGGGGGCTGTTGCGGATTTCGCAGATATGCGGGAGCCAGATAAGCTGTAGGTCAAATTTGACCCCGAGGTAGGTGGCAGCCTTGTTCCATGGGATGAAGCTCCCGCTATGGTAACTGAAGTGAGAAACGACGGGACATGCCGTCTTGTGAAGTCGATCGCATGGCTTTTTACAGAGTTGAACCTGGCCACAATTTGATGGCCGAAGTACTCAGATCATCACAGCCCAGCTGGAGGCGGCGGCCCAGGTTGTCCACGTTCATGTTGTGGGTGAACAGCGCCATGTCGTTGGCACAGAGAGCCAGCTCTATGCATGCCACCTGTGGAGCATCTGCAGTGTAAAGAGAGCTCAGGAGGAGACCGAGTAACGATCCCTGTGGCGCCCCAGCCAGTATTTGCCACACAGTGGAGGCGCCTTGGTCCGCCTGCACATTAAAGACCCGGCCAGAAAGGTACGACTGGAGGAGGACCACGAGGCCGTCGTACCACATGGAGTCAAAGCCCCGACACACATCCATGAGTACTGCACATGTCTTCAGCGCCCTCGTGGCAGGTTCCACCAGTCACAGCAGCTGGTGGGGTGTGGAGTGGCCCCCTCAGAAGCCAAAGTGCTCGTCTGGCAGAAGGTGTTCCTCTGTGACGTACGCCATGAGGTGCCGCATACAGCCTCTCGGAAACCTTCGGGAGGGACGGGAGGAGACTGATCGGCTGGTGACAGCTACGTCCCTATACACCTCGTGTACGCGAAACTACCGCCATTTGGATATGTGCACAACGCTATCCCACGACTTTTCTCACTTCAGTGTAATACAATACTAGAAACCTTCAAGTAAATGACGTCACATTTGACAATAATTTTACAATCTTTTGTATTTGCTGCAAACTCACCATTCCATTTTTGTCGCCAGCCGGTGTGGCCGAACGGTTCTAGGCGCTTCAGTCTGGAACCGGGCGACCGCTACGGCCGCAGGTTCGAATCCTGCCTTGGGCATGGATGTGTGTGATGTCCTTAGGTTACTTCGGTTTAAGTAGTTCTAAGTTCTAGGGGACTGATGACCTCAGATGTTAAGTACCACAGTGCTCAGAGCCATCTGAACCATCCATTTTTGCCGACTCATTGTCTTAGCAAACAGTTGCAAACACCTTAAAATTTGGAACTTCCTGACAGATTAAAACTGTGTGCCCGACCGAGACTCGAACTCGGGACCTTTGCCTTTCGCGGGCAAGTGCTCTACCAACTGAGCTACCGAAGCACGACTCACGTCTGGTTCCCACAGCTTTACTTCTGCCAGTATCTCGTCTCCTACCTTCCAAACTTTACAGAAGCTCTTCTGCGAACCATGCAGAACTAGCACTCCTGAAAGAAAGGATATAGCGGAGACATGGCTTAGCCACAGCCTGGGGGATGTTTCCAGAATGAGATTTTCACTCTGCAGCGGAGTGTGCGCTGATATGAAACTTCCTGGCAGATTAAAACTGTGTGCCCGATCGAGACTCGAACTCGGGACCTTTGCCTTTCGCGGGCTACCGAAGCACGACTGACGTCCGGTTCCCACAGCTTTACTTCTGCCAGTATCTCGTCTCCTACCTTCCAAACTTTACAGAAGCTCTTCTGCGAACCATGCAGAACTAGCACTCCTGAAAGAAAGGATATAGCGGAGACATGACTTAGCCACAGCCTGGGGGATGTTTCCAGAATGAGATTTTCACTCTGCAGCGGAGTGTGCGCTGATATGAAACTTCCTGGCAGATTAAAACTGTGTGCCCGACCGAGACTCGAACTCGGGACCTTTGCCTTTCGCGGGCAAGTGCTCTACCAACTGAGCTACCGAAGCACGACTCACGTCCGGTTCCCACAGCTTTACTTCTGCCAGTATCTCGTCTCCTACCTTCCAAACTTTACAGAAGCTCTTCTGCGAACCATGCAGAATTAGCACTCCTGAAAGAAAGGATATAGCGGAGACATGGCTTAGCCACAGCCTGGGCGATGTTTCCAGAATGAGATTTTCACTCTGCAGCGGAGTGTGCGCTGATATGAAACTTCCTGGCAGATTAAAACTGTGTGCCCGACGCGAGACTCGAAATCGGGACCTTTGCCTTTCGCGGGCAAGTGCTCTACCAACTGAACTACCGAAGCACGACTCACGTCCGGTTCCCACAGCTTTACTTCTGCCAGTATCTCGTCTCCTACCTTCCAAATTTTACAGAAGCTCTTCTGCGAACCATGCAGAAATAGCACTCCTGAAAGAAAGGATATAGCGGAGACATGGCTTAGCCACAGCCTGGGCGATGTTTCCAGAATGAGATTTTCACTCTGCAGCGGAGTGTGCGCTGATATGAAACTTCCTGGCAGATTAAAACTGTGTGCCCGACCGAGACTCGAACTCGGGACCTTTGCCTTTCCCGGACAAGTGCTCTACCAACTGAGCTACCGAAGCACGACTCACGTCCGGTTCCCACAGCTTTACTTCTGCCAGTATCTCGTCTCCTACCTTCCAAACTTTACAGAAGCTCTTCTGCGAACCATGCAGAACTAGCACTCCTGAAAGAAAGGATATAGCGGAGACATGGCTTAGCCACAGCCTGGGGGATGTTTCCAGAATGAGATTTTCACTCTGCAGCGGAGTGTGCGCTGATATGAAACTTCCTGGCAGATTAAAACTGTGTGCCCGACCGAGACTCGAACTCGGGACCTTTGCCTTTTGCGGGCAAGTGCTCTACCAACTGAGCTACCGAAGCACGACTCACGTCCGGTTCCCACAGCTTTACTTCTGCCAGTATCTCGTCTCCTACCTTCCAAACTTTACAGAAGCTCTTCTGCGAACCATGCCGAACTAGAACTCCTGAAAGAAAGGATATAGCGGAGACATGGCTTAGCCACAGCCTGGGGGATGATTCCAGAATGAGATTTTCACTCTGCAGCGGAGTGTGCGCTGATATGAAACTTCCTGGCAGATGAAAACTGTGTGCCCGACCGAGACTCGAACTCGGGACCTTTGCCTTTCGCGGGCAAGTGCTCTACCAACTGAGCTACCGAAGCACGACTCACGTCCGGTTCCCACAGCTTTACTTCTGCCAGTATCTCGTCTCCTACCTTCCAAACTTTACAGAAGCTCTTCTGCGAACCATGCAGAACTAGCACTCCTGAAAGAAAGGATATAGCGGAGACATGGCTTAGCCACAGCCTGGGGGATGTTTCCAGAATGAGATTTTCACTCTGCAGCGGAGTGTGCGCTGATATGAAATTTCCTGGCAGATTAAAACTGTGTGCCCGACCGAGACTCGAACTCGGGACCTTTGCCTTTCGCGGGCAAGTGCTCTACCAACTGAGCTACCGAAGCACGACTCACGTCCGGTTCCCACAGCTTTACTTCTGCCAGTATCTCGTCTCCTACCTTCCAAACTTTACAGAAGCTCTTCTGCGAACCATGCAGAATTAGCACTCCTGAAAGAAAGGATATAGCGGAGACATGGCTTAGCCACAGCCTGGGCGATGTTTCCAGAATGAGATTTTCACTCTGCAGCGGAGTGTGCGCTGATATGAAACTTCCTGGCAGATTAAAACTGTGTGCCCGACGCGAGACTCGAAATCGGGACCTTTGCCTTTCGCGGGCAAGTGCTCTACCAACTGAACTACCGAAGCACGACTCACGTCCGGTTCCCACAGCTTTACTTCTGCCAGTATCTCGTCTCCTACCTTCCAAATTTTACAGAAGCTCTTCTGCGAACCATGCAGAAATAGCACTCCTGAAAGAAAGGATATAGCGGAGACATGGCTTAGCCACAGCCTGGGCGATGTTTCCAGAATGAGATTTTCACTCTGCAGCGGAGTGTGCGCTGATATGAAACTTCCTGGCAGATTAAAACTGTGTGCCCGACCGAGACTCTAACTCGGGACCTTTGCCTTTCCCGGACAAGTGCTCTACCAACTGAGCTACCGAAGCACGACTCACGTCCGGTTCCCACAGCTTTACTTCTGCCAGTATCTCGTCTCCTACCTTCCAAACTTTACAGAAGCTCTTCTGCGAACCATGCAGAACTAGCACTCCTGAAAGAAAGGATATAGCGGAGACATGGCTTAGCCACAGCCTGGGGGATGTTTCCAGAATGAGATTTTCACTCTGCAGCGGAGTGTGCGCTGATATGAAACTTCCTGGCAGATTAAAACTGTGTGCCCGACCGAGACTCGAACTCGGGACCTTTGCCTTTTGCGGGCAAGTGCTCTACCAACTGAGCTACCGAAGCACGACTCACGTCCGGTTCCCACAGCTTTACTTCTGCCAGTATCTCGTCTCCTACCTTCCAAACTTTACAGAAGCTCTTCTGCGAACCATGCCGAACTAGAACTCCTGAAAGAAAGGATATAGCGGAGACATGGCTTAGCCACAGCCTGGGGGATGATTCCAGAATGAGATTTTCACTCTGCAGCGGAGTGTGCGCTGATATGAAACTTCCTGGCAGATGAAAACTGTGTGCCCGACCGAGACTCGAACTCGGGACCTTTGCCTTTCGCGGGCAAGTGCTCTACCAACTGAGCTACCGAAGCACGACTCACGTCCGGTTCCCACAGCTTTACTTCTGCCAGTATCTCGTCTCCTACCTTCCAAACTTTACAGAAGCTCTTCTGCGAACCATGCAGAACTAGCACTCCTGATAGAAGTTTCATATCAGCGCACACTCCGCTGCAGAGTGAAAATCTCATTCTGGAAACATCCCCCAGGCTGTGGCTAAGCCATGTCTCCGCTATATCATTTCTTTCAGGAGTGCTAGTTCTGCATGGTTCGCAGAAGAGCTTCTGTAAAGTTTGGAAGGTAGGAGACGAGATACTGGCAGAAGTAAAGCTGTGGGAACCGGACGTGAGTCGTGCTTCGGTAGCTCAGTTGGTAGAGCACTTGCCCGCGAAAGGCAAAGGTCCCGAGTTCGAGTCTCGGTCGGGCACACAGTTTTAATCTGCCAGGAAGTTTCATATCAGCGCACACTCCGCTGCAGAGTGAAAATCTCATTCTGGACCTTAAAACGTAATTGTTGTACTTCAGCTGAGGTCAACAATTTAAATGACTGCTGAACAGAAATAGTACTACGATTTGTGTTGGAACAAAGAACCCCCAGGCAATGTTCTAAAAACGGCTCTGAGCACTATGGAACTTAACATCTGAGGTCATCAGTCCTCTAGAACTAAGAACTACTTAAACCTAATTAACCTAAGGACATCACACACATCCATGCCCGAGTCAGGATTCGAACCTGCGACCGTAGCAGTCGCGCGGTTCCAGACTGTAGCGCCTAGAACCGCTTGGCCACCGCGGCCGGCAATATTATAAAAGTTTTGTTAGCAGTTGCGTTCAAAGGTACACTTTTGGAACAAGAGATAGAGAAATCAAAGTGCATCGACGCGTCCTGGGCCTGACGATTCAAGTGGCACAAATCATTTTCAACCTGTTTACTCATTTGATCGTGTTATGTCTCCTTATTGAATTAACAGTTGGGTATTTTGATCGAACGAGTGAACGTCTGCTTCATTCATCGCGTTATAACTGTTTATGTTATTCTTTCCCGTCGATAAATTTGTGAATCTTCACTTCTGGGTAGAACAGAATTTAAAACACACACATAAACCTTCAAATATATAACTATGACACTGGTAATATTTTCGAATTTTGTACTATTTCTGCGAGTTGGCTTGTTATGTTACACATCGTAAATGAACTCACTGCTGGCAACAAAAATTATCTCACTGCAGTACAACCAGGTACAAGAATAAAGGTGGAGTATAGACGGTTAGTGTTGTGGATTATCCCCTTTCTAACACGTACGCTACAGAACCACTAAGTGAATGTACTAACAACTAATCACATAATATTGCCCGCGAAAATGCGTTTTAAGTAACTTGTTTCATCAAATGTGAGAGGGAAATCTTTAATGTGTATATTAGTTCAAAATATTAATACTTTTCACAATCTGAACGTAGATGTCACTTACTTTATTTTTGCTTAGCTCCTACTGCAATTTTTTTCAGCCTTTCTTTCTGTGAACAGATGTATGCGCCCATCTCGTCACATATTACGTATGAACTTAGGGAGTAAGGCTGAAATCGCTGTTTCATGTCTCAGCTTTATCCAATGTGGCAACTCTTCCTCCTTAAATATCACTAACTTTGCTGTTAAGATTATAGATTGCTGATAAATGTGTGTTCATTGATATAATTTTTCAGTTTCTGAAAAGCGGATCTATGGACTACAGTTTATAGGGGAATGCTTAGTTGGGCTGGATATTAAATTCACACAGACACAGGTTTCACTTCTATGGATCGCTCACTCTGTATTTATTCAAACAAACGGGCGATCGTTTAACGATTGCGTTGTTGTTGTTCTTGTTGTTGTCTTCAGTTTGAAGACTGGTTTGTTGCAATTCTCCACTCTATTCTATCCTGTGCAAGACTATTCATCTCCAAGGAACTACTGAAACCCACATATTTTTGATTGATGTATTCATCTCTTGCTCTTCTTCTACAAGTTTTACCCCTCACACTTCCCTCCAGTACTAAACTAGTGCTCCTTTGATGTCTCAGCAGGTGTTCAAAAATGGTTCAAATGGTTCTGAGCACTATGAGACCTAACTTCTGAGGTCATCAGTCCCCTAGAACTTAGAACTACTTAAACCTAAAGAACCTAAGGACATCACACACATCCATGCCCGAGACAGGATTCGAAACTGCGACCGTAGTAGTCGCGCGGTTCCAGACTGTAGCGCCTAGAACCGCTCGGCCACCCCGGCCGGCTTCAGCAGGTGTCATACAACCTTCTTTTAGTCAAGTTATGCCACAAATTTCTTTTCTTCACAGTTCTATTCAGTACCTCCCCCTTGGTTGCATGATCTACTCTACTCTTCAACACTCTTCTGTAGCATCGCATTTCAAAACTTTATGTTCTGTTCTCGTCTGTACTGTTTATCGTCCACTTTTCACTTTGAAACAAGACTACACACCAGACAAATATTTCAGAAAAGACTTCCTAACACCTAAATCTATGATCGGCATTAATAAATTTCTCTTCCTCAGAAAAGCTTTTCTTGCCATTGCCGGTCTACATTTTATACCCATTCTACTTCGGCCATCATCACTGACTTTGCTGCCCAAATAGCAAAGCTCATTTGTAACTTTAAGTGTCTCCATTCCTAATCTATTCCGTCTATATTCTATTATTCTTGTTTTGTTTTGGTTAATTTTCATCTTATATCTTCCTTTCAAAACAATGTCCATTCCGTTCAACTGCTCTTCCACATCCTTTACTGTCTCTGACAGAATTAAAATGTCATCGGCAAATATCATAGTTTTTATTTCTTCTCCTTGAACTTTAATTCAATCTCCCAATTTTTCGCTGGATTCCCTTACCTCTTGCTCAATGTACAGACTGAACAACATCAGTGATAGGCTACAAAGCTGTCTGACTCCGTTCTTAACCACTGTTTCCCTTTCATGCTCCTCGACACTTATGGCTGCCGTCTGGTCTCTGTATGAGTTGTACATAGCCTTCCGCCTCCTGTACTTCACCCAGCTGCCTTGATAACTTCAAACAGTGCATTCCAGTCGACATTGTCAGAAGCTTTCTCCAAATCTACAAAAGCTATCGCCCTTCTTTTGTCTGCCTTCTTAGATAACTCGTAGGCTACTGCCTCGCGCTTTTTACATTTCTTCGGCGTTCAAATTGATCTTCCCTGAGGTTGCCTCCCACCAGTGTTTTATTCTTCTGTAAGTAATTCGTGTTAGTATTTTGAAACCATGACTTATTAAACTGACATTTCGGTAATATCACACCCGTCAGCACCTGCTTTCTTAGGAACTGTAACTATTACATTTTTCTTCAATGCCGATGGTGTTTCACCTCTCTCAAACAAATTGAATACCAGGTGGAATAGTTTTGTCAGGAGTTGCTCACCCAAAGGTATCAGTTGTTCTAACGGAATTTTGTCTGTTCCAGGAGCCTTGTTTCGACTTAGGTCTTCCAGCGCTCTGTCAAACTCTTCTCACAGTATCGTATCTCCCACCTCATCCTCGTCTACGCTCCGTTCTGTTTCTATAACACTGCCTTGTAATTCGTTTCTCTCGTATAGCCCCCCACACATTCCTTCCAACTTTGAGTTTTCCCTTATTTGCTTAGTACTGGTTTTCCATTTGAGCTCCTGATATTCATATAGCTGCTTTTCTTTTCTCTTGAGCGTTTTTTTTTTTATTTTCCTTTAGGTGATATCTATCTTTCCCCTGGTTGTACATGCTTCTAAATCCTTATATATGTCATCTACTCATTCCTGCTTGGCCATTTTGTACTTCGTGTCAATTTCATTTTTCACACGTTTGTATTCTCTTTCGCCTGCTTCACTTGCTGCATTTTTATATTTTCTCCTTTCATCAGTAAAATACACTATCTCTTGTGGTATCCAAGGATTTCTCCTAGGTATTGTCTGTTTCCCTATTTGATCCTCCACTGTTTTCACTATTTCGTCCCTCAAAGGTACTCATTCGTCTTCTGTTGTATTCCTTTCCCTCATCTGAGTCAATCATTGCCTAATGCTACCTCTGAAACTTCCAACAACCAGTGGTATTTTTGCAGTTGCTTCGGTTTGCAGTTCATAACCAATAAATTGTGGTCAGAACCCTGCCGAGGGCAGCCCTGGAAATATCTTAAAGTTAAAATCTGATTCAGAACTACCTGTCTTACCATTATACAGAAGGAAAAAAATCGGAGCGCTGAGAAGGAGCTGTGGTAGGCGCGTTTCTGTGCCTGAGAGATTATGTCTATTCAAATTTCGCGCCAGTCGCATAAGCGGTTCGCTAGTGGCGCCACTATGAGGATGAAAATGAGATTTGCTTTAAATACACACTGTAACGATCGTGAGCGTTAGTTGCTTTTGAGACTGGATATGGTGAGCTGATGTTAGTGAAAACTGCCTGTAAGGCCACAAAGAGGCCATTATCAACACCTCACTGAATTTGAACGAGGTCGTGTAACAGGGCTACGAGAAGCTGGATGTTCCTTCTGCGATACTGCAGAAAGAGTTGGCGGGACTGTAGCCACAATACATGACTGCTGCCAACGGTGGTCACCAGAATCTATAGTCGCATGAAGACCGTGTTGATCACGTGGCATTACCGAGAGGGAAAACTATAGTGTTCGGCGCATGGCTCTGGCGCATCGTAGTGCATCTGCAGCAGCAATTTGAGCAGCTGTTGGTATCACAGTGACACAACAAACTGTTACAGACACCCTGTAGCATGCATTCCACTGATTACTAACCACCGCCATTTTTTACTTTAGTGGTGACAAGCGAGAGCTCATTGGGGGGTGGGGGGGTGGGGAGGATGGGGAGGGAGAAGTCACGGAGGTCTGTTGTGTTTTCTGCTGCAAGCTGGTTCCTTCTCAGTGTCAGTGATGGCCATATCTTGGTTACAACGAGGCCACTTGAGAGGCTGCAACACACCTGTCTGTTTGCTGGACACACCGGGCCTACACCTGCGGCTATGGTCTTGGTATGCGATTTCGTGTGAATACAAGAGCACTCTCGTGGTCATCCCACGGATCCTGACTGCAAATTTGTATATTAGTCTGCTGCTTTGACCCGTTGTGTCGCTTTTCATGAACAACATTCCAGGGGATCTTCCAACAGGATAACCCTCACCCACATACCATTGTTTTAAGTCAACATGCTCTAGAGAGTGTCGGCATGTTGCCTCGGCCATCTCGATCAACAGATCTGTCTCCAGCCGAGGACATACGGGACATAATCGGACAACAACAGTGTCATCCACAACATTAACTGTCCCTGTATTGATCGACCAAGTGCAACAGGCATCGAACTCCATCACACAAGCTGACATCCGGCACCTGTACAACATAATGCATGCATGTTTGTACGCTTCCATTCAACTTTCTGGTGGTTACTCTCGTTACAGAGGCACTATCATTTCACATTTGCAATGGCTTACATCGTGCTTACATTGTCCTTTGATCTTGCAGTGCTAATCACTTACGTATATTACCTAGACAGATGTATTTCCGAAATTTCATTACTCTATATTAATTACTTTTGTTGTTTCGATCGTTTTTCGTCGTTGGATATTAAACTTTCGTATGTGACATAACTTAAATAGTGCTAAATAATAAAATTAGATAAATAAACACTTAAAGAGAATTCCGCCTCAGTATTCCGGCTCAAAGTAGTTCATTAAAATTGTAGTCAACAATTTTGCAACTGTCTGATGCACAGCTTTTACTTATTTTCTCAGTCGGAAAGGGGACGGTCGGTTTACAGTACGCGGTAATGAAAAGGACGAAAGCGACTGGAATGTGAAGGCGCGCGGCGTGGCGCTGCGTGGACTTTATTTGCCGGCGAGGATACGCTGGTAGCTTTTAAGCCAGTTGGAAAAACGCAACGCCAGGTGGTGCAGCGGCAGCCGGCGGCGTTCTGCTTTCGCAGCTCTGATGAATATTTAGCAGCCTCAGTCGAAACACGGCCGGGAGTTCACTCCGGAAATTCGCTGCCTCGCAGTCGTCGCAGCTCGGCGACACACGACTCGTTTAGCTCCGCGAGGGGCGCGCCCCGGTTATGACTTACACGAGGTGTCCAGAACGAGTCTACACCGAAGTGTGCGCTCTTTTGAAACATTCCGACAGGTGAAAACTGTGTGCCGGACCGGCAATCGAGCGCAGAGGCTTGCCACTCATGGGAAAAGCTCTGTTCGGGTCGTCCTCTCCCGAGCTGGAAACTCCTAATGTTTCATCAGGATGGAGGCCGAGGAACCCGTGTAGGGTCGTCATATGCAATAAAACAAGACTAAACATTACTCCTCTTATTACTCAGAATGCATGCTGTCGCTGTGTCTTTCGCGGCGGCTGGTGGCTTCGCAAGCTGCGGTGGAATCTGCTGAAACGAGCGGGTCGCTGAACATTGCTGCATCAGGCCGATAACTCAGAGTGTGGTGGTTGCACGCCCCTTGGTTCGGAGCACGCTTCTCGTCAGCTTGTGTAGTACAGATGAGGCTGTGAACCATGGTGCGTGTGTGTGGTTGGCTCACACGCCATCCTGAGAGTATTCTATCCCTCTCAGGTCACTGCCCGTGTTATCCCATCGGATCGTCCGCGACGTTGGATGCCAAGATGTACTAAATGTTGACCCTGGCCTGCCGGCTTGGTAGGCTGTCTGACCAGAGCAACGCTGAAGTTTCAGAGCATTTGGTGTTCTGAACTGTAACAATGTTCGTAGACTTATGGGCTACCTATGACTGGCAGATCGATGGTCATCCCCTCTCGCAGCTAGACTACGACCCATACTGGAACAGTCTCCACAAGATGTCACAATATAATAACCAAAGAATCTAGTGCGAATGACATGAATGATTCCAGAACGAGATTTTCACTCTGCAGCGGAGTGTGCGCTGATATGAAAGGTAGGAGACGAGGTACTGGCAGAAGTGAAGCTGTGAGGACGGGGCGTGAGTCGTGCTTGGGTAGCTCAGTTGGTAGAGCACTTGCCCACGAAAGGCAAAGGCCCCGAGTTCGAATCTCGGTCCGCCACACAGTTTTAATCTGCCAGGAAGTTTCACATCAGCGCACACTCCGCTGCAGAGTGAAAATCTCGTTCTGGAAACATCCCCCAGGCTGTGGCTAAGCCATGTTTCCGCAATATCCTTTCTTCCAGGAGTGCTAGTTGTGCAAGGTTCGCAAAAGAGCTTCTGTAAAGTTTGGAAGGTAGGAGACGAGGTACTGACAGAAGTGAAGCTGTGAGGACGGGGCGTGAGTCATGCTTGGGTAGCTCAGATGGTAGAGCACTTGCCCACGAAAGGCAAAGATCCCAAGTTCGAGTCTCGGTCTGCCACACAGCTTTAATCTGCCAGGAAGTTTGACATGAATGACGTTGATCCTACTGATCGATTCTAAGCTAGCACGTGGAGCTTATTTGTCACAAGTTTTCAGTTTTGCTGTATTGTCTTAATAATTTGTTTCAGTATCACAACTGCTTCGTCACAGCCCTGAAAGGTATTGCTGCGTCCTTCCTAGTACTTGTTACACAATGTTACCCGGGTAATGGAGGCAGAATGGCCTGCACTTTTCTTGCACTTTTCCGCTGAGCTCACTCGCACTCACAGAAGTGCTGATGGCATACTCTTGGTAACCGACTAACTATGTCGAAATTAATACGCCTAGCAGCTGGATCGTTTTGGTACTTCAAAGCACTTGAGCAATGCCGGGTTGTATGGACTTAGAAAAATTTTCGCTCTCTCGATCTCTTATTACCATGGTGCATAAGAGCTCTTAGGCTTGGCTTACACTGGATCGAACACAAGGGAACGACCACCAGCGAACGAGAATTCTCTCTGGTGTAAATGGTAGGTAAGTGTGACATAATTCCATTCGGTCATGTTCAGATCACATTCGGTAATGCTCACTCATATTCTACTGATTGTTGGACTTTTAGCAAACTATCGAAGGATGTTTGTGTCCTACCCACTTTGGCGCTAGCGATACAGAAAGCTTTCATCTCTATCTCGTCTACTTCTGTTGTTAACATAAGCCGCATGAGTGACGGAGTGATCTGGGGAGAATATAATGTTAGTGGTAAATAATGTAGATACCACAACGGTTTCTTAGATCCAAGAGATCCACAGCACAGTTGCTGAAAGAAAAGGTATGATTTGTTGAAAAGTACCACAGCCCTCAAAGATCTAAGAGGGGACGTGAAAAAGAGGATACATTCATTAAATGTTTAAATCACGTGGGAACGGAGCGAGAAGAAAATAACTTTGTATTTTGTAACGGAACTGAAATGATGATGGGCTGACAGTAATTTGGAGCCCGCGCGTCAGAAACGGGCGCGCTGGTGTGAGACTGCCAGGGAGTGCACCCTGATGCCATCTATTGGCGAAACTGGGAATTAGCGCTGTCTCAGACAATGCGCTAAGCTCTCGGAGTCAAATGTATTCTTTTTCTTGGTAATTATAAGTTATTAGTGTATGATTTAATGTTATAAGGCGCTAGTAGTAAATTATTATGACTGGTATGAACTCCAGGGTAATAAATATAAATATTCTTAAATACTAAATGATTTCGGTGAAAAGATGGTAGGGGAACGCCCCCACTCTTGGTGATACAAGCATAGCTAGAGGTAGCTGGAGACACAGGGACTGAACAATGGAATGGCCTGGAGAGTGTTGACGTGACAGGACGTGCGTAACTGTGCTCACGCAAAAGTGATTGTGCAACCGCGAAGAGGCGAATATCGTCGCCGTTTGTGGAGTAGAACGCGACGAATGGTGGTCGAAGCCGTCTCTATGCCACTGGAGCTGATTGTAAGAGTTCCTGCGCCCAGATTTTATGGCGGACGTGCAGTAGCTTATACGAGTGCTACAGCTCGTAGTTCCAGCCGCCATTAAGGGCATGAGGCGTGAAGAGCTGCGTTAGCCACATGCATCCCACCACCAGCACCGACACGTCTACCCAAGGCAAGACTGCTTGAAATTGTTAAGTCGAACTTTGTATACATGTAAAAGGAGAATACCAGTTTTCTTTTGTGCAAGTGCAGAGGACAGAATATAGTAATGAGTAAAATTACGACGCATGTTGTTCATTGTAAAGTGTAGTAACCTGAAACATAGTGTAGTGAAATCAGACTGAGGCCACCATCGCCTCTTTCATTTACAATTCTTTTGGTTGTAGAATACTTTAGCGTTTAAGAATGTAGAAAAGAGCAATGGTCACACCAGAATGAGTCGCCTATTTATAGTTACTTAAATTTTTCTGAGTAACCTTTCAAGTAAAGTCACTTAACTAATTCTATAGCAATTGTCCAAAGAGTAATATCCCAAAATCATTAAATAAGTTGAAGGGTAGAAGTTTGTTAAATTAAGTTGCTTAAATTGTCTTGGTGGTAATTACCAAGCCAACTCACAGAAATTGAGAGAGTATTTGCTTTGTAGAATCACCTAGAATGATCAGAAATAGTAATATTCAGAATTAAGTTTAAAATTCAACTCAAGCCGTTTCACTTTGAAACGAGCCAAAAAATTGATTTATTCTTTTGCTCCTTCAGAGCTGGCGACCGTAGTTATAAGTATTTTCAGGAGGATTCGACGGTAAGTCTGCTGCTCTCGTCGTGCTGATAGGATTATCTACTGCTGCTAGCAGTGGTGATTGGATACATAAGCTCACTACCAAGTTAAGTGGGTCAGGTAGGCAGTGTTACCGTGTGAACTGTAGGGCACTGTAGGCTGTGGATCGAACCCGTTCAATCATCACAGCTCTTTGAGAAATAGTCCGATTAGGAGTGTACTAATCCAATAGGTAAATACTGGCGAGTAACGGTCAAAAATGTATACGCAAGTGAATTTAGCAAGGTCCATGTAGCACCTAGTTAATGTGGTGTAATGGCGAGGGTAGGAGTGGAGTAAAAGTGAGCTGAGCCTGTGGCAGCTGTGCTGTCTTCAAAGATTAATAACGCCAGAATTCACTGCTAACTCTTACCATTAGGGCTGAGCTATTTACGGTTAAAATACGTAGCAGTAAGCGCAAAGGCGTGACAGCTACAAGTCCGTATTGGCTTTATACATACGGAAGTAGGAAGCGGGTCATTCTGTCAGTGGAGGGGTTAAAACAACGGAGTCACTTGAGAACATACCCCATTTACTGATGGAAAGATTCGGCGGTTCGGTCGCATGTGGCGACCGTGACAGGACTTACCAAGTTTGTAGAATAATTGCTGCAATAAAAGTGTTTTATATAAACTTGTAGTTTCAAGAAAATTTTAAATTTTAAATTCTGTTGTAGACAAATATACCACAATTGGTAAGTTCAAGACGACAACCTGCAAAGCAGCAAAAGAAAGTCCAATAGTAGGAGTTAAACAAGTAATACTTGGTTTAATCAACATTTCAATTAGGCACGAAATACAGCAGCATAAGATGGAGTCGGATAGTAACAAGCAAGACGAAAACATTACAAGGTCAGACCCAGAATTAGGGACCATAGATACTGTTGTAGGGTTGGAAAATCCTATAGATGAATCCACACCCACAAAACAGGAGGAACGGGAAGTGAAACCAAAGGTAGTGAAAAGTGAACCCAATGTATCTGTGGATGCAAGTCACAAGGGAGAGGATATGGAATTAACAAGTTTGTTAAATAGTATGATGGCGCAAATTCGAGAAGGGAATGCTAGTTTGAAAGCAGAAATGGCTAGTCATATATCCCAACTGGATGAAAACCTATCTGGTAAAATAAAAGCCAATTTAGATATTTTGAATACGCAAAGCCAACGTATCACAGAGGTAAACAAATCAGTAAATAGCATTAGGGCTGAAATAACAAATGTTCAGAGAAAAGTCACAGAAATAGAGAAAAGATTTGATACCGAAATTCAGAAAATAGAGAAATCAGTGGAACCTTTGGTTAGTAAAAAATTAGAACCGATAATTGAAAGTAAATTACAGGTGATAGTACCAGTTGTAAAGAAAGAGATTGTTAAAGAAACGGCAGCTGATATTGAAACACTGCGCAATACCTTGTTGAGTTTTGATGCATGTGTGCAGGAGCAGGAAAATACACTGCGTAATGACATAAAATTGTTAAGTCAGCAAGTTCAGAATCAGACGTTTCTTAACTGTAGTGGTATCCCATTGGTAATGCAAAAATCGGAAATACTGAGTAGGGAGGAGAAATACGATCCTCAAAAGAAACAAGGTGGATGGCATCCAATGGATTTTATAAAAAATTGTGAACGTGTCTTACCAACAGACATGTCGGATAAAGAAAAAATTAATTTAGTAATAGACGCTTTAGCAGGTCATGCTAAACGTTGGGGATTGAATTTGGATATCGACAATTTGAAGTTTACAGACTTCAAAGAAAAGTTCCTTGAGGAATTCTGGGGCACACAACAGAGGGATAGGTTGTGGAGAGAATTCGTTGTCGCCAGAATGCCAGAACATGGGCGTGGGCTCATGAAAGAATACTGTGAAGGATGGTTCAAGCGTTTGGAGTATCTTAAAGATCGTAGATCAGAATCGGAGATAGTGTGGGAGTTGTGGAAAAAGCTACCTGACGATTCAAAGCGTTATGTAGGAGGCACTCATCGAACATTCGATGAATTTTTAGAAAAAATCGAGAATGAAGATAGGTGGCGTGAAACTAGAGAGTTTCGAGGTTTCAGAAATCAGAATGGAATAGTAAAAGGTGGTAGGAATGAACCGCAAATTAACATGATGAGAGGAAGAGGTCGAGGAGGTAACTCTCAGCGAGGGAGAGGACACTATCAGGGAAACGGGATGCATTATCAAAATCAGGAAAACTAAATACCGCGCAGGTCAAGGGCCTAACGCGCGCGGAAAGAAAGAAATGGCCCAAATATAGGGAAGATCGGAGTAGTCAGTACTATAGTAGGATAGTGCGTCGTTCGCCTGAAGAGCAGTTACATAAACGAAACTTTGCGAAGTATAATGCAGGGATACAAACAGAGGAGAGAGAGCAGGGAGGAATTATTAAGGGAAATGAAGTAGGAAAAGAATATCGGTCGGATGTGAAGGCTCACGTGAATGAAATAAGTACAATTCGAGGTCAGAGTGACGAATTGATGAAGGAAGAGTCAGAGGAGGCGTTGTTTGTCGGTAGGGATGGCAACTGTGCAGAGAGGCAGGGGCAAGGTAGGAGTGATGTGACTTATGGTAAAAGGTTCGTACGAATAGTCGACGAATCGCATCGAGAAGTAATTAAAGAGGAAAGGGTGAATAAGAAAAAGGGGCATAGTGCAGAGACGCATGCCGATTCAGAAATTACCTCGTATGCAGAATATGTACAGCAGCTCAAAAGCCAGCCAGCACAATTAGAAAGATCTTCCACTCAAGTGATTAATTTGGACCCGAATATGACAGTGTTAGAGAGCCATACCGATTATGATGTGTACCTAGTGACAGCAAGAGTACATGACTGTGATGAAGATTCTTTTAAAGAAATTAGAGAAAGTGTATCTAACCAAGAGAAAGAGTGTTGTGATCCCTGTAGTACTGAAGCAAATGAGTTGAGTGAGACTGGAATTCCATTAGTAGGGGAAAATAATGAAAGTAAGAGTGGTGAATGCACTATCCAACAAAGGGAAAGTAGAGAAATGGATTATAATTTGCGAGAATTATTTGAATCCGAAGAAGGTAATATTTCTAAGGAGGAGGAATTATCGTCAGAATCATCAGAAAGCATCCAGGGAGAAAAAGAAGTAGAGGAAGTTTCCGATTCCGCAACCGAGAGTTCAGGCATGACAGATTCGAATGAGAACGAGATGGCATTAAAGAGCCTAGACGAAGGACTATTGGAAAAAGTGGTGAAAGAATTTAGGATGAAAAGGAGAAAGAAACCTCCAGATGGAATGGTCAGTATAAAAACCGGAAAAATAATATGGCAAGACTTGGCGTTGGAAAAGGATTTATTATGGGAAGATAAAGAAAGTATGAAAGAGGACAATAGGATGCAAACAATCCTGCCCATTAATGTATGTGGGTACGATTTATATGTATTGTTGGATACGGGTGCTCAAATAAGTGCTATTTCGCACGCATTTTTTGAGATGATCAAAGAGCAACAAGGAGTAGTCATGATGCCAGTAACAGGTGTTAAAGTGATAGGGGCGACAGGGAAATGTAGTAAACCTGTTAAACATCAAGTGATGATTGAATTTAAGATAAAAAACAAGCAATTTTCGAATGCATTTTTAGTAGTTCCAGAGCTCAGTGCCGAGATCATTTTAGGCATTGACTGGTTAATAAAACAGAAAGTAATTATAGATTGTGACAAAGGGATAATAGTTTGTAAAGTTGATAGTGCGGTATTAGAAATACCATTTGAATCATCTAGAGTAATGGAAGAGAACCAGCTGAGATGGGTAGAATTTAGAGATGATCATGATTCAGGAATAGGTCAAAAATTCGATTGGTGTCTGGTGAGGCAGATAGTTGAAGATGGAAATAAGGAGACACTCCTTCGAAATGTAGTGGATAAAACGGAAGGACTATCTGATGCCCAAAGGGAGGATCTATGGCAAATTCTGAAAGAAAATCAGGAAGTATTTTCGGACAAACCGGGACGAGTGATAAATTATGAGTACTGCATGGAGGTAGAGGAGCATGAACCTTTCTTTAAACCACCATATAATGTACCCGTGTCTAAGAAAGAAGCAGTTCAAAAAGAAATAGATAAAATGGTTTCATGTGGGGTCATTGAACGGAGTTCTAGCCCATATAATAACCCACTGGTGATAGTAGGTAAGAAGGATGGAAGTGTACGAATAGTGATAGATGCTCGTACTCTGAATAAAGTAGTGAAGAGGGAGTTGGATCGTCCAGAGAACATAGATAATTTATTGCAGAAGTTTAATGGTGTAAAGTACATGACTAGTTTAGACCTAACTGCAGGATACTGGCAAATCCCATTAAGTGAGGAGTCTAGGAAGTACACGGCATTTTTATTCAATGGCAAATGCTACCATTTCACAGTGGTACCATTTGGCCTAAATACTTCCGTTTCAGTGTTCATTCGGGCTTTAGACAAAATTTTAGGGAGTGAACTTAGTTCGCTAATCACGGTTTATGTAGATGATTTGTTAATTGCTACAAGGACATGGGAAGAGCACATGGAGCTATGCGACAGGGTGTTCAAAGCTATAATTAAAGGAGGAATGACACTGAACCTGAAAAAATGCGAGTTTGTGAAGAAAGAAATAAAGTTCTTAGGTCACATAGTAACACCAGAGGGAATTGAAAAGGATCCCGATAAAGTCAAAGCAATAAGAAATTTTCCGGCTCCCAAGAATAAAAAACAACTAAAGTCGTTTATAGGACTTTGTTCCTTTTATCGTAAGTATGTGGATGATCAGGTGTTCAATAGCCCACATCTGAACAACCTACTTAAGAAGAACAGTGTGTATATGTGGACTGAGGAATGTGAAACAGCATTCAACTGGCTAAAAGACAATTTGGCTAAAAACATAAAGTTATGGCACCCTGACCTGTGTGAACCATTCCACATGGCAACAGATAGTTCAGATTATGGATTGGGAGTATCCATATTTCAGGAGGTAATGATAGATGGGGAAAAAACTCATAGACAAATAGCATTTGCGAGTAGAACCATGTCTAAGTACGAAAGAAACTATACGGTTTCAGAGAAGGAGGCTTTAGCTATAGTATGGGGTTTTAGGAAATTTCAACTTTTCTTATGGGGGCATAAGACTGTGGTCCATACAGACCACAAAGCTTTAATATTTTTGAAGGACTGCAGATTGTTACATAACAGGTTGACCAGATGGGCGATGTTTTTACAACAATTTGATATAGAGATCAAGTATGTTAAAGGGAAAGAACATGCAGTACCGGACGCTTTGTCGAGATTACCGGAAGGATGTGAGACACTAGAAAGTGTAAAGAATAGGGAAGATGTTTTTGAGGTGAATTACTTCAAAAAAGCAGAAGGAAGAGAAAAAATTAGGGAAATATGTCGGAATATGCGAAGATATCAAAGTGATGATGATGCACTCAAGTCGGTAAAGGTCAAGTTTGACAATCCGGACGCAACTAACATAAGGGCTTCATATAAAATACACAAAGGTGTACTGTATCTTCAAAGATTAAATAATCCAGGGAAGTGGAGAGTATGTTGGCCGGAACAACACACTGAAGTGCTGATAGATTATGTTCACTTGGCATATGGCCATTGTGGTGCACGGAAGTGTACCGATAAGTTAGATGAATGCATTACCTTTAACAACATGGCACGAAGGGTAGCACAGAGGATAAGATCTTATGATCTATGCCAAAAGGCGAAAGTAACAAATGCAACTAATCAAGGGCCCATGCAATCAATAAAACCTGATGAAGTATTAGAAATAGTAGCAGTAGATATCTTTGGACCATTACCGAAAACCAGGGGGGGTTTTGTATACATATTTGTAGCAGTTGAACTTTTCTCAAAGTATATAAAGCTATATCCCTTGAGAAAAGCTACTGCCAGAGCTGTGTATGATAAAATGGTGTGTGATTATTTTGTGAAAGTAGGGAAGCCAAAGAGAATACTATCAGACAATGGTGTTCAGTTTTGCTCAAAAATGTGGAAGGATGGGATAACTGAGAAACAGGTAGAAGTGGTACATATCTCAGCTTATCACCCATCAAGCAATCCGGCAGAAAGATATATGCGTGAGATAGGTCGGTTATTTAGGACGTACTGCCATAGTAACCACAAGAAGTGGGGCATGTATGTGAGTGAATTCGAAGAAATCATGAATTCATTAACAAACGAGAGCACTGGATTTACTCCAGAAGAAATCCTGAAAAAGACGAGAAGTAAATGTCTAGTAGAAGACCTACTAGAATTTCCAGATAGAGTTGAATTAGATTATGATAGTAAAAAGAACTTAGTAAAAGACAAGATGAGAAAACAAGCAGATGCGAGAATTCGTCGTCATGACGAAAAAGTAAGGAATCCTAAATTCAAAATAGGTGATCTCGTTCTTGTAAAAACACATGAAAAGTCAAGTGAAATTAATAACGAGATCAGCAAATTTAAATATATATATAATGGACCATTTAAAATAGTGTCCATACCCAATGTGAATGCTTATTATTTAGAGTACCCATTAACAGGCAAACGCCTGGGAGTAAGAAACATAGTGGATCTCAAAAGGTATGAGCCACGAATTCTACCAGATTGAAAATAAATATATAAATAAATATTAAAGTAAACCAATATGTAAATAGTTTTGTTTCTTTTGTTCTATGTGAAAGGTAAATGTTCACTAAAATATGTTGCAGTATTCTAATGAAACTTCTAGTTTAAGTAGAGACTAAACAGACTGGGAAAGACTGAGCTTCTAAGAAAGCCTTAATAGATGTGTAAATAAGTGTTGTGGAAGAGGTAGAAAAGTGAGGAGGTAAAGTGAAAAGGACGGGCTATAAAGTAATAGGCGCATAACGTGTGTTTTACTTGCCTGAGATAAAAGAAGTGTATTTAAAATTTTTGTAAAAAAGATGTTTAAAGTGTACTTGTTTAGATGTAAGAAAATTGTAAAGAATATATGTAAATCATTTATGTAATGTTTAGCAGGAAAGATAGAAAGAATTGGTGTTTAATTTTAAATAAGTAATATAAGTACCGAGGTGTATCAGTAAGAAAGGGAAAACCCTTGGTAAAAAGCTTAACGAACATTTCAGATTCATTATAGGAGAGACTTCTTATTGAATTATCACTGTTAGATACTTCAATAAGAAGTGGGGCATGTGTAACGGAACTGAAATGATGGTGGGCTGACAGTAATTTGGAGCCCGCGCGTCGGAAACGGGCGCGCTGGTGTGAGACTGCCAGGGAGTGCACCCTGATGCCATCTATTGGCGAAACTGGGAATTAGAGCTGTCTCAGACAATGCGCTAAGCTCTCGGAGTCAAATGTATTCTTTTTCTTGGTAATTATAAGTTATTAGTGTATGATTTAATGTTATAAGCTCTCGGAGTCAAATGTATTCTTTTTCTTGGTAATTATAAGTTATTAGTGTATGATTTAATGTTATAAGGCGCTAGTAGTAAATTATTATGACTGGTATGAACTCCAGGGTAATAAATATAAATATTCTTAAATACTAAATGATTTCGGTGAAAAGATGGTAGGGGAACGCCCCCACTCTTGGTGATACAAGCATAGCTAGAGGTAGCTGGAGACACAGGGACTGAACAATGGAATGGCCTGGAGAGTGTTGACGTGACAGGACGTGCGTAACTGTGCTCACGCAAAAGTGATTGTGCAACCGCGAAGAGGCGAATATCGTCGCCGTTTGTGGAGTAGAACGCGACGAATGGTGGTCGAAGCCGTCTCTATGCCACTGGAGCTGATTGTAAGAGTTCCTGCGCCCAGATTTTATGGCGGACGTGCAGTAGCTTATACGAGTGCTACAGCTCGTAGTTCCAGCCGCCATTAAGGGCATGAGGCGTGAAGAGCTGCGTTAGCCACATGCATCCCACCACCAGCACCGACACGTCTACCCAAGGCAAGACTGCTTGAAATTGTTAAGTCGAACTTTGTATACATGTAAAAGGAGAATACCAGTTTTCTTTTGTGCAAGTGCAGAGGACAGAATATAGTAATGAGTAAAATTACGACGCATGTTGTTCATTGTAAAGTGTAGTAACCTGAAACATAGTGTAGTGAAATCAGACTGAGGCCACCATCGCCTCTTTCATTTACAATTCTTTTGGTTGTAGAATACTTTAGCGTTTAAGAATGTAGAAAAGAGCAATGGTCACACCAGAATGAGTCGCCTATTTATAGTTACTTAAATTTTTCTGAGTAACCTTTCAAGTAAAGTCACTTAACTAATTCTATAGCAATTGTCCAAAGAGTAATATCCCAAAATCATTAAATAAGTTGAAGGGTAGAAGTTTGTTAAATTAAGTTGCTTAAATTGTCTTGGTGGTAATTACCAAGCCAACTCACAGAAATTGAGAGAGTATTTGCTTTGTAGAATCACCTAGAATGATCAGAAATAGTAATATTCAGAATTAAGTTTAAAATTCAACTCAAGCCGTTTCACTTTGAAACGAGCCAAAAAATTGATTTATTCTTTTGCTCCTTCAGAGCTGGCGACCGTAGTTATAAGTATTTTCAGGAGGATTCGACGGTAAGTCTGCTGCTCTCGTCGTGCTGATAGGATTATCTACTGCTGCTAGCAGTGGTGATTGGATACATAAGCTCACTACCAGGTTAAGTGGGTCAGGTAGGCAGTGTTACCGTGTGAACTGTAGGGCACTGTAGGCCGTGGATCGAACCCGTTCAATCATCACAGCTCTTTGAGAAACAGTCCGGTTAGGAGTGTACTAATCCAATAGGTAAATACTGGCGAGTAACGGTCAAAAATGTATACGCAAGTGAATTTAGCAAGGTCCATGTAGCACCTAGTTAATGTGGTGTAATGGCGAGGGTAGGAGTGGAGTAAAAGTGAGCTGAGCTTGTGGCAGCTGTGCTGTCTTCAAAGATTAATAACGCCAGAATTCACTACTAACTTTTACCATTAGGGCTGAGCTATTTACGGTTAAAATACGTAGCAGTAAGCGCAAAGGCGTGACAGCTACAAGTCCGTATTGGCTTTATACATACGGAAGTAGGAAGCGGGTCATTCTGTCAGTGGAGGGGTTAAAACAACGGAGTCACTTGAGAACATACCCCATTTACTGATGGAAAGATTCGGCGGTTCGGTCGCAATTTCTTATTGTTAAAACGGAATAACACACTGTCTTTTTCTCTGACAGTAGTCAGTTGCGAACGTGTACCTACCGTACCCAGGAATATTAAAAATATACGACAGACCTGATAATTCTCGTTGATTACTTTTATGGTAGCTATAATTACGTGGCTGACGTATCACTGCTATGTTGGAGATTTTTGACGATAAATAAAAATGGTGTAACTATACAAAAAATTTTATCAAACAGCCTATTTACAGGTCATATGTATGTTTCATATTTCAGGAATTATATTTTATTAACAATACCTTACGAATAAACTAACCAGACTAAAAAATTACATACCACAGTTCGCACGCACAGATGAATCGTTAAGCCTTTACAGATGGCGCAGCGATCGGGGTCACGTGCTGAACAGCATGTGCATCGGCTCTACGTGAGTGTAAGGCAGTAACCAGTAATGAGACATTAATGTTTCAAGCAGACATTGTACATAAACACGGGTAAATGTAAGAGCTGACATGACAGCAAAACGGGATAATCGTGTTTCACCGTGTGCATGACAATACGGTGTGTGAAGCTGTGGGATTTGTTGGTGTTTCGTGGCGGACTATTCAACGATTATACAAGCAGTTGTGGGAAAAAGATCCTGACTGAGAGGCTTGTGAATCACAATCGCTTCCAAACCCAGGAATGGAGGTCCATCACGACCCGTTAGCGAGAGAACACTGCGACAGGAACTAGCAGCAGTGAACATCTGAGTTACCTCGGAAGAGGCCATTGCTCACGCAGACACAACAATACAATAACAGCTAAGGTCATCGGGTTGAAAGAACATGCGACTGGTATTCTCAACATTCCCCCACCCTTCCACATATCGACTGGCGTACAAAATCACCTGACTTCAACCCCATAAGAAATCTGTGGGACATGTTGGAACAACGGATAAAACGCCGACATCGTCGTCCCCGTGGTTTGGTCGAATTGCGCGATAAAATCCTCAGCGAGTGGCTTAACCTGAATGCGACGTACTTCACAACCTTGTGGAGTCAGTTCCTAAACGAATTAAGGCGGTTATCAAGTACAGGGGAAGAAATACATGATATTAAATGATATCTGTAATGATTTCTCTAGGGGTGATTAATTTTTTGTTTCGTGAGCTTATGTACATTAAAGAAATACACTGACGGAAAAACCGCAACAAAAACAAAAAACAGTTAATGTAGAGTAACGAAATTTCGAAAGTACATTTGACTAGGTAACATATTTAAACGATAAACATTGCACGATCAGTGGTGTGTAAGCGCGAGGTAAGCCATTGCAAATGTGAAATGCTGGTACATTAATAACCGGTGTAACCGCCAGAATGTTGAATGCAAGCATGCAAACGTGTATGCAATGTGTTGTAGAAGTGGCGGATGGCAACTTGTGTGATGGAGTTCCATGCCTGTTGTACAGGGTGGAGCAGAGGGAACTCATGTTTTTTGAACTGCTAGTACGCGGCGACGAGAATGGGTATTGACCTTAAATAAATGTTGGCAGACTGCCCATACAATGCAGTTTCAGTCGCTATGGAGCGTTGGAGCGTAGAGCATCGTGTGTTCGTTGTCGAGAAGTACTTTAGAAACAATGATTCCATAGTCACAGTGCAACGTCGTTTCTGTCAGAATTTTAGAGTTGGACGTCGAGGTGCAGTGCCTGATCGAAATACTGTACTCCGATGGGTTGCATCGTTTAGAAGCACTGGATCTGTGATGAAAAAGAAACCACGTGGTCTTCCCCGTTCAGTTCGCACTCCGGAAAATGTAGACCGAGTGAGGACGGCAGTTCTTGCTAGTCCGAAACGGTCGGCCAGACGACAGGCTGTAGCGCTGGGTACGTCACGTCGTTCGATTCACCACATCTTGCACGATGATCTTAAGTTTCACCCGTACAAGATAATGATCGTCCAGCACCTTAGTGAAAGAGAATTTTGTGCAGTGCAGAGAGTTTTCTCGTGTAATGGACGAAATCTTTACGGAAGATGCAGATGCTACAGTCTTCATGAGTGATTAAGCACATTTTCATGTAGACAGTTACGTCAATGTTCAAAATTGTCGGTATTGGGCGCCGTAGAACCCACATGAATTACACCAAAGACCTCTTCACAGTTTAAAAGTGACAGTGTGGTGCTGCATTTCAAAGATGGGGATTGTTGGACCCCATTTTTTTTAAGAGGAAGGAACTGCAGTTACTGTGACATCAGCGCACTACGTTAAAATGTTAATCAACTTTCTTCGTCCATAACTTGAAAGACATCAAGTGAACATGAGAGAGAAATATGGTTTCAGCAGGACGGTGCCACAGCTCACACGGGAGAGCATTCATGGAAGTGGTTCGACAAATGTTATTACGAGATATGGTGATATTTACTGGCCTCCTCGCTCACCCGATTTGCCGATATGCGACTTCTTTTTGTGGGGATATTTAAAATCAAAAGTCTTCATGAACAAGCCTCGCACAATTGATGACCTGAAGAATTCCATTCTTCAGAAAATTGAAGCCATGCCGGATGAAACGTTGGAGAGGGCCATGAGTAGCTTTCGGGAAAGGATCCAAATTTGTATGCAGCAAGAAGGACGTCATCTCCTGGACATTATTTTTCGAACCTAATTAAAGTATGTATATTTCAAAACTGCATTAATAATCTATCACTTAATGCTTGTTTTTATTATATTTATTAGACCGTGTCCCAGTCATTCAATAGTCAAAACATGCGTTTCCTCTGCTCCTGTACTTGGTCGGTCAATACAGGAGTGGTTAATGCTGTTTGTGGATAATGTGGGGTTGTCGTCTGATGAAGTCCCATGTGCGTTAGACTGGAGACAGCTCTGGTGATCGAGCAGGCCATGCAAACAACTCTGCAGAGCATATTGGGTTACAACAGCAGTATGTGGTCGAGCGTTATGCTGCTGGAAAACACTCCCTGGAATGCTGTTCATGAATGGCAGCACAACATGTCGTATCTCCTGACTGATGTACAAATCTGCAGTCAGAGTGCGTGGGATAACCACGAGACTGCTCCTGCTGTCATACGAAATCGAACCCCAGACCATAGCTCCAGGTGTAGGTCCAGTGTGTCCAGCACTCAGATAGGTCGGGTGCAGGTCCTCAAATGGTCTCCTGCTATCCAACATATGGGCACCACGGCAGAACCAGCTTTCAGCAGAAAACACAACAGACACACACCCTGTCCTCCAATGAGCTCTCCCTTTACACCACTGAAACCGCAAATGGCTGTGGTTTGGTGTCAGTGGAATGGCTCGGAGCTGTCCTTGAAGTAACCTATTTGTAACAGTTCGTTGTGACACTGTGGCGCCAACTGGTGCTCACAGTACTGTTACAAACGCAGTACGATGCGCCAGACCCATCTGCCATACTCGGTCTTCTCTCTCCGAACTGCCAAGTGGCCGTCCGGAGCCCAGTCTTGTTGCAACCGCATATACTCGTGACGACCGCCGCCAGCAAGATGCACAGTGGCTACAGTCCTGTCGTATCTTTCAGTACTGTCGCAGAAGGAACATCCAGTTTCTCGTAGCCCTATTACACCACGTTCAAACTCAGTGAGATGTTGACAATGGCGCCTTTGTCGTCTTATAGGCATTCTTAACTGGCATCAGCGCACCACATCCAATCTCTAAGGTAACTAACGGTCACGATTGTTACAGCGTATATTTAAAGCAAACCTGATATGCATCCTCACATTCCTATGCGACTGGCGCGAAATATTAATAGAGATTATGTCTCAGATATAGAAACACACCTACAAACTTTCGTTTATGTCGCACAGCTCCTTTTTTCCGTCACTGTACTTGAAGTACTTTGCAAATATCACTGCAAACATCAGAGACTATCTACGATATAGCAGCTACTAAAATGCGAAACTATCAGTAACATAAATGTCTCCATTTGCTAATAACGAGATCGTCTATTCTTCAGGCTATGTTTGTCGTCAATAATTTGTGTTCTGATTTTAAATTTCGTCCTCACTTGTAAAGAGAAGCAGGCAAAAAGCTTTAACTGATGTATTTGCAAATTTTTGTAATAATATTATGGAAAACTAGAGCTGCGATCCATGAATTTTACGCTTACTTACAAACTGAGATAACTAAATTGTTCGTTTCTTATCGCATTTTGATTACTTTGTCAAAAATGTTGCACTCGTCATGCACAAAGATCCTATCTGAATCGGAAAGTTTTGCATCGTGGCTTAACTATGTAGACTCTGTAGGCTCTAACGTTTTAGTAACTATATAAAACCAACATAATATTTGAGATGAGTGTAAATTTTCCTACAAATGGCCGTAGGAGAGTGATTAAGCTTTTCACTATGCTGTAGGTCAGTAGCGCTAACAGTAGCTCTTCATGAATGCTAGATTTCTGTGCCGCCCGGAGTGGCCGAGCGGTTAAAGGCGCTACAGTCTAGAACCGCAAGACCGCTACGGTCGCAGTTTCGAATCCTGCCTCGGGCATGGATGTGTGTGATGTCCTTAGGTTAGTTAGATTTAAGTAGTTCTAAGTTCTAGAGGACTTATGACCACAGCAGTTGAGTCCCATAGTGCTCAGAGCCATTTGAACCATTTTGAACCATTTCTGAATTTTTGGTGAAACATAAATCTTGGTGGCCTTGTTTTTGAAATGATGACACCCTACTTGTCAATGCGTCAGGCATTTATTACCTCATTCGTTGGCATAAGAAGAGAAGTTCTTTGGTCTCCCTTAAGCTATCTGTATCTTCATGTTTATTATTAAGTCCGAATTTTACTGCGGTGGACTTTTTTCATCATTTCTACAAAAGCATTGCCCTTATCTGTAGGATGAATTTGAATGTCAAATGGCTCTGAGCACTATGGGACTTAACTTCTGAGGTCATCAGCCCTTAGAACGTAGAACTACTTAAACCTAACTAACCTAAGGACATCACACACACCCATGTCCGAGGCAGGATTCGGACCTGCGATCGTAGCGGTCGCGCGGTTGCAGACTGTAGCGCCTAGAACCGCTCGGCCACAACGGTCGGCATTTGAATGTCTTTATCAGAATTTAAATCTCGCAGAGCTTTCGTCTCAGCTTTCGTCACATTAATGCTAGATAGTTTGTTCCTAAACAAGATCCTAGCTGACTCCGTATGTATTTCATCTGCTACTCTTTTAGGTACCATCAATCTTGCAGAGCTATCCATAAATCCCTAAAAGTACGAGGGAGTGGAGATCTCTTCTTAACAGCACGTTGCAATGCATCCCAAAACTGGGGGAGGTTTGTTGGCCATCTGAAGTGTTTCAACTCGTAATAGTGTTCCTGGAGCCACTCTAACAGTTCTGGACATGTGGGGTGTCGCATTGTCCTGCTGGAATTGCCCAAGTCCGTCGGAAAGCACAACTGACATGAATGTATGCAGGTGGTCAGACAGGATGCTTACGTATGTGTCAGCTATCAGAGTCTTACCTAGACGTATCAGGATTCCGATATCACTCCAACTGCACACACCCCACGCCATTACAGAGCATCCACCAGCTTGAACAGTCTCCTGCTGACATGCAGGGTCCATGGATTTATGAGACTGTCTCCTACCTGTACACATCATCCGCTCGATACAATTTGAATCGAGGCTTGCCCGACCGGACAACGTGTTTCCACTCGTCAACAGTCCAATATCGGTGTTGACGGGCCCAGGCGAGGCGTGCAGTCATCAAGGGTACACGAGTGGGTTTTCGGCTACGAGAGCTCATATCGATGATGTTTCGTTGAATGGTTCGCACGCTGACACTTGTTGATGTCCCAGCATAGAAATCTGCAGCAATTAGCGGAAGGGTTGCACTTCTGTCACGTTGAACAATTCTCTTCAGTCGTCGCTGGTCACCTTCTAACAGATCTTTTTCCGGCCGCACCGACGTCGGAGATTTGAAGTTGTAGGAGGTTCATGATATTACGGTACACTCGTGAAATGGTCGTACGGGAAAATCCCCACTTCGTCGCTACCTGGGAGACGCTGTGTCCCATTGCTCGTGCGCCGACTATAACACCACGTTCAAACTCACTTAAATCTTGACAATCTGCCATTGCAGCAGCAGTAACCGATCTAACAAGTGCGCCAGGCACTTGTCTTATATAGGAGATTCCGATCGCAGCGCCGTATTCTGCCTGTTTACATACCTCCGTCTTTGAATATGCATACCTGTAGCAGTTTCTTTGGCACTTCAGTGTATCTCATCCTAGACAGAACCCTGCCAAGTCTATTAATAACCGTATGATTCATATCTGGAGGTAGGAAAGTCTCTCACTTCTTTTGCAAACTATCGAATTTCTTCTTCTGTCCATTAACTGATGTTGCAGAGTCTGCTTCCACGGTTAGGTGCGTTAAATATTGATCTTATCCCAAATAGCACAACACAGCTTACTGGCGAGGCAAATGTGTTGCTGCATTAACCTACAATAGAGTACAGAGCCCAGGTTGCGTCGTTGCGTTTGATGAACGTGCTCTTGGTGCAGCGCTGACGGTGCGATCGTAGATCCGATGCGTAGCTGCCGAAACAAAGATTCTCTTCACTCCCAGAAAACTCGGTGAGATGTCTCTGCATCGTAGCAAAAAGATGAGAGTACTAAGTAAACGAGATCCCTTCTTCCCTGTGCCTTCCATAAATTTACATTTTCTTCAAACGTTCTTCCCATAAAAACACTTAACCATACAACGCAGGTTTTTAGTATTTCGTGATTTTTGATTGATGGGCATTAGCCCGAAGTCTAATGTACATTCTCTGCCTAAGTGTCGTCTGCCGTGGACAAAAGGAACTCTCAGGATGTCTACGTTTTTAAGTGATATTAATTCTAATATAAAGTTAACTTTGGAAAAAGAGAACAAAGGTCATATTTCCCTTTTGGACATAATGGTATTTGGCTTCATGGCACAGTCTGCAGGAAGCTCACTCGCATGGATTTTCTAATCACCATCCCAAGCAGAAAAGAGGTGCGAGCAAAACATTTGTGTATCGAGCTAAAAGAATCAGTGAACTGCAGTGTTTTCAGGAATAGTTCGATCATTTAAAAAGTACTTTCATAAGAAACGATTTCTCTGACAAAGAGTGAAATAGGGAACCACATCCTAAAAAACCTGTAGTTTTTGGTGAAGAAGAACCAACTAAATGGGAAGTTTTCCACCCATTTGTAAAAACAACCAATATCGCATAAGCAGAGTACTCAGAGGACGCAGTATCGACCCATTGTTTAAACCAACAAGAAAGGTAAATACTGGGAAGGACCTACGCCCTCCGCTTACCACAGCAGATGTGTATAAAATTCCTTGCACATACTGTCAACCGTACATAGCAATTGCAAAAGGAACTTTCTCCTATACTTTGCTTTTATATACATCCAACCATTACTCTGCTAGGATGTACAAAGAGTCCACAGAAATTCAAAAGCACAGAACTGGCTTTAACGGAAGAGGAGAAGTATAGAAATTAGACAAGTCGTGGGTCTTACAAGGAGGTTACACGTCAATCGGATATTTGTAATTTTTTATATTTATGGTACGTGAAGTTCAGATCTGAAATACCAATCAATTGGATGCAACTATCAAAAATTCTCGAGATAATAGATTTTGAAATTTTGCGAGAATCGAGAATACCTTAAATGAATCTAAATTTTTTGATAGTTTCAGCTACTAACCTACGTACAGAAACATTTTTCTGCAATATATCTGCTCTTTCACAGTTCTCTGTCATTTGTGTATACTAAAAACGAAGAGATTTGTCCGTGATCGGAATCCATGCAAAGCTTGTTGTTGCTGTTGCTGTCGTGGTCTTCAATCCGAAGACAGGTTTGACGCAGCTCTTCGCAATAGTCTGTCTTGCACAAGCCTCTTCTTCTCTGCGTAACTACTGCAGCCCACATCCACTTGAACTGCTCACTATACTGAAGCTCTATAATTTTATCCTTGAAACTTCTTCCATTATTAAATTTGCGATTCCTTCATACCAACGAATGAGTCCTGTCAACCAATCCCTTCGTTTAGTCAAATTGTGTTACAAATTTATTTTTCTCCAGTCAGATTCAAACCTCTTCAAGAAATATTCCGTCTACCCTTTTTTTCTTGAACATTATTCTGTAGCCCTATATCCCAAATGATTCGGTTCCCTTCTTGTCTGAAATACTAATCTTCCAAGTTCTATATTCGTACAAGCTACACTCCAGACAAATATTTTCAAAAATACTTGAATTTATAAAAGATGTTAACACAAAGTCTCATTTTTCAGATTTCTTTGTTGTTGCTTGTCTGTACTTTACATCCTATCTATTTCCGCCATCTTTAACAATTTGTCGGAATAACAGAACTCATCCACTACTTTTAGTGTCTCATTTCCTAAATCACTTCCCCCAGCATCGCCTGTCTTAATTCGGCTACATTTCATTACCTTGTTTTACTTTTCTCGGTATTCATTTTATAACCTCTTTTCAAGAAACTATCCATTCCGTTCTTATCTTCCAAGTTCATTGCCATACATGACAGCTTTATAATGTCACTGGAAAATCACGAAGTTTTTATTTCTTCTCTCTGAACTTTTATCCTCTTTCCTAATTTCTCTTTAATTTCCTTAATTGCTTGCTCATTGTATAGATTGAATAACATCGGGGATAGGCTACAACTCTGCCTGCCCCCCCTCCCCCCCTTTTCGCAACTAGTGCTTCCCTTTAAGATCCTTCAACTCATAATTGCAGTCTAGTTTCTTTTCTAGTTCCAGATAACTTTTTGCCTCTGTGCCTACTACAGCATTCTATTCCCCCGTCACAATAACGTTTCTTCTTCACTAACTAATTGAATATTAATTTAATTTACTGTATCTCATCATATATTGTTTCTACGTCTTCATCATCTACGGAGGTAGCAGACACATGAACTTCTGTTGAAGGTGTTGGCTTCATGACTGTCTGACCTGCGACAACGTGTTCATTGTGATGTTCATAATAGCTTACCTGCATTCCTACTTTCTTACCGAATATTACATCTACTTCAGCGCTATCTCTATTTGATTTTATATTTATAACCCTGTACTCAACTGAAAAGACGTCCTGTTCTTCCTACCATCACCCTACACTAGTTTGCACTATATCTATCTTGGACATATCCATTTTCTCTTTTAAATTCTGTAATCTCCCGATCCGATTAAATGATCTAAAATTCCACCCTGTGACCTGCAGAACACCAGTTTTGTGTTTACTGATCACAATAGTCTCCCGAGTAGTTCCAAACCACAGATCCGCAAGAGTAACTCTTTTACATTCAAAATATTTTACCCAGGAGGTGCCATCACATTGATATGTACAGCAGAGCCACATGTCCTCGATGGATATAAAGGCCACAGTTTCCCAATGCTTTCTTCATTTCGCTGTATCAACGTAACACAACCACGCTAGCAATTGTTACAAGGCTAGTCAAGTAAAGTCTTAGAAAGATCGGCTAAAAAATATTTGTGGACATTAATCACTGGTTCCTAGTCAATTCTTTGTCACTAAACTTTGAAAAAACACACTACATTCAGTTCAGAACTTGTAAGGGGTGTCTCACGTGTATATGCCTAACATACGATGGCAAGTAGATAGAAGAAGTGGACAATGTTAAATTCTTGGGATTACAGCTTGATAATAAATTCAACTGGGAGAAGCACATCACAGAACTGCTGAAGCGTCTTAACAAATCTCTATTTGCAATGAGAATTGTGTCAGATATGGGGGATATAAAACTGAAAAAGCTGGCATACTATGCTTACTTTCATTCGATAATGTCATATGGGACTATTTTTTGGGGTAATTCATCAAGCCAAGCTGAAGTTTTCCGGGCCCTAAAACGTGCAGTAAGAGTTATATGTGGTGTGAACTCAAGAACATCCTGCAGAAGCCTGTTTAGGGAACTAGGAATACTAACTGCTGCTTCCCAATATATTTATTCCTAAATGAAATTTGTCATTAAAAATATATCACTTTTTCAAACCAAATCAATAATAGAAATAAGAATAACCTTCACAAGGCTTTAAAATCACTTACTCTTGTACAAAAAGGTGTGAATTATTCAGGAACATATATTTTCAATAACTAGACAGCAGCCATAAAAAGCTTAACAACCAATAAAATTCAGTTTAAGAGAAGCCTAAAGAATTTATTGGTGGCCAACTCCTTCTACTCCATTGATGAATTTCTTAGTAGGATCAACTGATTAGTGTGTGTGTGTGTGTGTGTGTGTGTGTGTGCATGTGTGTGTGTGTACAAGTACAATACAACTTCTGCATAATTTCAGTGCAGTAATGTGTTCATTGTAAGTAAGTGTGTGTGTGTGTGTGTGTGTGTGTGTGTGTGTGTGTGTGTGTGTGTGTGGCTGTGGGTGTGTGTAAGAACAATCTAACTTCTGCACTATTTCAGGGCAGTAATGTGTTCATTGTAAATAAGTATTATAGTAGTTCTATTACATGTTTATTGCCTTATAAATAAATAAAACTTTTTTATTTTAAATTCAGTGCATTAGTGTTTGTAAAATGATTCTTTCATATCGTGTTCATTAAAAAAATAACGATCATTCGACTTGGGACCTGTGGAAGGTACGTTAGCTTATTTGTTTAAGTTGCAAATATTTGTCTTGTATTATTGTTTTTCTGACATGTTCTACATCCTGGAGGACCTCCTCACTACGGGTCAATTGGAATGAAAGTAAATCTAATCTAATCTAATCTAGATCAGCCAAACATTCAGATTGTTGCACTTGTACCTACTTCACGTGTCTCATAGGTTACCCTGGTTTTTCCACAGATAACCTTCGGTTGTGGCTGTACCTACAACACAGCTATGTATACATTAGCAGCATGCAAGCCACCGTACCTCGGCAAGGTCCAAGTTTCATTGGGGGTGAAGGAGGTGGCAGAGGAAAGTGGGAGGCCGTTGAATTACAGGACGCACAAGACAGTTCAGATGTACAAGACAGTTTAGTGGTCGGAGGAAGGCATGGACGTATAACCTCCATTAGAAGTATGCCGAGAATGCACTGCAGTGTCCAAACTCACTTTCAAGTTGTAGATAGCTGTGCGTAACTTCCAGTTCGCTAGTACGAGGGTGATTTGAAAAGTTCTCGGAATCACCACGAGAGGTCAGCGCTGGCGCAACGAGTTGTACACGTGATATTCATTGGGCTGTTGCCTGTAAACACGTGCCACGTCAGTGCTCTTGGAAGAGAGCTGTGGCGGTGACGTGGTTCTGTTGTTCTCGCATAATGATTTGCGAAGATGGAAAATATCTAGATTCGAGCAGTGATTAAGTACCTTGTGAAGAAAGCAATGAAAGAAAAGGGCATTTATGCCGATTTCCAGAATACACTGGCGGACTCTGCTCCCTCATATTCAACTGTTGCCAAGTGGACAAATGAATTTAAATTTGGTCGGGAGACCTTAGATGATGATCTGCGCAGTAGTCAGCCAAGATGTGTCACTACTCGAGAAATCATTGCAAAAGTGCACAAAATGGTCATGGAGGATCGCCAATTCATGAAAGTGGGGGAAATGCTCACACTTGCCAGATTTCAACTGAAAGGGTAAATCACATTTTAACTGAAGAATTAGAAATGAAAAAATTAGCTGCCAGATGGGTGCCACGACTCTTGACTCGCGCCTGCACACATGTGCCGTCGCCATGGCAAAATTACAAGAAGGAAGGTATCAATTGTTGCCACACCCACCTTATTCACCTGATGTGCTTCCATAGGACATCCATCTCTTCCCTAAACTGAAAATTTTTCTTGGTAGATGAAGATTCACTTCAAACGAAGAACTGATAGCCAGAGTTGACAATTATTGACAATTATTTTGTGGGCCTGGAGGAAACCCAAGGCAATGGAACATCGTTGGACCAAGTGCAATAATCTACAAGGAGATTACATTGAAAAATAAAAAGAGTTTCAGTGATGTAAGTGCTTTTTTTCAATTCCATTTCGAGAACCTTTCAAACCACCCTCATACAAGAGGCGTTCAGTAAATATTGGAAACACTCTTTTTTCTCGACCAGTTTTGAGTAAAAAATACAAAATTTATTGTGGTAGATCATGAAATATTCCCACTTCAGCCCCTACAATTTCATGAAGTTTCGGTATTACGCATTACAAGGATGCTCGTGACAATTTTTTGTCGAACATCTCTGTGCTGGTGTAAGCCGTCGCCAGCACACAGTTCCGTAAAGAGGTTGCGAGAAGATCGATAGTAGGCCTTAGAGCAAGCGAGCCTATCAGGAGAGAGGCCAAAGACAGACTCGCAAGGAACATTCCACCAACGTCCTCTCGACCACCAGTATTCATATCACCGGAGGATACGGTCAGCCAGTCATCCAGTGAGTCGCCAAGTCGAGTCACTAGCAGTCGCAGACAGTGGGAGTCGCGATCAGAGTCTCAGGCAGCGCATAGCGGCCATACAAGCGTACATAGCGTACTTGTACTTCACCTGCAATGAGGCTAACGTGGACTATTACAGAAGAGCTTGTACCACAGCACCTGGACTATCTTAAGAAGCTTCCTGTTTAACCCTTTTAATATACGTGTGCAGTTCTGTTGTAGACAGAGGATACTGGCCACCTCACAGGTAATGAAACTTGGGTTCACGACTTCGAACTGGAAACAAAACAGCAATGCGTGGAGTAGCGCCACACCGCCTCTACACCGAAGAATAGGTGCAAAGCCGATAAAGTTATGGCGAAGGTCTTCTAGGACCCTGAAGTAGTTACTCTGTTTGATGTTCTCCCTCACGGCACAACGATCAGCTGGGAAGCGTATTGTGCTACCCTCGATAAACTGAAGAAATGACTTCAGCGTCTTCGTCGACACAAAAATGTAAATGAACTTCTCATCCATGACAACGCAAGACGTCACACAAGTCTGTGAACCCGAGAGGAGCTCACGAAACTCCGTTGGAGTGTTCTTCCTCATCCACCCTACAACCCGCATCTCGCACCTCCCGATTTCCATCTGCCTGGCCCAATGAAGTATCCACCATGGGGAAAGTAGTGTGTGGATCATTGGGAGGTTACTTATGCAACGAGACGCTGGCTCCGACGTCGACCAGTAGAGTGGTACCATGCGGGCATACAGCCCCTACCAGTAACGTGGCGTAACTCCATGGTGCTGAACGGAGATTATGCTGAAAACTAGGGTTTCTTGGAAAAAAGTGTGGGTGATAATATGGTTTATTGAAATCCTAAATAAAATCAACCTGCATTCAGAAAAAAAGGTGTTGCATTATTTATTGAAGCCTCTCATAATACGCCGGCCTTAGAACAACAAGGCCTCCAGTTTATCATTCTTTGTCATTCAGACTTATCTGACTACTTTGTTGTTGTTGTGGTCTTCAGTCCAGAGACTGGTTTGATGCAGCTCTCCATGCTACTCTATCCTGTGCAAGCTTCTTCATCTCCCAGTACCTACTGCACCCTACATCCTTCTGAATCTGCTTAGTGTATTCATCTCTTGGTCTCCCTCTACGATTTTTACCCTCCACCCTGCCCTCCAATACTAAATTGGTGATCCCTTGATGCCTCAGAACATGTGCTACCAACCGATCCCTTCTTCTGGTCAAGTTGTGCCACGAACTTCTCTTCTCCCCAATCCTATTCAATACTTCCTCATTAGTTATGTGATCTACCCATCTAATCTTCAGCATTCTTCTGTAGCACATTTCGAAAGCTTCTATTCTCTTCTTGTCCAAACTATTTATCGTCCATGTTTCACTTCCATACATGGCTACACTCCATACCAATACTTTCAGAAATGACTTCCTGACACTTAAATCTATACTTGATGTTAACAAATTTCTCTTCTTCAGAAACGCTTTCCTTGCCATTGGCAGTCTACATTTTATATCCTCTCTACTTCGACCATCATCAGTTATTTTGCTCCCCGAATAGCAAAACTCCTTTACTACTTTAAGTGTCTCATTTCCTAATCTAATTCCCTCAGCATCACCCGAGTTAATTCGACTACATTCCATTATCCTCGTTTTGCTTTTGTTGATGTTCATCTTACATCCTCCTTTCAAGACACTGTCCATTCCATTCAACTGCTCTTCCAAGTCCTTTGCTGTCTCTGACAGAATTACAACGTCATCGGTGAACCTCAAAGTTTTTATTTCTTCTCCATGGATTTTAATACCTACTCCAAATTTTTCTTTTGTTTCCTTTACTGCTTGCTCAATATACAGATTGAATAACATCGGGGAGAGGCTACAACCCTGTCTTACTCCCTTCCCAACCACTGCTTCCCTTTCATGTCCCTCGACTCTTATAACTGCCATCTGCTTTCTGTACAAATTGTAAATAGCCTTTCGCTCCCTGTATTTTACCCCTGCCACCTTTAGAATTTGAAAGAGAGTATTCCAGTCAACATTGTCAAAAGCTTTCTCTAAGTCTACAAATGCTAGAAACGTAGGTTTGCCTTTCCTTAATCTTTCTTCTAAGATAAGACGTAAGGTCAGTATTGCCTCACGTGTTCCAATGTTTCTACGGAATCCAAACTGATCTTCCCCGAGGTCGGCTTCTACTAGTTTTTCCATTCGTCTGTAAAGAATTCGTGTTAGTATTTTGCAGCTGTGGCTTATTAAACTGATTGTTCGGTAATTTTCACATCTGTCAACACCTGCTATCTTTGGGATTGGAATTATTATATTCTTCTTGAAGTCTGAGGGTATTTCGCCTGTTTCATACATCTTGCTCACCAGATGGTAGAGTCTGACTACTATGTCGTATAATTGTGCACTGTTACCGTATTAGTAGTGGGCTGCAACATTCTTTTTTGGCTCCTGTACGGGCATGCTGTCGCACTGCTGGGCAGGCTTGTCGATGTCCGCCGGCACTACAGTAGTTGCAAATAAACAAACAATTAATTATGCAGCTCTATATTTTTCGACGTGATAATTAAAGCTTCATTGCTACCCGTTGCATGTGATAAAATGGACTTCACAATTGCGTTACAGAGAATGTACGAGGACCTGTCAGAAAGTGGCGCCTCCTATTTTTTTTTTTCACCTTCCTTCATTGAGGTGGCAACGTAGTGATCATGAATTTGTCGTATGTTGATCAAATCACCCATGGCGACCTTCGAGTAGCAACGGATAAGTTATTCCGACAGTTATCCACAGATGACGGCAGTGTGATGGCCATTATTGCAAAACTGGCTACTCCAAGATTTGTGCACGCTGGGCACCAAAAATGTTGACTGACCAGAACAAAGATACCTTTTACCATGAGATTTCCGTCTGGTCGGCCCACTCAAAGAAGGTCATCATGAGCATCACTCTGAAGATGCGGAGACCTTGAAAAATTCAGTACTCCAGCGGCAGAGGAGGCAGGACCATGATTTTTACAGCACGGGTGTACTTGCTCTTGCTTCAGGGTGGAAAAAAAAGGTCGATAAATACGGTGTCTCTACTGAAAAGTGACAAATTGATCTTGAATGTTGTGGCTGTTAACTTATGTACGAGGCACATTCAGTAATTAAAGAGGCAAACTGATATAGAAAAAAATTGTGTAATTTTTACAAAGTGAGAGCTTTACTGCTTCTCAACATAATCCCAACCAGTATTGCTACGCATGTCCCAACGATGAACCAACTATTTTGTATCTGGTGCAAAGAAGTCTTTGTCTTCCTTCTTTGAGCGACATTCTCACAAATTCTTTGACCTCCTCGTTATTGCTGAACTTTTTTCCAAGTAAGGCCTCCTCAAGTGGACGAAAAAAATGAAATGCGAGAGAGCCAAGTATGACTATAGGGAGGATGAAATAGTATCTCCCATCCCCCTTTTTCAGTAGGTTCTTGGGTCAGATGGCGGTGGGAGGCCGAAAATTATCGTGCAGCACTTTTTTTTTTCCAAGATGCCTGCTTAATAGGCACTGTTTATTGTACGCTGATGTTCCAAACTATCACAAAAGGCGACATCTTGGGCAGCCCAAAAGACCATCAACATGACTTTTCCCTCTGATGGTTACGTTCTGAATTCCTTTCGTAGAGGTGAGCTAGTGTGCTTCTATTCCATGTTGTGTTTTTGGACTATGTTCACAATAATGAACTCAAGTTGCATCACACGTTAAAATCTTGTTTAGAAAAAGGTCACCTTCCCTTCTTTCGAGTCTGATCACACTTCGAGGCTTGTTTTCTTGTGTTGTTGCGTTAATTCTTTCGGGACCCACTTTTCACTTGTTTTTCTGTACTTGCTTTTCTGAACTCGAACTTGTTACTGATAACGTTATGAACTGTGTCAACACTTCATTGCAAATCTTTTTGCTATATGTTCTACGTCTTCACGAATAATGTCGACAGTGCTGGTTTCAAGCGAAGGAGTTGAAACTTCAGCTGGCCGACCAAGACTTTGCTCGTCAGTGATTGAGGTTCGTCCGCCTCCTTGACTGAGAGCTCAGCGCGTCTGACTGCCATGTAGCATACCTGGGTTCGATTCTCAGGCGGGTCGCAGATTTTTCTCCGATTGGGAACGGGGTGTTGTCCTCATCATCATTTCATCACCATTGACACGCAAGCTGGCAAGTGCGCTGTCGACTGAACTTCCCCCGGTGGAAACTCCTGACCATCAATATTGTACGATCATTTCATTTCACTGAGGTTCGACCCTCTTTTGAAATGTTCTGTCCACTTACAAAAATTTCCCAGTTTCATTCGACTTTCACCATATTGTAAAATCGTTCGAGAAGTGATTTTAGCCTGTTTTAACCTCCAGAAAACAAAAAACGGATCTCTGAATGTTGTTTGATTAACGTGGAAACTTCAAGCGGACACACCATCGTTGAATACAATACTGAGATTATACACAAAATAAATTTTTATGCGTCAGCTGTTCTCAGTCCATCCTAATGATGTCACCTAAAGTAATGAAAGTACAAAATGCCTGCTTGTAAAAACGCAAACTTTCACGACCGGAAAAGTCACAGTTGATAAAATATTCCGAGCTATATTTGAGTCGTCGGATGAATTTCACATTAAAGCCCAACGTTTCATCCCCACCTACGGAGGACATTTTCAAGGGGGGCCGTAGCTTCTTTGAGTGTCCGATTCGTACCCTGGCTCTCCACTGACTGCAGCACAATTCCGTCTACGAGTCCTCCTGCAGTGGTGTGACGTCACATACTTTGAACACCCGTCGCAACTGGCCATTGTCGGTTACGTTCGTCCACTGTAGATTTCTGCCCATGACGGAAGACTCGTACGCGTCCTCTTCATCAACGGGGTCCAGATGTCATTCAGTTTCAAGCCGACGTCTTTCCTATTGAAATTCCCGAGGTTTTTAACAATCTCTATGGCTTCTCTGTATAGCCTTTGATGATGTCGCGTCGTGGCTGCCAGCACTAGAACCCTATAAATGTTGTGGTATCTTGGCTGCAAACCATGTTCCGCAGCAGCTGATCTGTCAATCTTTCCCTTCAAGGATATCCCTTGTACTCTTCTAGTCGTTTTTTGCCCGAGATTTTTGTGGAACCCACGTACACTTCCCCACAACTACACGGAAGCCTACAAATTCCTGATTTTTTCCGACGGTTTTGGAGCATCCTTGGCAAATTTTAGCTGATCCTGGATTTTCGGATGGGTTTATATATCAGAGAGATATTCAGTGTTTGTCAAGATTTCTCCTATGCGGTCACTAATGTATTTAACAAAAGGCACTTATGCAGCGCTACGAGTTTTGCGCGGCGGTCTTAACTCTCTTTTTACCTCAGCAAACGAATAACCCATTCGTTAGCAATGCGTTGTTGAGGCGTTTTAATTCCACGTCAACTAGCTCTTGTTCGTAAATGTTCCCTGCACTGTCCGACGACATTTCTATGAGGCCTCGGTTTTGTTGTAGATGGTGCTTCGAATCCCGGTGTAAGTAACGGTGTGTGTGCATGCCTTTTGGTAAACTATGTGACCTAAGCTACGATTTTCTTTCTTGAAAACTAGCACATCAAGGATATATAACCTCTCGCTTGCCTCTTCCTTCATTGTAAACTCGAACTTCGGATTAATCCCGTTGACATGCTTGTGTAAACGACCTAGTTTCTCTATGCCATGTCTTCACAAACTAAACGTGTCATCTACGTAGTGGAACCAAATATTCGGCTTTTGGTTGGCAGTTTCCAATGCAGGCTCCTCTTTTTTTTCATAAAGAAATTCACTATAACCGCACTTAAGAGGTTCCGCGTAGCTACGCCATCCGTCTGGTCATGGAACTCATCGTTATATTTGAAACACATGGTCGTGAGGCAGTATTTAAATACACTCCTGGAAATGGAAAAAAGAACACATTGACACCGGTGTGTCAGACCCACCATACTTGCTCCGGACACTGCGAGAGGGCTGTACAAGCAATGATCACACGCACGGCACAGCGGACACACCAGGAACCGCGGTGTTGGTCGTCGAATGGCGCTAGCTGCGCAGCATTTGTGCGCCGCTGCCGTCAGTGTCAGCCAGTTTGCCGTGGCATACGGAGCTCCATCGCAGTCTTTAACACTGGTAGCATGCCGCGACAGCGTGGACGTGAACCGTATGTGCAGTTGACGGACTTTGAGCGAGGGCGTATAGTGGGCATGCGGGAGGCCGGGTGGACGTACCGCCGAATTGCTCAACACGTGGGGCGTGAGGTCTCCACAGTACATCGATGTTGTCGCCAGTGGTCGGCGGAAGGTGCACGTGCCCGTCGACCTGGGACCGGACCGCAGCGACGCACGGATGCACGCCAAGACCGTAGGATCCTACGCAGTGCCGTAGGGGACCGCACCGCCACTTCCCAGCAAATTAGGGACACTGTTGCTCCTGGGGTATCGGCGAGGACCATTCGCAACCGTCTCCATGAAGCTGGGCTACGGTCCTGCACACCGTTAGGCCGTCTTCCTCTCACGCCCCAACATCGTGCAGCCCGCCTCCAGTGGTGTCGCGACAGGCGTGAATGGAGGGACGAATGGAGACGTGTCGTCTTCAGCGATGAGAGTCGCTTCTGCCTTGGTGCCAATGATGGTCGTATGCGTGTTTGGCGCCGTGCAGGTGAGCGCCACAATCAGGACTGCATACGACCGAGGCACACAGGGCCAACACCCGGCATCATGGTGTGGGGAGCGATCTCCTACACTGGCCGTACACCACTGGTGATCGTCGAGGGGACACTGAATAGTGCACGGTACATCCAAACCGTCATCTAACCCATCGTTCTACCATTCCTAGACCGGCAAGGGAACTTGCTGTTCCAACAGGACAATGCACGTCCGCATGTATCCCGTGCCACCCAACGTGCTCTAGAAGGTGTAAGTCAACTACCCTGGCCAGCAAGATCTCCGGATCTGTCCCCCATTGAGCATGTTTGGGACTGGATGAAGCGTCGTCTCACGCGGTCTGCACGTCCAGCACGAACGCTGGTCCAACTGAGGCGCCAGGTAGAAATGGCATGGCAAGCCGTTCCGCAGGACTACATCCAGCACCTCTACGATCGTCTCCATGGGAGAATAGCAGCCTGCATTGCTGCGAAAGGTGGATATACACTGTACTAGTGCCGACATTGTGCATGCTCTGTTGCCTGTGTCTATGTGCCTGTGGTTCTGTCAGTGTGATCATGTGATGTATCTGACCCCAGGAATGTGTCAATAAAGTTTCCCCTTCCTGGGACAATGAATTCACGGTGTTCTTATTTCAATTTCCAGGAGTGTAGTACTGCAATATCGGGAAGAAAAGTCCGATTCAGATTATAGAACACCTCATTGAACGAAACCATAGTAAATAGCGATACCACTTCAAAACTAACTAATACTGTATGTCCTGCGGCTGGACCACTACGTCGTTTAATTTACTTTCTCACTGGAAGTTACCCAGATAGTTCGTTTCGACACGTTTTGCGAAAACTGTCTTGAGCAGCTTATTCGACAGCCCACGTGGAACGGAAACGTTTTAGACCTCGTAGCTACAAACAGGCCCCGGCCTAATTGACCTCAGTATATAGGAAGGGTTTATTGACCATGATGTCATCATAGCGACTTTTGGTTACTAAAATTAATTAAGCAATAAGAAGACTAGGTCAGTATTTCTGCTAGAGAGAGCAGGTAGGCAATTGTTAGCATTCCACGTAGGCAGTGAACTGACATCATTTATTTCCAGTACCATGGACGTAAAGGAATTAAATTTAAACGGGTTGTAAATCTATCATGTGGAGAAGTGTGTGCCGAGCAAGTGGATTAAGGACGGAGAGGGCCCAACTTAGTTTAACGACTAGATTCAAAAAGTGCTGAGGAAGCTAAGGCTGTTGTACTCTTGGTTCAAGAGAACGTGCAGATGACAACAAGCAAAAGTTAATACAAATGTGTGCGTTTGTAAAAACATGTATGCGCGAAGCTTACAACAGCTACCACCGTCATATCTTAGCAATAAATCTTCCCGAGAACCTGAGAAAATTGTGGTCCTACGTAAAACTGCCAAGTGGGTCTAAAGCTTCGATAAAAAGTCTGATGTGGCAGTAGAAGATAGCAAAACTAAAGCCGAAGTTTTAAATTTGGCATTTAAGAAACCGCCCACGCAAGAGAATCATTCAAACCTACCGTTGTTTGATCATCACACAGACACGGCCGTATGGATGACATAGTAATAAGCATCACTAATGTAGAGAAACATCTGAAAAACATGGTCCTGATGGAATGGTTCAAATGGCTCTGAGCACTATGGAACTTAACATCTGAGGTCATCAGTCCCCTAGAACTTAGAACTACTTAAACCTAACTAACCTAAGGACATTACACACATCCATGCCCGAGGCAGGATTCGAACCTGCGACCGTAGCGGTCGCGCGCTTCCAGACTGTAGCACCTAGAACCGTTCGGTCACTCCAGCCGGCCCTGATGGAATCCCAGTTCAGTTTTACAAAGAGGTCCTCCAGCATCGGCCCTATTCTTAGCTTGCATTTATTGCGAATCTCTCACCCAGCGCAAATCCCAAGCGACTGGAAAAAAGCGCAAGTGACTCCTGTATATAAGAATCATAAACGAACGGACGCGCGAAATTACAGAGCAGTATCTTTAACACCGGTTTTCTGCATAACTCTTGAACATATTCGAAGTTCGAGGATAATAAATTCTCTTGAGAGGCAAGAATTTCTGTCCACAACCCATC
The DNA here is from genome assembly GCF_021461385.2 of Schistocerca piceifrons. Lineage (NCBI taxonomy): Eukaryota > Metazoa > Arthropoda > Insecta > Orthoptera > Acrididae > Schistocerca > Schistocerca piceifrons. Next base: position 431,918,201 of record NC_060145.1, on the reverse strand, counting down.
GCGGCTTTAGCAAGCATCGCTCGTGAGAAACTCAGCTTGCGCTTTCTTCACATGAGATCCTGCGAACCATGGATGAAAAGCAACAGACAGATTCCATATTCCTAGATTTCCGTAAAGTTTTTGAAACGGTGCAACACTGCCGACTGCTAACGAAGGTATAAGCATACGGTATAGATTCTGAGAGAAGTGAATGGCTCCAAGATTTCTTAAGTTAAAGAACCTAGTATGTTGTCCTCGACGGCAGCTATTCATCGGAGACGACGGGGTCGTCAGGAATGCTCTAGGAAACAGTGATAGGAACGCTGTTATTTTCTACGTACATAAATGATCTGACAAAGAGGGTAAGCAGCTGTCTAGGGCTGTTTGGTTATGACGCTGTGGCGTGTGGAAGGTGTCGTCGTTGAGTGACTATAGGAGTAGAGAATACGGCTTAGACAAAATATCAAGTTGGTGTGATGAATGGCAGCGAGTTCTAAAGTAGAAAAATGTAAGTCGATGGAAATGAGAAGAAAAACAAACCCATATGTTCGAAAACAGTATCAGCGGTATGCTGCTTAGTGCACCCACGTCGATTAAATACCTACGCCTAACGTTGCAAAGCAATGTGAAACAGAAAAAGCATGTGAGGGCTTCAGTAGGGAAGCCGAATGGTCGACTTGGTTTTGTTGGGATAATTTTAGGAAAATATGGTTCATCTGTAAAGGAGACCACTTATAGGTCACTGGTGTGACCCGTTGTTGAGCACTGTTAGAATGTTTGTGATCCGCACCAGGTCGGCTTAAAGGAAGACGTCGAAGCAATTCAGAGGCGGATTACTAGATTTGTTACTGGTAGCTTCGAACAAGACGCAAGTTTTACGGAGATGAAACTTTGTTATTCTGTACATAGTTACCGGTATTCTGACCCTAGTAATGTTGTCAATTTTATGAAAAACATTTTATGTAAGGAACTATGATAAATTGACAATATTGATGAAACATTTAGGGTCTGTCACCTCAAATGGGAAACTGGAGGAAAGATGACGTTCTTTTTTTGGAGGAACGCTACTGAGAAAATTTAGAGGACGGCAATTTAAGTATGATTGCAGAATGATTTTACAGTAGCCAACGTGCACTTAGCGTAAGGAGCATGAGGATAAGATTAGAGAGATTAAGTGTCGTACGAAGGCATATAGACAGTCGTTTCCCCCTCGCTCTTTGAAAATGAAATGACTAGTAGAGGTACAGGATACCCTCCGCCAGGCACCGCACGGTGGCTTGCTGAATATATATGTCGATGTAGATGCAGCGTGGAGTTGCATCGCACCAGTCTGCGAACTGACTGGGGCGGAAGCAACCTGAGCAGCCTGCAGCGGCCCACGCCAGTCCTCTGGCCGCTGGCGCGCCAGTAAGTTCTGCCCTGGCAGGGTTCCCGCACGCTACGGCAAGCGGGCGCCGCCCCTCCGCAGTGCCCTCTGGCGCCACGCTGCCCTGTGCCCTGCTCCTGCCCAGCATTCTGCCTTCCTTCCTGCCTTTGTTCCGCCAGCCAGCCTTCTGCCCAGCGAAACGTTACAGTACTGCACCTGCAATTGTGTAAAGTAAGGCAAGGCATCCTCCACTTTGAAACTCAGGTGCTGGAGAATGCTGCGTGTAGCCTTCTGTTGCGAAGTTTCACCTGTGGGAGGATTCGTCAGAATAAGAAACTACAATGGCTTTGAATGTGCTATGAAATTCCATCGACGGAAATTCTAGACATATGTTATCTTATTTGCATTTGTAGTCTATGCGACGATTGAACCGTAATGACATTTCATGCGACCACGTCGCAAAGTTGCCGGATGTGGTGATGCGACGAAATTGCACCCTGGTCCATACAATTCACTAGTCGCCAAAATAAAAAAAAAATAAAAACACAGCAGCATGCATCTCCTATCTGTAAGCCTAAATGTATTTGCAGTACCTAATTGTAATACACACATCAAAAAAAGTTTTGCATACCCCAGTTCCCAGAACTCCTGAAGACAGACGTTGACTGCGGATACTGCATCACAGACACAGTCCCTTTAACTGCTCAGAGATGTCACTAAACCGCCCCAAGATGTAAACAACCAAGCATGAGCAGCGCCTATTAGACGCAGGGGGTCCGACAGCCGACCAGTTCCAGTCATTCCACCAGGAAGCAGGTACACGGCTCGTGTTGTCTGTAGTTCAACCATGCCTAGACGGTCAACACCGCGCTTTGATGGCGTCCACATTGTTACTTTGTGGCATGAAGGGCTCTCAACAAGGGACGTGTTCAGGCGTCTCGGAGTGAACCAAAGCGATGTTTTTCGGTCATGGAGGAGATACAGAGAGGAACAGTCGATGAGATGCCTCGCTCAGGCTGCCCAAGAGCTACAACTGCAGTGGATGACCGCTACCTACGGATTATGGCTCGGAGGAGCCCTGTCAGCAACGCCACCCTGTTGAACGATGCTTTTCGTGCAGCCACAGGACGTCGTGATTATGGCAGCACAACGGGAGTTAAGACTTTGAATGTGGAATGGTAGTTGGAACTAGATGCATGGGACATCCCATTTCGGAAATAGTTAGGGAATTCAGTACTCCGAGATACTCAGTGTCAAGACTCAAGAGTGTGCCGAGAATACCCCATAAAAGGCATTACGTCTTACCAAGGACAACGCCATGGCCAACGCCCTTCACTAACAACCGAGAACTGTGGCGTTTCGAGTAGAGTTGTCAGTACTAACAGACAAGTAACACTGCGTGAAATAAGAGCAGAAATCCAAGTTGGACGTACCACCAACGTACGGCCGTTAGGACAGTGTGGCGAAATTTGTCGTTAGTGGGCTATGGCAGCAGACGACCGACGCAAGCGCCTTTTCAGGCAGCACGACATCTCGTGCAGCCCCTTCCTAGGCTCTTGACCATATCGGTTGGACCCTAGAAGACTGGAAAACCGTGGCCTGGTCAGATGGGTCCCGATTTCGGTTGGTAAGAGTAGGATTTGAGAGTGGCGCAGACTCCACGAAGCCACAGACCTAAGTTGTCAACAAGGCACTGCACCAGCTCGATGTGACTCCATGATACGGAGGGCTTTGTTTACATGGAATGGACTGGCTCCTCCGGCCCTTCTCAAGCGATCATTGATTGGAAACTGTTATGTTCGCCTACTTGGAGGCCATTTGTAGCCATTCATGGACGTCATGGATTTTTTTTTATGGATGACAGTGCGCCATTTCACCCGAACGACATTGTTCGCCATTGGTTTGAACGACATTGTGGACAATTCGAGCGAATTGTTTGGCCACTAAGATCACCTGACGTGATTCCCATCGAACGCTTATGAGACGTAATCGAGAGGTCAGTTCGTGCACACTCTCACATTACTGACTGCTAGAGAGGCCGTATGGTTCAGTATTTCTGCAAGGAACTTCCAACGACATGTTGAGTCCATGGTACGTCGAGTTGCTCCATTGAGTCGGGAAAAAGGAGGTCCGACACGATACTGGGAGGTATACCATCGCTTTTGTCACCTCAGTGTAATCTGCCTGCAAACTGAAGAGAGAGAAGTATGTTTGTGGTGAGAAAAATTGTCTTTTCCAGAAGAACGCCTTGACTGTCGTACCGGGCGACTAGGAATCGGTTTTCCGTCCAGCATTTGTAATATTTCATCAAATCAATATGCAGCAAAGACAAACATCAAAATACGTGCGTTTTCGATATTCATATTCACCATTCTGGCACTACTTCACTATCATCGAGAACAAATAATTACAAACAAAATGAGTTTTGCTTATCTTTCCCTCCTGCTCCCTACATGGCGTCTAGGGACGGGTTTGTTACGTGAAGACAGAAGCACATCTCTCGCTTTTTTCGTGATTTATTAACATCAGATCAGTTGCTCAATACAGAACTTCAAGAGACGAGTAAAACAAATGACAAACATATTCAGACGAATAGCGTAGAGTCTTTCAAGTACTAAGCTAATCACAGGCTAACTAAAAAGCCAGCCACGACAAATAGAATCCCAGAATTGGTGCACGACGCCCATATTTACAATCTCGCACATCCATCTAGAAAATTTCGTGAAACAGAAACGTTTTTATTTCAGTAATTCCACAATTAGCGCTTTAATTTTCACAAAAGTACGTATTATTATAAACGTAATAGGTTATAAGGATGTAGTACTGATTGTGAAAATCATATTCGATTTTAGAAAAGAGTACTCTCGAATGTGAAACTTTTTGTGATCAATAACATTCCGAAAAAATTATTTTTGGAAAAATGAAGTCGTTCTTTCAAAAGTGGAAAAAGGGAGGTTTCAATTGAGGTAACTTTGTGTAAAAGCATTTAGGTAACAGACCCTAAATGTTTCATCAATATTGTCATTTTATCATAGTTCCTTACATAAAATGTGCTGTGTGTTGGCAGGAGAGCCAACACCGGGTTACTAGAGGAAGCCGAAAGGCACGCGTTTTAGCTCACGCAGGCTGGCGTGAGGTCTGGAACAGGACAAGGAAATTAGAATTTAGAAAAACGGACGTAGCTGGTGGAATACTTAACTTTAATCCATAAATGGTGAACGTCGCTCTTGACTGTACATTATTCACAATATCAATAATAACTGAACACTGCGCCTTGCTAGATCGTAGCAAATGACGTAGCTGAAGGATATGCTAACTATCGTCTCGGCAAATGAGAGCGTATTTTGTCAGTGAACCATCGCTAGCAAAGTCAGTTGTACAACTGGGGCGAGTGCTAGGAAGTCTCTCTAGACCTTGCGTGTGGCGGCGCTCGGTCTGCAATCACTGATAGTGGCGACACGCGGGTCCGACGTATACTAACGGACCGCGGCCGATTTAAAGGCTACCACCTAGCAAGTGTGGCGTCTGGCGGTGACACCACAAAATGTTTTTCACAAAATTGACAACATTACTAGGGTGAGGATACCGGAAACTATGTACAAAATAATAAAGTTTGATACGACAAATCTTTAATAATACATACATCAAAAAAAGTTTTGCATCACCCTGGTTCCCAGAACGATAGACGTTGACTGTGGATATTGTATCACAGACACACTCCATTTGACTGTTTAGGGATGTCACTAAACCCGGCCAAAGCTGTAAACAACCATGCGTGAGCAGCACCTATTAGCAAAGGGGGTCCGACAGCCTATCAGTTCCAGTCATTCCACCAGGAAGGAGGTACACGGCTCGTGTTGTCTGTAGTTCAACCATGCCTAGACGGTCAGTACCGCGGTTCGATCGCGTCCTCATTGTGACTTTGTATCAGGAAGGGCTCTCAACGAAGGAAGTGCCCAGGCCTCTCAGAGTGAACCAAAGCGATGTTGTTCGGAAATGGAGGAGATACAAAGAGACAGGAACTGTCGACGGCATGCCTCGCTCAGACCGCCCAGGGGCTACTACTGCAATGGATGACCTACGGATTATGGCTCGCAGGCTGATAACAACGCCACCATGTTGAATAATGCTTTTCCTGCAGCCACAGGACACCGTGTTACGACTCAAACTGTGCGCAATAGGCTGCATAATGCGCAACTTCGCTCACGACATCCATGGCGAGGTCCATCAATGCAACCACAACACCGTGCAACACGGTAAAGATGGGCCCAACACCATACCGAATGGACCGCTTAAGACTGGCATCAAGTTCTCTTCACCGATGAGTGTCGCATATGCCTTCAACCACACAATTGTCGGAGAGGTGTTTGGAGGCAACCCGATAAGGCTGAACGCCTTAGACACACTGTACAGCGAGCACAGCAAGGTGGAGGTTCCCTGATGTTTTGGGGTAGCATTATGTGGGGTCGAAGTACGCCGCTGATGGTCACTGAAGGTGCCGTAATGGCTGTACGATACGTGATTGCCATCCTCCGACCGACAGTGCAACGATATCGGCAGCATACTGGCGAGGCATTCATCTTCCGTGAAGACAGTTCCCGTTCCCATAGTGCACATTTGTGAATGACTTCCTTCAGGATGAGGACATCAATAGACTATAGTGGCCAGCATGTTCTCCAGACGTGAACTCTATCGAACAGGCCTAGGATAGATTGCAAAGGGCTGTTTATGGATGAAATGACCCATCAACAAGTCTGAGGGATCTACGCCGAATCGCCGATGAGGATTGAGACAATCTGGACCAACAGTGCCTTGATGAACTTGTAGATAGTATGCCACGACGAATACAAGCATGGATCAATGCAAGAGGACGTGCTACTGGGTATTAGAGGTACCGGTGTTTACGGCAATCTGGACCACCACCTCTGAGGTCTTGCTGTGTGGTGGTACAACATGCAATGTGTGGTTTTTATGAGCAATAAAAAGGGCGGAAATGATGTTTATATTGATCTCTGTCCCAATTTTCTGTACGGGTTCCGGAACTCTCGGAACGGAGGCGATGCAAACCTTTTTTGATGCGTGTATTTCAACTATTTTTGAACCACACTGAATACAGATTAAATATTTAATAGACAGTGTAAAACAAAAACAGGGTTTCCGGAAATTCCCATTACAAGCTTCTACGACTTGTAGAAGAGAGTGAGTACGGAATATTTTGAATAGGAACATATGTTCAGAAATGTACCGTTTCCGTTCAGATGTTTAACTCATACACTTTTGCTTAGGAAGAGAGCCAGGCGTGAGGCAGTAGAGTTGTTGGGTAACAATTCGAATGGAAACATCCATCATTTACCACTTAAACAAAAATGGCTCTGAGCATTATGGGACGTAACGTCGGTGGTCATCAGTCCCCTAGAACTAAGAACTACTTAAACCTAACTAACCTAAGGACATTACACACATCCATGCCCGAGGCAGGATTCGAACCTTCGACCGTAGCGGTCGCACGGTTCCAGACTGAAACACCTAGTACCGCTCGGCCACACCGACCGGCCTTACCAGTTAAACACATATGTTTGTATTAACACTTAAATATTACGTGTTTAAATTTTTTCAAGACAAAAAAGAACCCACAACAGCGGCTCGCTATGGCGACCTCTGCGTCGTTACACACGCTGCACCTACGAAGCTTGTTCTGGTACACACTCTACATCCCACCTGGTTTCTCTTCGATTTCTAGTGCAGCGGTCAGAACTCGTGCCAGCACTTCCTCTGTCTCTACAAGAGTCTCGTAAACTAAACTTTGCATACGAGCCCCCAAGAAGTAGTCCACAGGAGTTAAATCCGGCGACCACGGCGGCCACGCGGCTGAACTATCTCGGCCTGTCCATCTTTCACCGTATCGTCTGTTGAGATGTCTCCGAAACGCACGTGAGGTGCTGCACCATCATGCTGAGACGACATTTACTGGTGGACACTCGGTGGCACAGCTTCCAAGAACCGGTCCAGTACCTTTTGTAGGAAGATCAAGTATGCACGACCTGTTAGCTCGAGTGGAAGGAGGTACGGCTCAATCACATGACCACTAGAATACCTGAACACACGCTAATACCAAACAGGTGCTGAAATCCTTGAACATGCGTGTCACGAAGGCTTTCGTCTGTCCAGACGTGGCTGTGTGGTGAATTCAGAGCACAATCCCTAGTGAACTTACATTCATCTGTGAATCCAACTCGACGTGGAAACAGTGGTTTGTCGATGCAGCGGTGAAGGGACCGTGCACAGTAGGAAACACGTTGGACCCATGACGTGTGCCCTTAGCAAGTGTTACGGATGTAATTGTTGGTGACGCAGAGCGCCTCAGACGATACTGTGACTAACACCCATAGCTCGTACGGTTGTCCGAGTGCTCGTCGACAGGTCCTCTTCAACGCGATGTAGCACATCTTTAAACTCGGGCGCGCGGCGTTCCCGTGGAACGCCACAATCCTGCCTCCTCAAGGTGAAAGTGCTTGTTTCTCGGAGCTGCTGCGTAACTTTGGGAAAAAGTTTTGTGACGTTACCGATATAGCCGACTGCCAGCTCTACCGTTAGCTTGAGCTTCGCCACACACAAGAAGCATGTCTGCGTATTCCGTAAACGTGTACCGAACCATGTTTACCGCATAGGTCTCGCGGCAAGGCAGACGTTAAGTGACATCAGGTGACCGTCTGGCGTAGTACACATCAACCTGTATACCCTATTCCATACCGAGGCAAGCAACTCTGAGACTCTCATTAAAAATATTATGTACTTACTCCCCTCTATAAGTCCTTGAAGTTTGTAACGGAAATTTCCGAACACCCTGTATAAGAGTGTTATTTGGAACAAAAGATCAAACTTTCGTTTCTAATAATTTATTATATTTTAAAATAAATGATGTGATGATGAATCTTTATTACTGCATATTAAACATACGTGTTGCACCCAGGGACTGGATGTTTGTGTTGTCCTCATCATTTCATCATTATTCGCGACAATGGTGAGACTGGACAGTAAACGAGTTTGGGAATTTGTACGGGCGCTGATAACCGAGCTGTTGAGCGCCCCACAAACCAAATCATCATCATCATCATCGTGTTGTAGTTCACTATAACTCAGAAGAAATACATGCTGAATGAAATAATTACTTATATGTGATAACATACATCGCATAATTCTGATATAAATTAGTTTCGAGAGCTTTATTGACATTGGTATCGACTGCCATAGTCATGAAATTTACCTATCACACCTCCCCAGTTACATTTCACAGTGAAGTGCGGCATGAGTTGATTTACGTAGATTTTGTTCGTTACCAATATTGCACTGAAGAGCCAAACTAGTAAACTGCCTAATATCGCGTAAGGCCCCCGCGAGCACGCAGAATTACTGCAACACGACATGATATGGACTCGAGAAATGTCTGAAGAAGTGCTGGAGGGAATTGACAAAATGAATCCTGTAAGGCTGTCCATAAATCCGTAAGAGTAAGAGCGGGTGGAGATCTCATCTGATACCGGTATTACCCCAACGTATCGTAAAACACCCAAAGGACTAAGTTGCAGGTCTGGACCTTAGGGCAGGGGAGCATTCACCTTTTATTGTTCACTGTATTTATTGAAGTCAATCAACAGAAATAACAATTATCATAAACTTCAAGCGAGAGAACATTTGTACATGAAGCCCATCAGTTGGCTTTAAATACCAAAGAAAGTATAACAATTTTTCAAATGAGAAACATAATACCTTTTTATAAAAAACAATACACTGCACTCCCAAAGGGCTATCGTAAGTTCACTTACAGACAGTTTTAAAACCTTGCCAAAATATATTCGTTTAAAACAATCAGTAATCCTTCATACGGACTCCCTGCTAGACAGGCAATAATATTCATCAGACACTTCTGTTACAAAGAGTCACAGCTCACGGCATCGACCAAGTGCGGACATGAACGTCCTGCGGAGCAGCCAACACGGGCCATACCTCGTTGTGCCGCTCGGACCCGACTTATCGGCCCGACAGAGGGCGCGAAGTACAGTAGGTGCGTCCACTCCCCGACTGCCCCTCCCCACCGAACGGTTAACTCAGAGGGCTGTCACTGGGTGCACCTGGGCCTTAACGGAACATCCAATTCCTCAGATGCAAGAACAAGCGAGAATCCGAAAGTTTAGCCCAGACCCACTACCTAGGCGCAGATGTAGAACAAATTGTCAACAATTATCGTCCAACAAATTGCGTGTGCTGATGCAGCAACAACACGCTACAACCAAATGTCTCAAACAGTGCTATGTTAATAAAACCAAAATCAATCACTTAAAACAACTTTAAATAAAAAGCCATAGTAGCAGTATCGCAACAGTTAAAACTAATTGCTACTGCTAAATTTAGCTTACAAGTAACAATTAAACAGGACTCAGGGTTGAGACATTTTAAGTAACCGATTGACCTCACTTGCACACATGATGCCTCCTCCCCCCCCCCCCCCAAAAAAAAAAAAAAGCGCCAAACGATGTTTTATTCTTAGGGTAACAGAGCCATTGGTGAATGCCGACAAGTGTCTCACGGAGTTTGCGTACTTTGCTACATCATACAGTTCAAGATCCACAATATTATCTGGAACAAACTAAACACTCAGTTTTAAAACATTATATACAATAAGCCCCACGGCTTGGATGGTAAGGCAGAATTCCGACGCTGCTAGACACCAAGCAACAACAGTTCGATCGGAATGATGCAACAAATTGCGTAGCGTACGACCACGACATGGATTACTAACAGATTTTCATAACAGAGCACTGGCTAATAGTTTGTCTTAGGTGAGGTACACTTGCAATACGGAAGGTGGGAAGTGCATCGCCAGTGAAAGACACAAATAGAATGATGTCATCTCATCAGGTCAGTGAGATAATCGTCCAACACATCAGAGAAGTAGGTCACCAGTACAGTCTCCCGTTAAAACGTAATCGGTTAGCGACCACCAACGGCTTGGCTGCGCAGACCATCTCAGGACACAGCCGTTACAACTGTCACCTGTACAATGCCTTTCCAGAACACCCTTCACCGACCGGGTTACCTCCCCCTCCCCGTAGCAATCGCACCGTCTCCCCCCACGTCCACCAAACCTTACGCGCTCGCCCGCTGATCCGCTCACCGCCGCGCCACCTCGCGACCGGCCCACAAGCGCCGAAAAGTTAGCATCTCTGAACAAATATCGATAGCTGCAAAGCCGGCATGGCTCATCTTCTGAAAAGCAGCGTTGTAAGACATCCCTGATATGCTCAATAACCTTCATGTCTGGAGAGTTTGGTGGCCAGCGGAAGTCTTCCAACTCAGAAGGGTGTTCCTGGAGCCACTCTGTAGCAATTCTGGACGCGTGGGGTGTGGCATTGTCCTTCTGGAATTGACCAAGTCCGTCGGAATGAGCAATGGACATCAATGGAGGATGCTTACGTATGGATCACCTGTCAGAGTCGTATCTATACGTATCGGGGATCCCATATCACTCCAACTGCACATGCCCCACACCATTAACGAGCCTGAAACAGCTTGAACAGTCCCTTGCTGACATGCAGGGTCAGTGGATTCATGAGGTTGGCCCCAACCCATACAAGTCCATCTGCTCGTTTCAATTTGAAACGAGACGCGTCCGACCAGGGATCGTGCTTCCAGTCATCAGCAGTCCAATGTCGACGTTGAAGGGCCCAAGCGAGGTGTAAGGCTTTGTGTCGTGCAGTCATCATGGGTACACGAGTGGGTCTTCGGCTCCAAAAGCCCATATCGATGATGTTTCGTTGGATGGTTCGCACGCTGACGCTCGTTGATGGCCCAGCATTGAAATCTGCAGCAATTTGCAAAAGGGTTGCACGGCTGTCACACTGAACGTTTCTGTTCAGTCGTCGTTGGTCCCGTTCTTGCACATCTTTTTTCCGGCTGCAGCGATGTCGGAGATTTGATGTTTTACCGGATTCCTGATATTCACGGCACACACGTGAAATGGCCGTACGGGAAAATCCCCACTTCATTTCTACCTTGGAGATGCTGTGTCGCACCGCCCGTGCTCCGACTATAACACCATGTTCAAACTCACCAATACAACAACTGCGCCAGACATTTGTTGTCTTATATACGCATTGCCGACAGCAGCGCCGTATTCTACCTGTTTACATATTTCTGTACTTGAATATGAAAGCCTATACCAGTTTCTTTGGCGCTTCAGTGTATTATGTTACCCAAATCATATGCTAACAAGAAAGCATAATGACAGATAATCATATGAGCACATTTACACAGAGGTAGCAGAAGACTTAACTGTATAGCTCGTTGTTTGAAAGTACTTCAGTCATTATGGTCATCACAGATGTGTCCATGGCCTAACGTGTTGGTATTAGCGACAAGAAAACTCCATGACGGACAGAGGAAAATTTCCTGCATACGAAGCAACATGGGTTCTGAAAACAGTGATTGTGTGAAACCCAACTCCTCCTACTCGTTCACGAGACACAGGAAGCGGTACGTACAGGCAGCCAGGTGGATATCATGTTCGTTCACTTCCACAAGGCGCTCGATACAGTTCCGCATACCTGCCTAATGAAGAAAAATACGAATGTACGAAATAACGGACCAGATGTATGACTGGATTCAAAAATTTCTAGGAACGTGAACGCAGCATGTCATTCTCAACGGAAAGAGGTCCTCAGACGTAAAAGTAACTTTGGGTGGGCGTACACAAAGGGGTTGTTATAGAACCATTAATCTTCACAATGGTCCGCCCCACTAACTGAGGGGACATGCCAAGGGGCCCGGGTTCGATTCCTGTCTGGGTCGGAGATTTTCTCCGCCCAGTTGTAAGGTGGCATGATCTCCTGACCTTCATTTCTTATATATTCCGTCCTCACAATCGTATTCTGCACATCAAGACGCTTCATTGAACCCAAACTCGATAAGGTAGAGTCAATTTTCTATGAATTATGTGAGCGATATGCAAATCTAATAAGCAAATCGCAAGTGCGCACCGAGGTTAAAAAAGTCGAGGCTGGCATACACAACATGACGGCCACAGTAATTTTCGTTCTAAAGAGGAAACCAGCCCACTGGGAAGACCGCCCCTTCAGAGGGCTGGGTCAACAACATACGTACTTTGGCCGAAGCGACCGCCCAGAGCGAAGGGATAACGACCCCCGTGTCCAACTTAAAAGTAAATTCCACTACATTGTGTGGGAGCGCCCAGAAGACACACTTTTTCACGGACCGATTGTATATTTACCGACTTCTCACAGGAGGACAGATATGCCTAACGGAGATGCTACAGATTTCCGCACTGGTTGACTTAAACGAAACGTCACTCTCCCGTTTAAAAGATAAACGCTGATTGGCGGAATATTTCTGATGCAAACAGCCAGAGGAGTGAGGGAAGACAGCGAATGATATACCCTTGCAAGTTTTTCAGAAAAAGGGGCCGTTCCGTTGTCGCTCTTGGAGCAGGAACACGTAACGAGAGCAAGTGCGCTCATACGTGTACGCAAAGAGCAAGGAAGGAAGTCTCTCCTCAGTACATCACTGGGAGAGCACCTCTGTCGTTAGGAAATCGGAGTGACACTCTATACTGAGTCACTCGCGATTAAGCGTTGTTCACTGTGTTGGCCGTCACACTGTGCGGTGTGAACACAGACAGAATGCTAGTTATAAACGCCTGCGAGCGAGTATTGAGTGGCATCGCGGTGGACTGGTTATCTGACAGACGTACCACGCCAATAGTTAGACTAGGGGCGGATAGGAGTCCTTGACTTCATCAGGACGTAGGGACAGTTTGACTGGCGAAGGTCAATCCAGATAGAAAGAGATAGTTGTGTTACTTGTCAGCAGCGAGCGACGCAGGAAGCAGTCGTCGCAGCTCACGGTATTGTGCACTACAGCGTATGCAAGCCCCATCTGTCCTCCATAACAGTACACTCCTCTACATTTCTCACGCGACAGCCTTGACTGTACCTAGAAAAGTTATTCAAGTTGTGTAGGCGCGGCTCTCAGCCATTCTGCAGAGTAAATAACATTCTTAAAGAAAAGGGAGAAAAGAATCTTTCCATACTTTGTAAAATAATAGCATTCCTATCCATAAGACGCAATCTACTGTTCCAAAATGAGCCCGGAAATTTATTTTTTTTTTTTAGTAAGAAAAAGTTTCACTTGATTTCGCAGAATTTTTTGTTATAAATAATACTTTTCGTTCGTTTAATGTTTTTCTTACACTAAATAGCAATACTCCCGTGCCCAAGTATCCCACTAGTTAGGCAAGAATATATAGAATATTTTTGTGTCTTTTCCTTACAGTGGACGACTCCAGAAGATATTTGTTGCTGAATGTTTTTCAAGCAGTTCTTGTTGGTACATTTAGGAGCGTCTGTCTGAGGTACTTGTTGGATCAATCCATTGCGCAACTTAACAAAATAAAACCCACACTCTCACACAGTGACTGGGTGTTGTGTTGTCTTTATCATCATCATCATGTCATCCCCATCGACACGCGAGGCGCCGAAGTGGCATCAGCCCAAAAGACTTGCACAAGGCGACAGGTCTACCCGACGGGAGGCCCTAGCCACACGACATCTCCACTTCTAGTCTTCACAATATATATAAATGACCTTGTAGACAACGGCGGAAATTCCATGAGGTTTTCCGCGAATGGTGATGTAGTACACAGAGAAGCTGCAACGCTAGAAAATTGTAACTAAGTGAAAAAGATCCATGCCTGGTACAGGGAGTGGCAACTGATCCTCCACGTAAAAAAAATGTAACGTTCTGCGATCAGATACACGAAAAGAGTCTTTATTGTACGATTAGCCAATTGCAGAGCAACCACTGGAAGAAGCTATGCCCATAAAATATCTAGGAGTATCCTTACGGGAAGATTTACAGTCTAACAACTATATATAATTAGTCGCGAGTAAGGTAGAAGCCAGTATGAGTTGTCATTGGAAAAATCTTCAGGAAATGTGGTCCATCTTCAAAGAAAGTATCTTACAAAACAATCGTTTGTTCGTCAGTGTGGGATCCGTACCAGACAGAGCTCAAAGACGAAATAAATAAGATCCTAAGAAGAGCAGCATGTTTTCGTTAGAGTTTCATTTAGTAGGCACGAAAGCGTCTCAGAGATGATCAATCAACTCGAGCAGCAGAAGCTGCAAGAGAGCTGGGTCCCGGTGTGGTTTACTCTTAAAGTTCCGAGAGCGTACGTTCCCAGAGGAGTCAACAAATATATTGCTTCCTTCTACGTTTATGTCGAGATATGATCATGTAGATAAAATTAGGGACATTCGGACCCACGGAGGGTCATCAGGTATCGTTCGTCCCGCGAAACTTTCGCCACTGAAGTAGGAAAAGCGGCAAGTGACACGGGTACACAAACCGTAAAGTGGCTTTCGGAGTATACAAGTAGAAGTTGATGTGACTTGGAGACCCAGTACAGACATGATGTTCTTGTTTGTTTCTGGCCAGTATACAGCCGCATAGTCGAAAGCTAAAAATTTTGCGAGTTGAGTCAGTGTGGGATGTTATCCATAGCATTTTATGTTTTGAACTATGAAAGTTTCGTCTGGAGTCGTGACGAAAAGAGTATAAGCATAGAAAATGAACTTTTTACTTTCATTTAGTGGGTATCAGTGAAGCGCTGTTTATATTGTCTGCCAGCTTGTGTTGCTATCTCAAAAGCTTTCAGCTGTAAAAGTACTTATATTTTAAACAAACATTTCGATTTGAAACTATAAACTACAGTGTCGTCTAATTTAATTAGCATATTGAGTCGACCAGCTAACATTTATATTATGCTGCAACTAGCTATTCTTATTACCTTTATGAACTTTTACTTAAAGAAGGGAACTGTTTTGTACAGGTTATATTTTATTATTTTCAAACCAAAGACCTGATCTCAAACCAGATCGCGAGTTCAGGTTCCACAGCCATGGTGTCAAATCACGTGTAATTATTTAATCTATATGTTTAACAGAGGGTGTTTGGCCTCACAACGGAGAAACCAGCTGCGTTGTTGTGGGTTATAAGCGTTGGTGACTTACAATTCTGCATGCCTGAGTACATATGCGCATATCTGGACTGGCCCTTCTAGACGACAGCCGACAATCAGGGGAAGATAGCTTGCTGAGAATACCACAATTATGTAAATGTTCATATACTGTGGAATGCTCGCCAACAGTGTAAAATACAAAACCAGTATTTCAACCCGCTTGCGAGTACCACACGTTTAAACAAAATGTAACTTGCCGCTGAGATCTCAGTTCTTGTTTTCGTTGCTTTGAAGAGGGACACAACCTCACACGGGTACCATTACCTTTAACATCATTTATGTCGTGGCATAGCACCAAATACACTCACGAAACAAAAATCACAACAAGAAGTAGTTGTGCGACATTAACTGCACCTCAAAGTTTACGTCTATTCAAATTTCGCGCCAGCCGCATAAGAGTCGCGCTAGCAGCGCCACTATGGCAGATCAGGTTTGCTTTACGTATACGCTGTACCTGACATGAACCTTAGTCACCTTTCAGACTGAACGTGGTGAATTGACGTTAGTCAAGGATGCCTTTGAAGTGACAAAGCCGTCATTATCAGCAGCTCACTGGGTTTGAACGAGCTCATATTATAGGGCTACAAGAAGCTGGTTCCTCCTCCTGCGATACTGTAGAAAGACGAGGCAGGGTTGTAGCCACTGTACATGATTGCTGGCAGCGGTGGTCACTATAATGTGCAGTCGCTAGAAAAGTTGGCTCCGGAGCTCCACGTGGCACTACCGACAGGAGAGACCATTTTGCTGGGTGTATGGCTTTGGCGCAGCGTACTGGATCTACAGTAGCAATCTGAGCATCAGCTGGCACCACAGTGACACAAATACTTATTACAAATCTGTTACTTCAAGAACAGCTCCGAGCCAGACGGCCTGTAGCGTTCATTCCACTGACCCCAAACCATAGCCATTTGCGACTTCAGTGGTGTCAATCAAAAGCTCATTGGACGTAAAGATGGAGGTCTGTTGTGTTCGTTGATAATCGCTGGTTCTGCCTTGGTGCCCGTGATGGCAGTATGTTGGTTAGGAAGAGGGCAGTTGATGACCTGCAACTAACCAGTCTGCGTGCTAGACACACTGAATTTACACCTGGAGTTATGTTCTGGGGTGCGATTTTGTATGATACCAGGAGCCCTCTCTTGGTTATCCCACGCACCCTGAAATCAAATTTGTGCGTTAGTGTGGTCATTCGACCTATAGAGCTGCCATTCATGAACAGCATTCCTGGATAACGCTCGCCCTCATGCCTCTTTTGTAACCCATCATGCTCTATAGGGTGTCGACATGTTACATTGGCCTGCTCAGTCACTCGATCTCTCTCCAATGGACCACATATACGACATTGTTGGACGGCGACTCCAGCGTCATCCACAAACACCATTAACAGTCCTTGTTTTGAACAATTACGTGCAACAGGTAAGGAACTCCATCCCACGAACCCGACATCGAGCACCTGTACAACTTAGTGCATGCACGTTTGCGTGATTGCATTCCACGTTCTGGCGGTTGCAACGGTACTTAATGTAGCAGTATTTCACGTTTGCAATGGTTTATCTCGCGCTTGTATAAGCCTGTGATCTTGCAAAGTTAATCAGTTACACATGTTACCTAGACAAATGCGTTCCCAAAACTTCAGTACTCCACATGAATTATTTTTGTGTCTTGCGAAATTTGTCGTCAGTTATTTACGATTGACAATGATGTAATGCGAAATTGGTTGGCACAATAAAAATGTTTACAGCCACAATGACGTACTTTAAATAATGATAATAGAGGAGCTACAAGATACTCTCGAACCTTCTCCTGATGGGAGTAGAATAACAGATAAAAACTATAGTTGTAGACTGCGAAGCGTTCTTTAGGGAAGGAAGAGATGCATAGTTCAGATCTTTTCCTCAAACATCCGACAATGGTCCTTAATCACAAAAAAACGGTAACAACCCAAGTGTACTTCACGATGACATACGATAAAGGAAATTTCTGGAAAGATCCTGAATAACTGAGAACTAGAAGTCACTCGCCAGCATTGAAATTGAAATTCTGACGGACACAAAGGCAAGAGTAAGATTCAAAAGAACACGATCCGGAATATTTAAGTTCAAGAAGGTATCAGACAGGAAGATGGAGTGCCACCAGTTTTGTTCAGTGTAACGCTGGACGAAATGATCAGAAATGAGACTACGAGAGACGAACGTGGGAAACAAAAGAGGACAATAGGGCCACAATGAACAGCGTAGCCTTTGTGGACAACATAGCGACAGCGTATGATATGGAAGATGACCCCAAAAAAACAAGTCGAAAGCTTAAGGAAAGGAGCAGGAAGAGCAGCGCTGAGGGTGGTCTACAAAAAGATAGAAGCACTTAATGTCACTCGGGATGGGACAACATCAGAGAACACCTTGCACAAGACTGGAAAATTTAAGTACATTGGGGGACATATAACAGGAAGAAAAGGGAACAATGAGTGAACAAGGAAGAGGGCGAAGGTGAGGTTAGCTTTCTGTGCAGCAAATGATACAATACCATACAAAAATGTATCTTCAGTCGCGAAGGTCAGACACTAAAAGGCAACGGTTAGGAGTCTAGTACTATATGCAGCAGAGACGATAAAAATAGGAAGATATGGTGCAGAAAAACAAGAAAAATACTGAGGAAAATACTGGGACTAAAGACGTTGTGGGAGATGGGTACAGTCTACATGCGGTGGAAACGTGAACGCTAGAAGGATATGGTTCGAAGAGGGGGGGGGGGGGAGGGGGGGGGGGTTGGGGTTGTTTGGGGAAGGAGACCAGACAACGAGGTCATCGGTCTCATCGGATTAGGGAAGGACGGGGAAGGAAGTCGGCGTGCCCTTTGAAAGGAACCGTCCCGGCAATTACGGAAAATACAAATCAGGATGACCGGACGCGGGATTGAACCGTCGTCCTCCCGAATGCGAGTCCAGTGTGCTAACCACTGCGCCACCTCGCTCGGTATGGTTCGAAGACGCCGGGAAGAACTTCACTGGTGCACAACGATATTGCCAGAAAAAAATAAGGTTTTTCGGCACATATGTGCGGTATAAATATCGACAGAATGACCGAAAGAGAAAGGAAACGAGGAGTGAGATAAAAGTGGGTTGTCAAACTCAGGAAGAGCTGGTCAGAATTGGAGATGAGCGTGGGATACAAATAAAGCAATCAATTTGCCAGAAATCAATGGCAAAGCAGGATACAGGAAAAAGAGAGACAGCCACCAGTAGAGCAGACAAGAGGAGAGTACAGTAAAATCTCAGGAGCAGAGAGGAAATGGAAAAGTGTGAAGACGCTCTGGACGGGAAGAGAAAAATTCAACCCAAGAAGAAGCTACCCGTCGCCTTACGAGGCTGTAACGAAAAAAGAAACAAAGTCCGAAATTATGCACCACAACAAAGGATTGCAAAATGGCAAACACTGCGAGATAAAGCCATGAAATTTCTGCCAGAACACTGCGCTTCTCTCAAGACGCGGGGATTCTTGAAAAACAATTCCTCTTTGTCACGAGAAGTCTCTCATGGGAGCAGTAACTTTTCTGGCTCTGGAAATCATAAGGTTCAGCCCCACACCTCACATATTAGTTGAGAGAAGATGCACTAGCTGACGCATGACGTCGGAAAGTACAATGAGGTGCGGACAACAAATCGTACTGTACTTCTTTGATGAGAAATTGCGCCAACCTAATAGTCTTAGGCTGCCATGACAGAAGATGGACGCATTACTCTCTGACCAGCGCACCAAACCTCATATTTTCATTTATTAATTTTTAATGAAATATAACTCAGGTTTCATTTGTAATCAGACAGAAATCATGTTATCAACATACATTCAAAACTTTATTTTGGAAGCCGTTTTTAGAGAATAATTCAGTATCGATTAGTAGCCGAGTGTCTTTTCATGTCATCTGATTCCTGCCGAGGAAAAAAAAAAAAAACTGTCCAGCGATGCGATACGCACTGCCTTAATCGTACGTCGAACGCTACAGTTCTTACGGAGGGATCTCATAGTACAATCGTAAAAATCGCGACTCTGTGAGCACATCAGAGAGCAAATGGAACTGGCATGTTTAATTTGATTTGTGACTATAATTTCTGCAATGTTTATATTGTAGAAGGATTGTATTTGTGAACTATATGAATGACTAGTTATACCTCGTGTGACTTTTGTAGACGTACGCTTCTTACCATACCATTTCTATGATCAGTTTATGGTTCTCAGATGAAGGTGCTATTATAGACCATTTGTGGTGTCACCGCCAGATACCACACTTGCTAGGTGGTAGCCTTTAAATCGGCCGCGGTCCGCTAGTATACGTCGGACCCGCGTGTCGCCACTGTCAGTGATTGCAGACCGAGCGGCGCCACACGGCAGGTCTAGAGAGACGTCCTAGCACTCGCCCCAGTTGTACAGCCGACTTTGCTAGCGATGGTTCACTGACAAATTACGCTCTCATTTGCCGAGACGATAGTTAGCATAGCCTTCAGCTACGTCATTTGCTACGACCTAGCAAGGCGCCATTATCATTTGCTATTTATCTTGTGATGCATGTACCGTCAGACCGATGTTCATCAATTATGGATTAAAGTTAAGTATTCCAGCAGCTACGTACTTTATTTGCTAGACTCAAATCCTTTAACTGTTCCAGACCTCACGCCAGCCTGCGTGAGCTTAAACGCGTGCCTTTCGGCTTCACCTCCTAGTGGCTTGGCTGTCTTGTCAAGCCACAACACCATTAGCGTCCTACGCAAAAACTGGATTTTCATTTTAATATCCTAACGACCTTTAGCTACTCGATTAGCAGTTTATTTGCAGCCTTACAGGAAGAACAGCGGACTCTCGACTTAAGCGGTAACTCTACGCAGGGACGCCAGGTGAGTGGACATTTTCAGAATTTAAGTTCTACGCTTTGACGTGGCAACACACAAACAAGCCCCTCACGCGTCCTGCCACTCCAGTGCAAATGGAGACAGTTATGTGCAGTCTGCGGTAACACACAGGAGGAATCCGCAAAGCGCATTCGCTCTGAGGGCAGACATACATCATATTCAGTTGCGAGAGCGTATTTCACTCACACAGTCGTTTTGTAACGGTGTGTCGCTGTATATGTCATTGCTCTCTGTGTTCGACGCAGCGTCAGCTTCGCTGGTGTAATTTATGAGATGTTAGCCATGCTGCTTTGATGCAAAAGGGAACCCCGAAACTCACCCAGTAGCCGGAAGTTTCGTCACAAAAGCTCTGTAAAATTAGACGGCTGTTTCTGGAAGCTGCAGTAACTCACACATAAACTGCAGCCGCTCTGTTGAGTTTTATTTGACCGTGCAACCACTGTGCTGCGCTAGCCACGATCAGTCTTCACTCGCGTTACGTGAGGCGCTGAGTTCCATCGCGACGACTGTTTCCAAGCCATAAAAGCCTGGGCAGCGCGTGTGCCGTTCAGCACTGTACTTCAGGAACTGAACTTTTCCAGGTCACCTCGATATGTCACCTTTGTGCTCTGTTCTCCATCCGTTGTAAGAGAATAGATGGTGAATTATCCTGTAACAATATTAGATCAGAATTATACTAGTATAAACGTGTCATATTCTGAGAGATAATAGGATATGTCAGAACATGGTAAAACACTTTGTAGCACTGTGGGTTCGTGTGTCCTAAGAAAACTGTCTGGAGTTGATATGGTAGTAACCACGCTGTGCAAAACTACTCTCAATTCTCTAAAATATGGAAACCAATACTACAATCCTTTAACAACTCTGCACAATAAAAAGTTGTTTATGACATTGCACATAATGTCTGAAAACAGAACTTGTCTACTAAAAATTTCAAATTTAACCTCAAACAAACCTCTAGCTCACTTCTGAATAGTACACTCTCCTCTCAACTAAACATTTGAAACCATTTTGCCATTGTCGATATCATAAGCAATCACTTTCATCCATGAAGTCAAATTCATTAGTAATAATATTTTAATAAAAAGCGATCCAGACCACAATACATCATTTCTTTTTAATTCCAGTGTCCGGTCTCCGTCTGTACGACCATTTTCTGACCAAAAAGTCCAGATGATATGAGGAGCCGATTCAAGAGGTTGCTTTCAGTTCGACTCGTACCCGTCACCAACTGCTACAGTTAGGACACCATTTGGAGCCATTCGTGGACTTCATGTTCCCAAACAACGATGCACGGGCCACAACTGTTCGTGATTGGTTTGAACAACATTCTGGACAGTACGAGCGAATGGTTTGGCCACCCGGATCGCGCGACATGAATGGATAGTTATGTGACTGGATTCCTGATTTCCTGTCAGAGAGGTCACAGTTCGTAGTGGTTGACGGAAAATCATCGAGTAAAACAGAAGTGATTTTTGGCGTTCCCCAAGATACTGTTGCAGGCCCTTTGCTCTTCCTTATCTACATAAACAATTTAGGAGACAATCTGAGCAGCCGCCTTAAGTTGTTTACAGATAACGCTGTCCTTTATCGACTAGTATAGCAATGAGAAGATCAAAACAAATTGCAAAACGATTTACAAAAGATATACACTCCTGGAAATTGAAATAAGAACACCGTGAATTCATTGTCCCAGGAAGGGGAAACCTTATTGACACATTCCTGGGGTCAGATACATCACATGATCACACTGACAGAACCACAGGCACATAGACACAGGCAACAGAGCATGCACAATGTCGGCACTAGTACAGTGTATATCCACCTTTCGCAGCAATGCAGGCTGCTATTCTCCCATGGAGACGATCGTAGAGATGCTGGATGTAGTCCTGTGGAACGGCTTGCCATGCCATTTCCACCTGGCGCCTCAGTTGGACCAGCGTTCGTGCTGGACGTGCAGACCGCGTGAGACGACGCTTCATCCAGTCCCAAACATGCTCAATGGGGGACAGATCCGGAGATCTTGCTGGCCAGGGTAGTTGACTTACACCTTCTAGAGCACGTTGGGTGGCACGGGATACATGCGGACGTGCATTGTCCTGTTGGAACAGCAAGTTCCCTTGTCGGTCTAGGAATGGTAGAACGATGGGTTCGATGACGGTTTGGATGTACCCTGCACTATTCAGTGTCCCCTCGACGATCACCAGTGGTGTACGGCCAGTGTAGGAGATCGCTCCCCACACCATGACGCCGGGTGTTGGCCCTGTGTGCCTCGGTCGTATGCAGTCCTGATTGTGGCGCTCACCTGCACGGCACCAAACACGCATACGACCATCATTGGCACCAAGGCAGAAGCGACTCTCATCGCTGAAGACGACACGTCTCCATTCGTCCCTCCATTCACGCCTGTCGCGACACCACTGGAGGCGGGCTGCACGATGTTGGGGCGTGAGCGGAAGACGGCCTAACGGTGTGCGGGACCGTAGCCCAGCTTCATGGAGACGGTTGCGAATGGTCCTCGCCGATACCCCAGGAGCAACAGTGTCCCTAATTTGCTGGGAAGTGGCGGTGCGGTCCCCTACGGCACTGCGTAGGATCCTACGGTCTTGGCGTGCATCCGTGCGTCGCTGCGGTCCGGTCCCAGGTCGACGGGCACGTGCACCTTCCGCCGACCACTGGCGACAACATCGATGTACTGTGGAGACCTCACGCCCCACGTGTTGAGCAATTCGGCGGTACGTCCACCCGGCCTCCCGCATGCCCACTATACGCCCTCGCTCAAAGTCCGTCAAGTGCACATACGGTTCACGTCCACGCTGTCGCGGCATGCTACCAGTGTTAAAGACTGCGATGGAGCTCCGTATGCCACGGCAAACTGGCTGACACTGACGGCGGCGGTGCACAAATGCTGCGCAGCTAGCGCCATTCGACAGCCAACACCGCGGTTCCTGGTGTGTCCGCTGTGCCGTGCGTGTGATCATTGCTTGTACAGCCCTCTCGCAGTGTCCGGAGCAAGAATGGTTGGTCTGACACACCGGTGTCAATGTGTTCCTTTTTCCATTTCCAGGAGTGTATGTATGGGGCGAAAATTGGCAGTTACCCTAAATTACGAAAAATGTGAGGTCATCCAAATGAGTGCTAAAATAAATCCGTTAAACGTCGGTTAAACGATAGATCAGTCAAATCTAAAGGCCGTAAATTCAACAAATTACGTAGGAAGTACAGTTACGAACAACTGAAATTGGAAGGAACACACAGAAAATGTTGACGGGAAGCCAAACCAAAGACAGCGTTTTATTTGCAGCTCACTTAGAAAATGTAACAGATGTACTACATTAGGCTTGCCCGTCCTCTTTTAGAATACTGCTGCGCAGTGTGGGGTCCTTACCAAATAGGATAGACGGTGTACACCGAGAAAGTACAAAGAAGTCCAGCACCTTTTTTACTGTCGAGAAATAGGGAAGAGACAGTCATTGAAATGAAAAAAGGCGTTTTTCATTGCGGCGGAATCTTCTCACGAAATTTCAATCGCAAACTTTCTCCTCTGAGTGAGAAAATATTTTGTTGACGCCGACCTACATCACGACAAACGATCACAATTATAGAATAATAGAAATCAGAACTCGCACGGAAAGATATAATTGTTCGTTTCTTCCGCGCACTGTACGAAATAGGAATAATAATCATTGCGAAGGTGATTCATGAAGACGCAGATGTAGACTCCTATCGAAAGTCTGTGGGACATAATCGTGAGGTCAGTTCATGTACAAAATCTTGCAGCAGCAACACGTTCGCATTTATGGACGACTATAGAGGCAGTATGGCTCAATGTTTCTGCAAGGGACTTCCAAGTTATTGACTCCATGTCGGGTCGAGCTGCTGCAGTACGCCGGGCAAAAGGAAGTCCGGCACGATATTAGGAGGTATACTGTGACTTTTGTCACTTCGGTGTACGTATGTACATATCCTACAGTAAAGCTACACTCCAACGCAAAAATGGTTGTTCAGAGAAATATATTTCGACTCTTTACACACGAAAACGGTATATCTGATTACTAGAGACTATAGTGATTTACCAAGTGGGTTGTAAATAATCATTTCGATCCCTGCGAATGTGTATAAATACCAAATTTTAATACAGTTTGATATAAGTATGAAATAAAAAAAGAGTGACTAGGTCTTAAATATCTAATTAACGACATGAATTGTATTAAACTGAGTGTAACAGCAACTGCGAGGATAAATTACAGTGTCAAGATCTGTCGTGAGGAGAGTGAGGCGGGGCGGGTTTTATGTGAAACTTTCTCGCTCGTCACATTGTTCAGTGCAAAAGGTCCACCTACCTCAGTACGGCGGCAGATCACCAGCCCGTTTCTCTGCATACGTATGTACTGCGCTGGCGACGTAAAGCAGCGTTGAAGAAAACGCTGTCAGTACTTAACGTTTGCAAAGTCCGCGTAACCTCTGTTAGCAAGCTATCCTGTAAATTCTTATAATACTTTTCGGGTGGAAAGTGGTTACTTCGTTCTCTCAGTAAAAAGTGAAAATTCTGAAACAAATCTTTTATTCCATTTCAGGTCCAAAAAAAAAATACCTGCCATCAGCCCACATGTAATTAGCGAACAACATCACAATCCACAGTTCACAGTTCCTGCAACCCAGTACAGACGCAAGGAAGCCAGAAAAGCACTTAAGTCCAACCTGAAGAATTATGCGATTTCACAGTCAATACTCCGCTACTGTCCCTGAGTTCCCCATTCAGTCCTTTTCAGTGGATTTCTATTAAAGAAATTGCTCGCCAAATATTCCATATACAGATACGAAACATGCCACGCGGAATTTAACAAAGGTCGAAAGTTAAAACGCGTTTATCTTTCCAACAAAACAATTCTAGAACTTCCAAACTTCACAAAACTGTCCGTAAATGCAACTCCTTCTATGGCAACACAATCTGGTCGCGAAATTCCAATAACTTCTTCATCTTACACATTATGCAGACGGACACGTTCAACATGACCTGCACATTCAAGATCTACCCAGCACCTCCTCAATGCTGCTCCTTCCACAGCCTATAACTACCTGGCAGTGCGTGGGAACTGCTTAATTCTCATTGGCCGATCATTTTGGCTGGCCAATCAGAAGAATTGTTCGAGATCATTCTCGCGCCAAAACTGGCCTGCGCCAATCATTATTCACAGATGACATTTACATCATTCCATCATGCAAATACTAATATAAGATTTAATACAACCAAACGAAAAGAAAATTAATGTTGGAATAAATTTAGAATAAGATTTTACTTTCAACTGTTATTCTGGCTGCCTCCTTACAAAAGGAAGTACACTTAGACATGCGTCATCAGCAAAGTGGACACAAACATCTTTCCCACGCTGTGATTACGTAATGTATTACATAAATTTAATCTTGATATTTAACGTATGTCCTACACACACATTCTCACTCACTCTCATTTACTCCCACAACAATATTAGACACAAATAATAATTTTGTCTTACTTTTATATTACGAAAATGTAAAGCAGTTAAAGTTTTTTAATTATACCTTAATTAAATAATTCTGCATGCTGGGAGTTCTGGTTATGTTTCCAAATGATACCAGAAGGTAAACCGTTATAGTTCCTGACTAAATTTAATTCCCAAACTGTCGGGTTTTGACTTTTTAAGTAATTTCCTCTGTCTCCCAAACTATGATAGTTACAACGTTGAAGTTTTCATACAATCTTCTCCTGAATAACAAAAATTAGTGTACCGATTTTAAAAATGCTTGATAATATTTAATATAGTTTATTTGAGTTCATAGGTGGCATGAATTTACAGTTGCTCGCAGTGAAACGGATACCGTATCTCACAGCTAGCATTAGCGACAGCTGCGAATGACTCTTCGCTAAGACACAACTTGCTGCCTCCTTCACAGTCAAAAGCTCCAATTCTGCAGGCTGTACCGCAATGTAGCTTACTCCATCAACTGTTACTGCGTAATAACTCGCGATGTCACACTCTCCCTAAGAACCTAAAATTTCTCCTGAGTGTATTTTATGGTTCTTAAAACAGACGAGTTTTTTTCTAGTAATGATTTCGTTAACTACACCAACACTGTCAACTCTAAGTAGTTCCTACTAAAATCTATTTTTAGGTCTTTCTCAAATAAACAAAATATCTAAAATTACATTACAACATTATATATAATTACATTAAATGTCAAGGGCTAGGACTTGATGGCGTACATTTAAATTAATTTACAAAAAATTTCCATCTTTTTCCTAAATCACATTCTTCTCACAAAAGTATATTCTTGAATATTTTGCTTTAAACTGCATTAGCAAATATTTACATTGAATTCTTCTTGAAATTACAATTTTCTCAGAACAAAAAGCTCTCTATCTTTCACATTGACTTTAAGCAAAAACAGTAATTTTATTATGTCACTTTATCAGGAATTAAAAATTTACTAAATTACTATTTAGGCACTGTGCAGGGTGTCCTGAACTTTGACAGAATATATTCACTTCGATATAGGGGCCGTCTCTGAATTTTTTCAAAATATTCATTTCGATATGGGGTCGTCTCTGAATCTAACACTTTTCTGATGATACATTTGGGTTCTGACCACTTTCTCTGGTGAAGCAAATGGGTGCGGATCACTTCTACAATTCACTTACATATATATCACATAATGGCTCATCACTGGGATACAGCTTCCCCCTCAGTACCGCATCCGGTTCTGTAATCTTTTTCGTACCTGCAATATACAGTACACACACATTTATCCTAATAAATTAAACTCTCCCTTTTCAAAATTAAAAGCAAAACTTTTTAAAAGAACCTTTCAAAAAAAAATTTCCAAAATTGTTCCAAACTTTACTGTACTAACATTTTCATATTAATCCTCTCAGTAAAAAGTGAATTAACTGTTTCTCAAAATTTTACAGTACTCAGTATCGGTACTACAACTGAAATCTTTTCTCAAAATCTGTTTTAATCATTAAGCAACTTAATGTTACAAATATTGCTGATTAAAAAATCCACAAATATTTTTCTCTAGGAATTTTCATTTAGTAAAAATTTTTCTTCTACAGTTAGTAATTAAGCTCCATGGCTTCACCCAAAATGATCTATTATAGATAAAGAGAAATACTACATCATCAAATATACTGAAAAATAATTTCTGCCAAATTCTCCAGCTCTGAAAAACATCATGATACATTACATAAAGAATACCAAATTATTGAACACTGAAAATCATTCATGCCACCTCCTACAGTTCTGCAACATCTCCTATAACATTATATAAACGAGAATATAATTTTATAAAAGTGCTGAAAATTACCCTTGCCAGCTTCTGTGGCTCTCCATTACACCTCAGTCCGCAGCTCGTGGTCGTGCGGTAGCGTCCTCGCTTCCCACGCCCGGGTTCCCGGGTTCGATTCCCGGCGGGGTCAGGGATTTTCTCTGCCTCGTGATGACTGGGTGTTGCGTGATGTCCTTAGGTTAGTTAGGTTTAAGTAGTCATTTGAACCATTACACCTCAGATAAATAATACAACTTTATAAAAATACTGAAATGACTCCTGCCAACTTCTGTAGCTCTCAAACACACCTTGTACACAATATTCATAGAAAATATACATTTGCTGAAATTACTAAATTCCACTTAAGTCCACATCTGTGTCTTTCAAAACACATCAGATACAAAACTTCTTTTTACTCATTTTCCAGACAATTCTTTCCTGCTTTGAACATATTTCTTACCAAAAACATCTTCACAGGTTTAAAACTTCTGAAACTAGTCACATTACTGGTTGCCTCACTTTCATTCATCTCTCATACTGGTTACTATTTTTGTTCCTCTACTCAAAATTCTTTACCACACTCTCCACTACGATAGGGAAGAAGGAAAGGTGATAGCAAAAGTTCTGAATGATGAAGAGCGAGGTTGACAACAAGAAATGAAAAGGAAATAATATTGCCAACAACTCGGGATGCCTGGTGTTTGTCATACACCTGACGTCAAAAAGAATGCGCATCCCCTGAGGCTTTCTAGTTAATGCTATCTACTTGTTCCTTCAATATGTTTTTCATTCTCAAATCATTAACTTTGCACCTTCTCCTTCTCTGAGAAGAACCTACTTCATTACTTTTACCATATTCATTATAGCCCTCAAACAACTCTGTGGTCCTACAGTATCATATCGGAATATCATTTTGTTCATTGTCTCCATAATGTCTTTTGCCAATGAAAGGAATTGAACCGTATCTACTATTCACTTCTTTAGAAAATCAAAATTATTTAAAGGAAATAGGATGCCTGGGATCACTTGCGATGGACAAGCTTGTGATTGTTTTACAATTTTAATTTGACTCACAACAGGCTTTATTATAAACTTCAATTCGGACATTTGCCCTCTTACTGATGCAATATACAACTCTCCACTATAACTGAATTACATAAACACGAATAAGAAAAATATTTTGCATCTACAACCAAAATCATAGATAGTCGGCACGGTGAATAATCATCAACAATCGTTCTTGTTTAACCATATCTCAGAAGACAAGTAACACTATACACTTCCAATCCAAAGTTACACAGTCACCTAATACCACAACTTCATTAAAAAAAATCTTAAAGCTTAATGAAACGGAACTGCCCACATAAGAAATCGACACTGAGTCGATTAATAATTAGAAAATTTAATTCTATTTGTACACCACTTACAATGATTGGTAACAATATTGCCCGTTTAACCACCCTCTTGCTTTTCCCAGTGGCCACCATAGTTTTCAGCAGACTTACTGGCATTATAACTATTTGCTTACTTTTAGGGAGAGCATTCACAAAGTTCTGGGACACTGCACAAACTTCAGAACCAGTATCTATTAAACAAGGAACCGTTTCTTTAAACACAGTGACTTCAATGATATACATGAAGAGGGTATCTATTCTTTCCAACATGTCCGAAAGAACAGATACAATCAGTGACTAAGCAGCTCGTTAGAATGAAAGTAGAATCAAATGAATACCCCTAGCTGCATACTGGGATCTCCTGCTTACATGGCAGATGCTCTATCCATCTGAGCCACCGAGGACACAAAGGATAGTGCGACTGCAGGGACTTATCTCTGGCACTCTTTCCATGAGACCCACAATCCCAACTTATTGTCCTGCACTATATTCATAGTGCCCCTGCCCATTATACTCATCACTCGCGGCTTTTTGGCGATTCCCGTAAGATTTCGGGCACTGTTTGTGCATCCGCACAGAAGAAGATGGTCAAATGGCCAGTGAGCCTTACCAATATATATATTTATGAAGGTGGTATCTGTTCTTTCAGACATGTCCGAAAGAAAAGA
Source organism: Schistocerca piceifrons (assembly GCF_021461385.2). Taxonomy (NCBI): domain Eukaryota; kingdom Metazoa; phylum Arthropoda; class Insecta; order Orthoptera; family Acrididae; genus Schistocerca; species Schistocerca piceifrons. The sequence continues at coordinate 431,888,497 of NC_060145.1, read as the reverse complement.
TACCATCAGTGACCATGCAGCTCGTTAGAATGAAATTACAATGAAACTAATACCCCTAGCTGCATACAGGCGTTGACGGGGACAGTTGAAAATGTGTGCCCCGACAGGGACTCGAACCCAGGATCTCCTGCTTACATGGCAGACGTTCCATCCATCTGAGCCACCAAGGACACAGAGGATAGTGCGACTGCAGCGACTTATCTCTGGCACGCCTCCCGTGGGACACATATTTCCAACTTCTGTGCGGATGTACAAACAGTGCCCAAACTCTTACGGGAATCAGCAAAAAGCCCTGAGCAATGAGTATAATGGGTAGGGGCACTATGAATATAGCGCGGTTCCGTGTACAGCATTTTAACCGATAATTTGGAAATGATATGAGTGTGCGCGAAATTTGTTCCCAGATTTTTTGAGTGATGAACAGAAAGAAAATTGTGTGTCAGTTTGCACGGAGTTGAAGGATCGTCTTCGTTGACAGCCAGACTTCGTGTGCAAAATTGTAACTGGGGATGTAGCTTGGGTCTATGGGTATGGGGCCTTGAGACGATGATTCTGAATTCCCAATGGAAAACCAATGAATCTCCTCGCCCTAGAAGAGCACATCAGTTAAAATCGAATATGTCATGTTCATTGTTCTTTTTTCGTAATCGTGGGCAATAACTGTAAACGCCGAATTTTGCAAGGGTGTATTTTAATGTTTGCAAAACGACGTACGAAGAAAGAGACAAAAACGGATTCAAAATGGTTCAAATGGCTCTGAGCACTATGGGACTTAACATCTGTGTTCATCAGTCCCCTAGAACTTAGAACTACTTAAACCTAACTAACCTAAGGACATCACACACATCCATGCCCGAAGCAGGATTCGAACCTGCGACCGTAGCGGTCACGCGGTTCCAGACTGAAGCGCTTAGAACCGCACGGCCACACCGGCCGGCACAGAAATGGGACAATGGCTTCGTTATTCATCACGACAACACGTCGTGCCACACATCCAAAGTAGTTTCCGGCTTATTAGGCCATCTTCAGGAAACAACTGACTGGCGTGTAAAACGGACACTAATTGGTAGGTAACCAAATATTATAAAGAAAGGTACGCTCTACTTGCATACAGTGATGCGCAACGAACTTCTTTCTTAACGTTGAAAGTTACTTTTGCCACTTGTTGCATGTTTTCTTCTGCTTTCGAGGTTGATCGTCTTCGACCGACTGATTTCTACTTTTTAAATCGCTCATACTACTTGTTAAAAGTCTCAGAGCTACAACATTATCGTCGTATATCAATTCCAACTTTCCATGAGTTTCTTTGGCACTTTTTTGCAACTTGAAGCACAACCTAATGTTCACGTGTTGTTCGAAATCCATGATGAGCAACATAAGCTTGCCGGCTGGTGTGGCCGAGCGGTTCTAGACACTTCAGTCCAGAACCGCGCTGCTGCTACGGTCGCAGGTTCGAATCCTGTTACGGGCATGGATGTGTGTGATGTCTTTAGGTTAGTTAGATTAAAGTAATTCTAAGTCAATGGGACTCCTGACCTCAGATGTTAAGTCCCATAGTGCTTAGAACCATTTGAGCAACACAAGCTTACTCTAGCGTCTCTTGAAACTGGATGACAAGTCAGAACGTGATCCAACTGGACTCAACCTGTGTGACCCGGATCAGGCTACCGGAAAAATATAGCAAATGGTTGTAGCGTTAGCAGTTGCTGCTAAAACATTCATTCGCCATATTTTTAATCTCACTTCGTAAGTAGCTTCACTGTGTTGTCAATACGGAAATGCATTTGTGTGAATTTTGTCGATTTGTTTTGTATCTGACATCCCAATGAAGTAACCGTCTCACGTATATATTGACAATGTGGTAGTTTTCTCACTGGGATGTCAGATACAAGAGAAATCAACGAAATTCACGTATAAGCGTATCTGACATGTTGACGTTTCAAGGTGCTCACATAAAAGAAAGCCCCGATAATGAAGCAGTAATTCCAGAAAGTACATTGGTGTAGCAAAAGCTCTGTGCACGTAGTAGAGGAAATTTAATATTAAGTTTTCCATTTACTTCTTTGTCTCGGTTTGGCGAGAGCAGCCGCTATAGCTACCACGAAATGGAAGACCTTCACAGTTGCAGGCCGTTATTAAATGCAGCGGATAAAACGTAAAAGTAGCGAAATGGCCCCATAAAAGAAGTCATAAGACACAGAATCTCGTGCTCGTATGTCCTGCGCCGCACCCTGATATTCTTCACGTAGACTCCACATTGCAGTTCAGGCCGCGCGTAACGTCTCCATCTGCATGCTATTACTGTGAGGGAGCTCTCTCCTACCCATATGGCCGGCTGACTCGTGCTGGGCTATTCGTGTGGATTTAGAAGGGACTGAAATGGCAAGCGCTCTTACGAAGGAGAATGTCTAAATCTGCATCAGGGGATAAAAAAATGTGAATGACTGCGTAGTGTCACGATTTATCGCTTCCGCAGCTCGGTAACGAGAGCCAATAATGTGTATTTCGTATATTTATTAGCCATTTCAAAGCGTAAGAATTTATTTCACACAAAGTGTTCTTTTAAATTTCAAGTTCCACCGAATTGACACTGAAGTCGAGCAAAGTCAAGCCGATCAAAAACCACGTACGGTCAGCAGAACTGGCAGTCATGTGGCTGCACCTTGCTAGACGACAGTCACAAGAGAATCAGTTTCGGCAGATCTCACAAGATCGTTACATTACTTTTGGCTATCCGGCAAAAATAATGTATTTCTTGACCTATATTTATAATCCGTTGCTGTCTTGCGTTTGAGATGGATACTCAGTCGTTGTCTTGCCTTTGAGATGCTTACCCCTGAGCGCTACATAATGGTGCTAAATTACAGTCTTAAGACGGGTTATGATAGTGCAACAGAAGGAATTAGAGTTCGGCAATTGTCTTTAGTTCATTGGTTATTTGGTCTGTGAACTAGATAAACACATCAAAAGTTTTGAGTCCCGGAATCTGTACAGAAAATTGGGATAGAGATCAACATAAACATCATTTCCGCCCATTTTATTGCTCATGAAAAACACATATTGCATATTGTACCACCATACAGCGAGATCTTCAGATGTGGTGGTCCAGATTGCTGTACACACCGGTACCTCTAAAACCCAGTAGCACGTCCTCTTGCATTGATGCATGCCTGTATTCGTCGTGGCATACTATCCACAAGTTCATCAAGGCACTGTTGGTCCAAATTGTCCCATTTCTCAATGGCGATTCGGCGTAGATCTATCAGAGTGGTTGGTGGATCATGTCGTCCATAAACAGCCCTTTTCAATCTATCCCAGGCATGTTCAATAAGGATCATGTCTGGAGAACATGTTCGAACAATATCGCTTTGGTTCACTCCTAGACGCCTGGACACTTCCGTTGTTGAGAGCCCTTGCTGGCACAAAGTAACAAAGCCGACGCGATCGAACCGCGGTATTGACCGTCTAGGCATGATTGAACTACAGCCAATACGAGCCGTGTACCTCCTTCCTGGTGGAATGACTGGAACTGATCGGCTGTCAGATCCCCTACGGCCAATAGGCGCTGATCATGCATAGTTGTTTACATCTTTGGTAGGGTTTTGTGACATCTCTGGTCAAATGGACTGTGTCTGTGATACAACATCCAGAGTCAACGTTTATCCTCAGGGGTTTTGGGAACCGGGGTGATGCAAAGCTTTTTTTGATGTGTGTATATTAGTTGTTCTGGCAGAGGCGAGACAAGAGGACAAGGAAAATTATCTGCATAGGTTCCATTAATGGAATGTAAATACAAAGGAAATCATATACAGGGTGGTCCATTGATAGTGACCGGGCCAAATATCACACGAAATAAGCATCAAACGAAAAAACTACAAAGAACAAAACTCGTCTAGCTTGAAGGGGCAAACCAGATGGCGCTATGGTTGGGCCGCTAGATGGAGCTGCCATAGGTCAAACGGATATCAACTGCGTTTTTTTTAAACAGGAACCCCCATTTTTAATACATATTCGTGTAGTACATAAAGAAATATGAATGTTTTAGTTGGACCACTTTTTTCGCTTTGAGATAGACGGCGCTGTAATAGTCACAAACGTATAAGTACGTGGTATCACGTAACATTCCGCCAGTGTGGACGGTATTTGCTTCGTGATACATTACCCGTGTTAAAATGGACCGTTTACCAATTGCGGAAAAGGTCGATATCGTAATGATGTATGGCTATTGTGATCCAAATGCCCAATGCGCGTGTGCTATGTATGCTGTTCGGTATCCTGGACGACATCATCCAAGTGTCCGGACCGTTCGCCGGATAGTTACTTTATTTAAGGAAACAGGAAGTGTTCAACCACATGTGAAACGTCAACCACGACCTGCAACAAATGATGATGCCTAAGTAGGTGTTTTAGCTGCTGTCGCGGCTAATCCGCACATCAGTAGCAGACAAATTGTGCTAAAATCGGGAATCTCAAAAACGTCGGTGTTGAGAATGCTACATCAACATCGATTGCACCCGTACCATATTTCTATGCACCAGGAATTGCACGGCGACGACTTTGAACGTCGTGTACAGTTCTGCAACTGGGCACAAGAGAAATTACGGGACGATGACAGATTTTTTGCACGCGTTCTATTTAGCGACGAAGCGTCGTTCACCAACAGCGGTAACGTAAACTGACATAGCATGCACTATTGAGGAACAGAAAATCAACATGGCTGCGACAAGTGGAACATCAGCGACCTTGGCGAGTAAATGTATGGTGCGGCATTATCGGAGGAAGGTTAATTGGCCCCCATTTTATCGATGGCAATCTAAATGGTGCTGTGTATGCTGATTTCCTACGTAATGTTCTACCGATGTTACTACAAGATGTTTCACTGCATGACAAAATGGCGATGTACTTCCAACATGATGGATGTCCGGCACATAGCTCGCGTGCGGTTGAAGCGGAATTGAATAGCATATTTCATGACAGGTGGATTGGGCGTCGAAGCACCATACCATGACCCGCACGTTCACCTGATCTGATGTCCCCGGATTTCTTTCTGTGGGGAAAGTTGAAGGATATTTGCTATCGTGATCCACAGACAACGCCTGACAACATGCGTCAGCGCATTGTCAATGCATGTGCGAACGTTACGGAAGGCGAACTACTCGCTGTTGAGAGGAATGCCGTCACACGTATTGCCAAATGCACCGAGGTTGACGGATATCATTTTGAGCATTTATTGCATTAATGTGGTATTTACAGGTAATCACGCTGTAACAGCATGCATTCTCAGAAATGATAAGTTCACAAACGTACATGTATCACATTGGAACAAACAAAATAAAATGTTCAAACGTACCTACGTTCTGTATTTTAATTTAAAAAACCTACCTGTTACCAACTGTTCGTCTAAAATTGTGAACCATATAATTGTGACTATTACAGCGCCACCTATCACAAAGCGAAAAAATTTCTCTAACTAAAACAATCATATTTCTTTATGTACTACACGAATATGTAATAAAAAATGGGGGTTCCTATTTTAAAAAAAAGGCAGTTGATATCCGTTTGACCTATGGCAGCGCCATCCAGCGGGCCAACCATAGCGCCATCTGGTTTCTCTCTTCAAGCTAGACAAGTTTCGTTCTTTGTAATTTTTTCGTTTGACGCTTATTTCGTGAGATATTTGGCCCGGTCACGATCAATGGACCACCTTGTATATAGAATGGTACGGGGTAACAGGTTTTACTTAGTAAATAGACTGAAGGGAAAACAATATGATGCAAAGCTTCGTCAACTAAAATGTAATATATGTTAAAATCACTACAAATCCCGTAATAGCTGGCTGTTACCTAACTTGCTTCTGCTACACATAGTAACAACTGTTTGAATTCGTGAGCTTCTCATTTAACATAAATCTTAACATGTTTTGTTGCATGAATACCTGTCATGAGTCCAAGCTGTCTGTTTGTTCGTGTGTAATGCTTCAAATAAAAAAAAGTACTTGATCAGGTGCCCATCTCATCATACATTTAAGCTTTATGATATGGTACTTTCTCTAAGTGAAAGTGATCCCTACAAAATCCATATAGTGATCACTCGGTTTGATACGTTTCTAAGTACGTAATACGCCTTACGTTGTGTCTTGATAATCAGTTTATGTTGTAGTATTTACGATATAGTAGTGAGCACTAACACGTTCCGCTAAGCGAGGCCAGGCAAGTGTAGATATGTGTCATAATTTTGTATTGCAAATTTTAAATGAATTGTTCTATTACAGTTCATGTGTTCGTTATTTCTTTCATGTTCTAGAATCGAGTCCAGACAAGGTGTTGCGGGCGCTATAGGGGTCCAACCGAGGGCTAGCGGTCGGCACCCGATCTGGAAGACACTGTCGAGTCCTACATATTGATTACTAAAATGCGTTGCTAATAAAATGAGGTAATTAATTTGTATTCACTATTCTACCTGATACCAAGCTGTGAACTTTGTGTAGACAATGTATTTACTAGATCTTTTGCATTTTCTCACTGTACTGCCAATAAATCATAGTCTTTGTTTTGCTTTACCCCACATTATCTATGTGATCGTTCCAACTTAAGTTATTCGCAATTGTAATCTGTAAGTATTTAGCTAAATTTATAGCCTTTTCATTTGTGTGATTTTTCCTGTAGCCGAAATTAAGCGGATTTTTTTAATACTCATGTCGATGATTTCACATTTTTCATTATTTAGAGTCAACTACCACTTTTCGCACCGTACACGTATCTTGTCTAAATCGTTTTGCAATTTGTTTTGATCATCTGATGACTTTATAAGACAGTGAATGACAGCATCATCTGCGAACAATCCAAGAGTGCTGCTCAGATTGTCTCCTAAATCGTTTATGTAGAGTAGGAACAGCAGATGGCCTATAACACATCCTTGGGGAGAGCCAGATATTACTTCTGTTTTGCTAGATAACGGGAAGTTACTACGAACTGTGACCTTTATGACAGAAAATCACGAATCCAGTCGCACAACTGAAATGGTAGTCCATGGGTATGTAATTTGATTAGACGTCGCTTGTGACGTACGGTGTCAAAACTGTTCTGAAAATCTGAAAATATGGAATCAACATGTGATACCCTGTCAATAGCACTCATTACTCCGTGAGAATAAAAAGCTAGTTGTGTTTCACATGAACGATATTTTCTGAATCCTTGTCGGCTGTTTGTCAATAAATCACTTTCTTCGAGATAACTCACAATATTCGAACACAGAATAATGTTCCAAAACCCTACCGCAAATCGACGTTAGCGATATGGGTCTGTAATTCACTCCTAATTCCTTCCTTGGGAACTGGTGTGCCTTGTGCAGCTCTCCAGTCTTTAGATACGGGCCTACTGCAAATCGACGTTAGCGATATGGGTCTGTAATTCACTCCTAATTCCTTCCTTGGGAACTGGTGTGCCTTGTGCAGCTCTCCAGTCTTTAGATACGGGCCTACTGCAAATCGACGTTAGCGATATGGGTCTGTAATTCACTCCTAATTCCTTCCTTGGGAACTGGTGTGCCTTGTGCAGCTCTCCAGTCTTTAGATACGGGCCTTTCACCGAGCGAACGGGTGCATAACGTTGCTAAATACGGAGGTCTGGTATTAGCATACTTTGAGAGGAACCTAGATGGTATACAATTAGGACCGGACGCATTGCCTTTGTTATGCGATTTAGCTGCGTTGCTCACCGAGAAGATCCATATTGACAGTTGTTCTTGGTTCGAATTCTGGAATATCATTCCGTCTTCTTTGTGAATAAATTTCGGAAAACCGTATTTAGTAACTCTGCTTTCGTGGTGCTGCCATCAGTAACATAACGATTGTTAATCGCGCAGTGAAGGTATTGATTGTGTCTTTCCCCTGGTTTACTTTACACAAGACCAGAATCTCTTTGGATTTTCTGACAGATTTCGAGACAGAGTTTCGTTGTGGAAAGTATTAGAAGCACCTTGCATTGAAGTTTGCTTCTGTAGAACTTTACCGATCTCGAGGGTTTTGCTTTCTTTTACACTTGGCAATCTATTTTCGTTGCTTCTGCAGCGGTGTTCTGACCTGTTTTGTGTACCTTGAGGGATCATTATTAATCTATCAGTATTAATTTATTTGGCATACGTCTTTCAATAGCCGTAGACACTATTTCTTTGAATTCAAACCACATGTTGTCTACGTTTCCATATGCAGAAGGGAAGGAGTGGAGAGCGTCCCTTACAAAGGCCTAAAAGCAGGTTCTTATTAACTTTATTAAATAGATGTATTTTGTGTTTATTTTTGGTGGGTCTCCATGTTATGACCTTCAGTCTCGTTACGACAACCCTGTGGTCACTGATCCGTGTATCCGTCATGATGCTACCTACTTGTCCAGAAACATTTGTTGCTAATAGGTCAAGCAAATTTTTCAACCATTTACACTTCGAGTGGGTTCCTGAACTAACTGTGCAAAATAATTGTCCGAGAACACCTTCACAATGATTTCGGACGACATTTGATGCCTACCTCCTATTTTAAACTCTTATTTTCGCCAACTTATCGAGGTTAGATTGCAGTCACCACCAGCTATAGCTATATGAGTGGAGTACATATTTGTAATGAGACTCAAGTTTTCTTTGAACTATTCAGCAGCTGTTTCATCTGATCGCGGGATCGGTAAAAGTAACCGATTACTAAATTATTTCGGGTGTCAAGTATTAGCTCTACCCACATTAACTCACAGGAAATACCTACCTCGATTTCACTATAAAGTAAACTACTTCCGACAACAATAACTAATACGCCACCAACTGTATTTAATCTATCCTTTATGAGCACGGTTAGGTCCTTTTTAAAAATTTCGGCTGAGCTTATTTCCGACTTTAACCAGCTTTCCGTAACTTCAGTGCTTTCTATCAGCGCTTGAAGCTCCGGTTCCTTTCCATCACAGCTACGACAATTTACAACTACAATACAATTATTTCTAGGTCTACTTTCCTTTGTTCGTCCTGTATCCTTTTAGACTGGCATACTTTCTGTAGTTTCCCGAGACCCTCTAACCTAACTCTTCCCTTCCCCCCCCCTCCCCCCACCAGTGTAGCCGCTCCTTGTGTGTAGTGGGCCCCTGGCCTATTACGTGGTACCTGGAAACCCACCACCCTATGGAGCAAGTCGAGGAATCTGCATCCTAAACGGTCGTAGAATTGTCTGAACCTCTGATTCAGACCCGCCACCCTGCACCAAAAAACCACAGACAGTTATGTCGACGATGCTACAGATGGCACCCTCTAACCTAACTCTTCCCTCTCCCCCCCCCCCCCCCCCCACCACCAGTGTAGCCGCTCCTTGTGTGTAGTGGGTGTAGTGGGCCCCTGGCCTACTACGTGGTACCTGGAAACCCACCACCCTATGGAGCAAGTCAATGAATCTGCACCCTAAACGGTCGTAGAATTGTCTGAACCTCTGACTCAGACCCGCCACCCTGCACCAAAAAACCACAGACAGTTATGTCGACGATGCTACAGATGGCGAGCTCCGCCTTCATCTCGCAAGCAAGACTGGCAGCCTTTACTACTTCGGCTAGCCGTCCAAATCCAGAGAGAATCTCTTCCAATCCAAAGCGACACACATCGTTCGTTCGAATTTGAGCCACCTCCTGCAGCTGGTTACACCTTGTGCCATTCATGGCAACCGGACGCACCTTTTTCACTTCTGCAATGACTCTTCTCGGTATGCACACAGAGTACACACTGGATTCCTTCCCTTCCTTGGCAGCCATATCGCAAAGGGGCCTCAGTATGCGTCTAACGTTGGAGCGCCCAGCTACCAGTAAACTCACCCTCTGCGAATGCTCAGACCTTATGGGCAAAGAGCCTTCCTATGGGACAGAGCGAGTGACTTCATCTGGCTCAGGGACTTCGTCAGCCACAAATAGCGGCCAAATCCTGTTCGTCAGATGAACCAGGGTGGCCCTCCGATCACCCCCCCCCCCCCCTCCAAAAATCTTTTGCTGCCTGCTTCTCCTCGGAGCGGCCATTTACTAAACTAGGCGTGAGAAGTCAGCTTATGTGCGGCCAGTACATGGGGCGACCACAGTGGTGGACCGATTGGGGGATATGTGAGACGTGCTCGACATTCCCCAGAACCCTACGGCCGCCCCTCTTCCTCCACATGAACGCCCATTGGCAACAGCTTCAAGCTGTGTGACCGAAGCCAACACCACCTGGAGACTTGTGCGAAGGGTCACTAACTCAGTTCGCATCTGAACACAGCAATCACAGTCCCTATACGTACCAACGACGGCAAAACTGTATTGTACCCCGTTATTAGAATGCTACCCTGTACCTACCAAGCACATGAACACACAGTAAATTAAGAAAGTAAACTAGTATCCACACAGATAACTGAAAGTAAGTCGCTGCTGTCTGGAGCTAGTAAATGCAGTTTGCAAACAAACGGTGTACTAGCCTTATCTTCAGCAGCAATGGAAAGCGGAATCTCTCGCTGATGGTCCAACCGCAACATATTGTGTGTGATCTGAAGTGATAGCAATAGCTCTGATAGTGAATATTGATTGAATTTGGATGATTAATTGGCACAACATCGTTAAATCGTGTGTTGGACTTTCTGTGAAATGTTGGAAATTGTCTAACTCAGTTAATAGTCTTTTGCTATTTCAAGGGTAACAGCGAGAATTGTTACAAAAAGTTTCGAATTCAGTACATACGAATTTTAAGACGAGCGATCCAGGTTGAACTATTAACGGCATTTGACTTGGATGAGGGTTTATAGAATCTAAATGAAAATTCTGCGTATTTACTGCAGTCAGTTTAATCTCTCAGTGACAAATACAAAAGTGAAATTTGAGTACACAAACCTACGATTCTTGGCGAGAGCATTATCTACAACTGCGTTTCACACTTAGTTTGAAAACTGATCTTTAACCTAATTTACGGAGTTGGTAGTGTGAAAGTTAATGGAGACAGTTATTTAAATGCCTCTGAGCTCTGGAAAGGCTAATCAGAAGAAATTATCGTTATAAATGCACATCAAAGTCGGAATTGCAATCAGACAATAATGAACTGCTTGTACATCTATTTGTTGATACTTTGTTTCACAAAATTGCAGACTTTTTACCCACGAATGGAACTGAACATTCTACGTGCAGAATATTCCTACGATTGCGCGCTTGCACCCTGGCGACAAATGCTTACAACATCTATTATATCCATACAAATTATATATATATATATATATATATATATATATATATATATATATATATATATATATATATATATATGACGCGCGTATACCCATACTTTGGCCAACAAACTTTACAGATAACGTCACACTTTTACAAAAGTTTTTCTCTCTGACGACCCCCAAAAATAATGAAAGGAAAAATGTCTAGCGCTGACTACATTTTCGTAGTTTATGCAGTAAAAATGCCGCATGAAGCATGACGTTTTGATTTATTACTTCTTTAATACAAGCTGTATTCGTGACACATTTTTCCGACGCTAATCACATACACCACTAAACGTACCAGAAAAAGTACAGAATTGTGCGACACATAGCTCAGGAGATACGACGTCTTAGAGACTGAGACGCGTGAATAACTACCGCGTCGTGCAAGACGTTTAAATTTGCTAATTCGTTGATGCTAATTCTGCTACACTTCTCGCAAACGCTATTCACATCTACCGCTGAATGTACCCACAAAAATATATCATTTTACGACACATACTTCAGGAGATGTGATGTCGAATACTGACGCGTGAAAAACCACGGCATGATGTGTGACATTTTATTACTTCTTTACTACAAACCCTAGTCACAGCATATTTTGCCCACAGTAGCTACATATAATACTGGACGTACCTGCAGTATTATAACCTTTTTACAGCTTATAGTCCAGGAGATATGACGTCATAATCATCGAGCTGCATGAAAAGGAAACTGCAGGGCAAAATTCGCCGGACATAGAGGTGAAATTCGTGTGCAAATACGTGTGAAATATATTTGACGTGTGTGTATGTGGATAAAAAGTCACTCTAAATCCCTGGAACGATTTCAGTCAAATTTAGTACAATTATTAGTTACAATCTGAAAAAACTACTGTAGGGGTAAGACTCCTTCTATTGGGGTGGGTGGGGTAACGTAGAGAGAAAAGGGTGGAGGAGGAGATGGACAGAGAGCGAGGAGAAAGAGGAGATAGGACAGACAGGGAGAAATTTACAGAGAGAGGCGAGGGGGGAGGGGGGAGAGAGACAGAGAAGAAAGAGGAGGAGATGGAGAGAGACCGGGGGGGGGGGAGGATAGGCAGGGAGAGGGGAGATGAGGAGACGGTCACAGAGAGGAAAGGGGAGGACATGAATAGGAAGATGGGGAGGGGAGATGGACAGAAAAAGGGGGAGGAGACTGACAAAGAGAAGAGGAGGAGGAGGAGATGGGATAAGAGGGGGCAGGGGGAAGGAGTAGACGGACAGAGGAGGGTGGAGCAGACTGGCAGAGAGAGAGGAGCAGGAGGAGGTGGACAGAGAGAGGAGCAGGAGGAGATGGACTAACAGAAGACAGGAATAAATACATGACCCGGCAACGTCGGATATTCAGGTAGTAAGAGGTAAAAAGTCTTTAACCATTAAAGTATTTTGTCACTGGAAGCCCGTAGTTAACATCAGGAGCGGGTCAGAACAGCGCAAGGTGTTTGGTCTTCTACCTGTCCTGCACAAGCGACTAACTTGACTCATCTTAGGTACTTCAGCTCAGTGTGTTATTTTGTTTTTCATATTTTTACTACGTCATACTACCTGACTTCTAGTTGACGACGCATATATGCGGTCAATCTGAATGCAAGTGAATGATGGATTTGCCCTCATTTCCATCAAATAAAACAAAACGTCCCACATAATAGACGCATTTACGGAATCGTGCGAGCTGTTTATAAACTGGAATCACTCTTGGTTTTAGCTACGGTACGACTAGAAATGGGTGTCTACCTCTTAGGGTACCTGTTTGTATTGGTAAATAAACTTGCGTTGTGACGCTTGAATTATCTCTGCCAGTGACATCTTTGATCCACTGGACAGGTGCTGAAAACACAGTTAACTAAGTAAGCCGTAAATAAGAGTAGGTAGAAATTTGAAAGGACAATTACAGTTCAAGGACAGGAAACAAAAACCATAAAGTCGTCGGCGACATTATATAATTCTATCAGAGACAACAGGGGATTTGGAATATGAGTTAACCGGAATATATATTGCCTTGAAAACTGTAATAAGATACAAGTTCGTAGGTTTCTACGGACAGTGTCAATTTGAATAAAATTATTTTGAATGTTAGGCAGCATCATTACATAGCACTAACACAGATAAACCGCAAACGCTTCCAACGTCTTTGCAGTGGTCCTCTTCAAGGCGAGTGACATAACCCAAGGTAGAAGCAAAACTAGGGTGACGCACTGTAGTCGAATTAAATCAGGTGATACTGAGGGAATTAGGAAATGAGACTAAAAGTAGTAAACGAGTTTTGCTATTTGGCAGGAAAATAAGTTCAAATGGTTCAAATAGCTCTGAGCACATTGGAACTTAACATCTAAGGTCATCAGTCTCCTAGAACTTAGAACTACTTAAACCTAACTAACCTAAGGACATCACACACATCCATGCCCGAGGCAGGATTCGAACCTTCGACCGTAGCGGTCGCGCGATTCCAGACTGAAGCGCCTATAACCGCTCGGCCACAGCGGCCGGCGGAAAATATGTGATGATGGCCGAAGTAGAGAGGATTTAAAATGTATACTGACAATAGGAGGAAAGGCGTTTCTTAACAAGTAGTGTATTTTAACAGTGAATATAAATATAAATTCTAGGAAGTCTTTTCTGAAAGTATTTGTCTGGAGTGTAAAAAATGGTTCAAATGGCTCTGAGCGCTATGGGACTCAACATCTGAGGTCATCAGTCCCCTAGAACTTAGAACTACTTAAACCTAACTAACCTAAAGACATCACACACATCCATGCCTAAGGCAGGATTCGAACCTGCGACCGTAGCGGTCGCGCGGTTCCAGACCGCAGCGCCTAGAACCGCTCGGCCACTCCGGCCGGCTGTCTGGAGTGTAGCCCTGCCCAGAAATGAACCGCGGATAGTACGCAGTCCAGTCAAAAAGAGAATAGAAGCTTTTGATATGTTTGGCCACAGATGAATCCTGAAGATTAGTAATTATACTGAATAACTAATGAAAGGGTGCTAAATCGAACTAAGAAGAAAATGTATGACACAACTTGACCAAAAGAAGGGATTATTGATAGGACACATTCCCAGGCGTCAAGGGATCGATTGTTTAGTAATGAAGTGAAATGTGAGGGTAAAATTGTAGAGGAACATCAAAGCTGGAATCCAGAAGGCAGGATGAAGATATGTAGCGTGCGGTAGTTACGCGGATATATACAGGCTTTCATGGGGCAGGGTAACATGGATATCTGCACACACCAGTCTACGGACTGAAGACAAGAACAACGACAACAACATTTACTTAAAACTTTATATCACTTACTACTAAAATTTTAACGTTAACAACGTATTTTACAAATCCATTGTTAGCGTAATTTTGTTTTACAGGTAGTGATGTTCACAAATTGCAACACTTTCTAAGTTTTTCACGCTAATTTAGGCCATATAAACACGGCAAATGTGCTTCTGATCAAAAAGCGATTCTGGTAGCTGGAGTCCAAAGTTTTTGTGAATCATGCCTTTTACGTTCTTGTGGAGGTATTTCCATAGCAACTTTCATTCCATAACAAATATTTCTTTATACCTAACCGAGAAGTAAAAGACCAATTTTCATAAATTTAAATTTAATTTTTTTTTAATGTAACGAAATATTTTCTAAAAAATTTCCATACCTTATTGCACTTCCTTAGGGGTTGATTTTCCAGAGACACTAAAACACGTATTTTTTTATTTCTAACCGAGAAGTCAAGTCTTAGTTGTCACAGATGTAGCCTTAAAAATCCTTGTATAGTAAATACTACTTCTTTACTAACCATTCATTTCAAAAAACTTTCACCCACTATTTTACCCCCTTAGTGGTTGAATTTCCAAACATGCTGAAACACTTATTTTTTTTTTTAATTTTCTATCTTACAAACCAAATACTAGTTTTCGCAGTTCTAGCTTCAAAATGCCCATAATAGCGACATACTTTCAAGAAGCCTTTCATCCCTATTTCAGCCCCTTAGGAATAGAATTTCGGACAACCCCTTCCCGAATGATGCCTACCGTATATGATCCACACCCTCTCCAAACTTCAAATTTCTATCCTTAGCGGTTTGGGCTGGGCTACGACGAGTGAGTGATCAGTCCGACCTTGTTTCACACCCCTTAGGAGTTGAATTTCCAAAACTACTGAAACACGTATTTTTTTATTTGTAGCCTAGAAGTCAAATACTAGTGTTCGTAGATGCAGCTTTAGAAATGCTAGAGTAATACTTTGACAATGATATATTTTCGAAAATAGCTTCCAGCCACTGTTTCAGCCCATAAGGTTAAATTTACAAAAATGCTGAAACTCGCATTTATTTCTGACCGAGAAACCAGATACCAGTTTTCGTAGGTCTGGCTTAAAAATTGCTTCAACAGCAACATTTTTCAAAAAAAAAAAAACCCTTCAACCCCCATTTCACACCCTTAGGGCTGGAATTTCGAAAAGCCCCCTCTTAAATGACGCCTTTAGTATAAGATTCACACCTTCTCCAAATTTCAAGTTTCTATCCTTAGCGGTTTGGGCTGGCCGCCGACGAGGCAGTCAGGCAGGACATTGCCTTCCACATATACAGGGTGAAACCGAAATGAATGTAGAAGATGAGAGGGCTGGAAGAATGGGTCACAACAAGCATATTTCACACAGCAACCCATGTCCGATCCCTTAGAGTACGGCGCTAGGCGTCGTTGAACGGAGTCGGGCGCCGCCATGAGGTTAGGCGCACTACACGCCATCCGAGTCGTCATGGTAGCAGGTCTGCAGGGCAACGATTTCAGTGTACGAGGGTTATTCGGAAAGTAAGGAACGATCGGTCGCGAAATGGAAATCACAGTGAAAATCCGATGAAGTTTTGGAGAAGTGTGTTGGGCAGTGTCTCCAGTATGCCCGTCGATCGCGTTACGTCGTTCTTTATAGTTCTGAGCACACAGGGAGCACATAGAGATACCTGGAACAATAGTGTCTCCCGCCAAGTAGGGGGCCTGGTTAGAAATATTGCCTGAAACTATGCAGCCAACATTACATAACTGTCGTGCGGTTTCTTCTTCAAGACAATTCTCTGCCGCATCCTGCAGGGGCAATGAGGATGCTCCTCCATCGTTTTCAATTGGAAATGCTTGACTACCCCCAATACACCCCGTAATTGTCTCCCTCAGAGTTTCATTTCCGCTCACATGAACTGCTGGCTATGAAGACAACATTTTGGCACAGGCAACGAACAGTAGGCCAGCGTAGAGAATTGGCGGAAAGTACTGGCGGCTGCTGCCTTGTATAGCGAGGGTACTGGAAAGTTGGTACAACGCTACGACAAACTTCTAAGTCGGATTGGCGACTATGGAGATTAGTAGCTGGAAGCTGTAGCTAACTGTTGCAAATAAAACAGTTCTGATTTTCACTGTGGTTTCCATTTCGCGACTTATCGTTCCTTACTGTCCGAATAGCCCTCGTATTTGTGACATCGAGGTAAAAGAGACGACGGGTTGAAGCTTTATGACCTTTATTTGCAAACGCTATAGTCGACATAGTTGCAGATATTCCAGGCGAGACAACACTACGGATTTTCCGCCTCTAACTGGGACGAGAACGCATTGCTTTTGTCTGTGCAGATGCCTGTTTGATATGTGTAGCATAGAGGATTTGTGCACACTGCAGAGCCTGGTTCGGCTTGCATCAGTTTGTTACTAAACGGGGACACTCTCGCGTTTGTTACTGTGTGGAGTGGACAAGAAACGGAATGCTATTCTCGGTAGTAAAAGGCAGACGTGCATTGTGCTTGCGGGGCGCCAGATGGAAATGCTCACGCTGTCCAACGTTTAACAGTTCGGCGGTTTCCGAACTGTCGAGTACCACATCGACGTACATTTCCTGCCATCCGCAGGTCTCTACAAGAGACAGGTACACTTGAGGTGCGAAGGCCTGATGGACGCCGTCGTCAACGCACAGTGCTTTCACCAGGGCTCGAAGAGGAGACGTTAGCACTGCTGGAAAACACACCCTCAACACGCTCTCGGCGTGTTGCACGGAGAATGGGTGTAAGCCACTCCACAGTTTGGCGTACAGGACATGAAGATGATTTGCATCCCTACCGCTTTCAGAAGGTTCACTTATCTCGGACGTTTCTACCAGTGGTTTTCATAAAGATGTGCCATTCAGCCGAACTTTCCGAATCGCGTACTTTTTATGGGAGAGACATCCTTTACAATAGAGGGTATGTTTAACAGCCAGAATCAACAGGTGTGGGTACGGAAAAATCCACACGCCGCCATTGATCGTGGTCAGCAACACGGCTTCACTGTCGGCATCTGGGGCGGCTTGGTAGGCGATAATATGATCGGTCCATACATGTTCCCTCGGCGACTGAACCTAAACATATACTTAATCCTTTTAGAAGAAATTCTGGTAGAGTTGTTGGAACATGTTCCGCTCAACGTGCGACAGCGAATGTGGTATCAACATGTTGGTGCCCTGCGAACTTCTCACATGCAGTAAGAATGCATTTGCAAGTAACCTTTGGTGAGAGCTGGATACGGTGAGGTGGAGTCGGTAGGATGGTCTGCACGTTTCCCCGGCTTGAAGCTCAGTGATTTTTTTCTTCTGCGGCCACCTGAAATCTGTTGTCTACGAAACACCCATTGAGAATGGTGAAGAGCTGATAGCGCGCATCTTGGCAGCCTCCGATGCAATTTCCACGTTGCCAGGAGTGTTTGAAAGAGTGCGACAGTCACTGCAGCGTCGTTGCAACGCGAGCATTGAAGCAGGAGTACGTAATTTTGACACTTTTTGTTACCGTTTTCGAATAAAGGTCATAAACTTCACCCGACATGTCTCTTACCTCGGTACCACAAATACATTGAAGACACTGCCCTCCAGACCTGCTACCATGACGGTTCGGGTGGCGTGAAGCGTTCTACCCTCCTGGCGGCCCGCGAAACTGTTCGACGACGTTTAACGCCGTACGCTATGGGATACGGACATGGGTTGCTATGTGAAATATGGTTGTTATGACCCACTCTATCAGCCCTCCCAATTTCTACATTCATTTCAGATACACCAAGCAGAATTCATATGAAACTCGACAAGATGTTATCATGTAACAAAACACTCTCCGGCAAAATGTTAGAAAACCTTGAAGACAACACATAAAATGCTGAAACATGTATAGATGAAAGAAAATTAAAAGAACTGTCTCCTGGACAATGCGGAAATGTTCTCCAAGTGTACCGTTCAATTTAAGAAACACTTAATTCTTGCAATCCCCTGGATGATACAAAACTTAAGGGTATTAACTACATAATGAAATGTTGTAACCTTCTTTCTATGTGCTATTATTTTTTAGAAACATCTTTTCGACCTCTTGAACCATTCACGAAATAAATAGGGTGTTCTGTCTTTTGTATCTCGCCCTCTATTCCTCGATACAATTTAACTATTAATTTTATCGTTCATTGCCAATGGATAAACTGTTGGCACACTTCTCCTCACACTCCAGAAAAGAGCTGAGGTGGACCAACGGTTGCACTAAACAGTACGACACTTGCAGCTAATCAAATATTTTTCGCGTGTTCATAATAGTTGTTAATCTTATAGCCCTAATAGCGCTGACGCTTTCCGTCGGAAAGAGATTTTTAGTTAACAGATGCTGAGACGAATCTATTTTGGTAGGTGTTTTGGGATCATTGGCTTTGAACTGAACGTCTAAATAACTTCTGTTTCAAGAATAATTCGTGTGGATAGCCCATTAAAAAATTGCAAAATATTATGGATTGAAATCAGACATCACAAATGATAAATGTTAAGCCTAGTACAAACCGGCCAACAAAACGCTGAAAACACGTTGATATTGGTGTTGGCAATATGATCCCGTCAACTAGCAACAAGCTGATGCATACTCGGCAACATCGGGCGGCATAAGGTCAATGAAATTTGTTGGCTGTCGCTTCTATACGTGTTTTCCATTTCAAATGAAAAGATTGCCCACAGTGGACGGAGTTTTCATCATTGTAACTGAACACGTGGTGAACATAAAGTTTCAGAAGGTACGTTATTAGTTATTATTTGTGCTTATTTTATTACCTTTCCATTGTAGTTCTCGACTACGACTGCAATATACATAACTGCAGAGTTCATCGAAATGTTGAGAGCTGCTCCCGCATTTGAGACATTAAGTGCAAGGTATAACGGTACAGAAATCTGAAACATGATGAAACGTCGAAAACTGCATCGCACTTTAAAACAAATGGGGACGAAACATCCAGAAAAATTAAGTACATAAAAACTTGATACAGCCGGGAACAGAAGAAAATACAGGAGAAAAACGAAAGTGGAGGTGTTACGATTTCTGAAGGAAATATGTGGTTTGGATACAATATGATGACCTTTCTCGTAGAAAAAAAGTTTCCAAAAGGATTTGCAGTATTCTTGAGGTAGATATTTATTTATTTTGTTGACTTAGGTTTTAAGAAAAAGTAAATAAGTGTGTTATTCTGTTACATGTAACTACATCGGTACACATAACCACTAAAAGCTATAATCACACAAATAGTTACTTTTATTTTAAATCAACTATGATAAAATATAATTACAGTGTAAAATGTAATAACCTAAAGAAAAGTATACTTATGAAATTTGTTTTGCTGTACTTTCCTCTCTTCTGAAATAAAAAAAAATCGGGCGAGTGCTTTTCTGATTTCTTTTGCTCCCTGGAAAGAATTTCTTTGGATGTGTTACAATTCAAGTACACCTTTCTGATCTCCTGACCTCCACGAACCCGGCGTCATTGTACCAGTGACTAAATCTCCAGAGTTAACTGTATTAGGTGGTGTGTATGTCAGTGTTAACTTTGCATTTCGTCTAAGAAATCTGTGTGGAGAAATACACTTTCAGAAAAGAGCCTTCTATTTATTTTTATTTTTTTATTTATTTAACCTGATCTGATTAGAGCCATCAGGACGATTTCTTACATCGAACCAGGTTCTCACACAAACAGTACCTATTATACTTCCGAGTTACGTAAGAAATAACAATTACAGTGTGACAAGTAGTATTAAAATGATTTGAGTGTCCATAGTGACAATGTGAATAAATAATACTAACTGTGAACTATTAGAATTAATACTGGCAGTATTTGTACTACTTCTGCTGCTCCCGCTAGTAGTGATAATAGTAATAGTAACAATAATAATAATAATAATAATAATAATAATAATAATAACTCCGCCATTGCCGGTTCCAAGCCCGGATCCTCATCTTACAAGTGATGAGGAAGGAGGAGGGGGAGGAGTGACAACCTCTTAAAAAAACCTGGGTCCATCTGGCTCCGGATGGTAGCACCCTGTGAGGGCCCCTGCCTAGGGTTACGGGTGAAAACCGGTCAACGGTCTCATAGGCGGATGAGGAATTTTTAACTCCCAACGGCTGAGAGAGCGGAGGAACCAAAAATCTATAACTGCAAGCGTCTGTACCCAGATTGGGCGGCCTTTGGGCAGCGTCCGTTCCTCATGTTAGAGGCGGCTGTTTCAAGAAAACCTTCTAACGCTAACAACGTTAGTCGTATTCCTGGTAGGTTACGCAAGTAATCTCCCCAACTTTGAAGAATTTCAACAGTTACAATCTTAACGCATGATGGAAATGTCTTTCAATAACGAAACTACTCCAAGTGGCCAATCCACCGTCGGCAACGACGCAAGCAGACCCATGGATTCTGGGGAGTCTGCAACACCATGCAAATCCAACAAAATTAAACCCAGAAAAATCTTCAACATAGCAACTCTCAACATAAACTCCCTTCTCAAAGTGGGAAAACTTAAGCACCTTACAGACCAGTTACACACGGAAGACATACAAATTGTGGCGCTACAAGAAACTCGCTTCACTGATGAAAACACATTTGAATCAAACAAATTCAGAATATTTAAAGGAAAACCTGGAAAAATTGTAATGAAGAAATGCCCTCAGCTTGGCACAGCTTTTGCTGTAAACACAAAAATTCTGAACTCTGTCGAACATTTTTGGTCAACATCATCGAGAACATCTTTCCTCACTTTTCGATGTGCAAATAAAAAATACACATTAATCAATGTTCACGCTCCCACAAATGACAAAAATAATGCTAAAAATAGGGAAGAAACAGATGAATTCTGGGAAAACCTTAAGGATCATATATCAGAAATCCCAGAAAACAATGCAAAAATACTTCTAGGAGATTTTAACGCTCAGATTGGAAAAGAAAAGAAATTCCGCGATATTGTCGGCAACTTTCCCGCACACAAACGAACCAACAAAAATGGAGAAAGGTTAATTATGCTCTGTAAGCAGTTTAAACTTAAGCTAATGTCAACACGTTTTAAACATCTTCCCAGAAAACAAAAAACCTGGGTATCTCCGATAAAGAGTATCGGAGAATTTCAAATAGATCACGTTGCCATCTCCTCCAAATGTGAAAAAGAAATATTGAACACACGTGTCCGAAAATCTCTAAACCTCGACTCCGATCACTATCTCACGAAAATAAAAACCAAACTGATCCCACAAAACAAACAGAAAAGCAGAGACGGTGAATATAAAAACAGAAATAAAATAAATTTTGATCTTACAACTCTGAGAAATTACAACCTTAAGTCCAACTCTAACCTCAAAGATTTTCAGAAAAAACTAAAGACATTCTCCCCTTCACAAAACCTCCAAGAATTTCAGAACAACTTGATTGAGGCAACAGAAACAACCTTTCCAAAAAAGAGCAAACCGAGTCACCCGTGGTGGGACAGCAACTGTAATGAAGTTCTGCATGAAAGACTTAAAGCCTGGAAAAAGTGGAACTCACATAAAACTGAAAACAACTTTGATGAATTTAAGCAAGCCAGAAAGAATGCCTCGAAAACTATTCGCAACACCAAGAGACAATATGAAAAACAACAACTGGACTCAATCGAAGAGAATTTCAAGAAATGCAACACGGCAGCTTCGTACAAAACATTCAACCAGAAACTCCGAGGATACCAGTCCCCTTGCCTAAACCTTATGAGAAATAATAAGACTCTCGCCACCAACAATACTGAAAACTGTGAAATCCTGGCTGAATATTTTGAGACACTCCTAAACTGCCAAACACCCATCCAGACTCTCAGTTTTACGCAACCAGAAACATTACCAACACATTCAACACCTCCGACACGAGCGGAAATCACAAACATAATCGAAAATCTCAAAAACAGGAAAGCATGTGGAGAAGACACAATTACAGCAGAAATGCTCAAGCTTGGGGGAGAAACATCAGTAGAAGCGCTACACAAAGAACTTGAACAAGTATGGGAAACCAAGAAAATCCCAAGTCACTGGAAAACTGCCCTAATTCACCCTTTGTTTAAAAAAGGTGACAAAAGGGATGTTAACAACTATCGTGGAATATCGTTTCTCCCAGTCCCATACAAAATTCTATCAAAAGCCCTGCTCAATCGTGTATCACCAATTATAGAGGGAAAACTTGGAGAATATCAAGCTGGCTTCAGACCAGGAAGATCCTGCGCCGAACAAATTTTTAACCTCAAAACAATAATGAACTATTTATCTACAAGGAGCAAGAAATATTTCATAACATTCATTGATTTCAAAAAAGCTTATGACTCAATCGATAGGGACACACTCATCAAAACACTTCGAAAATATGAAATAGATGAAACAACAATCACCATAATCAAAGAAACATTAACAAATACAACATCAAAAGTAAAATTCCAAGGAGAAATTTCACAGCATTTCGAGGTCAAAACCGGCGTCAGACAAGGAGATGCGCTGTCCCCGGTACTCTTCAACTGTGTTCTGGATAAAGTCATAGCAGAATGGAGAAAACTCACGCAAAAACATGGAGTTGAGAAAGTCCAAATTGGAGGGAAGTGCTACAAAGCCATTGAAACCAACTGTTTTGCCTTCGCTGACGATCTCGCCTGTTTAGCTTACACACAAAAAGACACAATAAAACAAATAGAATTACTTAAAGAAACTGCTGAAAAAGCAGGCTTGCAAATTTCATTTGAAAAGACAGAAATCATTACAAATATCAAAAATCCACCAAAGAAAATAACTACGAAATACGGGAAAATACAGGTATCTAAACATTTTAAATATCTTGGTGAACTAATTCAGCCTGCAGGGCTAGAATACAAAAACTAGAGACAGCAACTCACTACTGCAGACAAATGTATTCAAAAAAATGTATATCCAAAAACATTAAACTCAGACACTACCAGACTGTCATTAGACCGCAGATACTATATGCATCAAAAACAATGGCAAATTTTACATACGCAGAACAGATAGAAAATCGTGAAAGAAGAATTGTGAGGACAATTCTTGGACACAGGAAAATAACAGATGATCAAGGCAAGTCTGTAAACAGACTAAAAAGCAACAAAGAAGTGTATACGAAGTGCAGCAAAATTACAGACGAAATTAGAAAAAGAAGATGCTCCTTTTATGCTCACATCATGAGGATGAACCCGAATAGGCTTACAAAACAAATATTTTCGTACATCGCAAATCCAAAAAATAAAAATTTATGGTTTATCAACACAGGAAGAGATCTAAAAGAAATAGACATAGATCAGGAAACAATATTTAACAGAAACCTTTTTAGAAAAAAACTGAATTCATTCACGGGTTTCGGTGTGAAAATTAAGAAGACTTGTGGAACTAAATGGTCTGAAGAGAGAAAAGCCGCCTTCAGCGCAAGAATGAAAGAAGTGTGGTCTGAGAGAAAGAAGACTTCCCAGAAGCGCAAGAAATAAGTGTTTTCACGGTCTTTAACGGCCAAATTTGTATAATAATAATAATAATAATAATAATAATAAAACCCGTGGAGGCCCGGGAAAAGAATAGGCCTCCGGTATGTTCTGCCAGTCGTAAAAGGCGACGAAAAGAACAAACCACTAATAGGGCTAACCCCACTTTTAGTGTGATTAGTTGGTTCAGGACAGAACTACTGAAGCCTCGGACAAGCGCTGTCATGGTCGGGGACGACGCTTGAACCCTATGCCCGTCCACAATGGTAACGACACTGCTAGCCACACGGAAAATGATTTAAATTCAAATAGAGGTGTTTTGCGGGATATGCTTTCTGCAACCACTCTAGAAGGAAAACAAAGACAGAGGATGAGATGGTCAGATGAAGTTAACGACACCTCATGTTCTATTATTACCAAGCAATAAACTTAGGAACAAACACACCTGGATACAGATCACAGGTATACACAACAATTATAACCAGATACCCAGAATTAAAATTTTTAACAGAACAACGACTAGCTGATCAGATCCGTGAAATAATCAAAAATAACAGGATACCCCAGTCAGAATTAGAAAACATCAAACAACAAGTACAACAAATACTGGAACAAAATAATGTGCAATCAGAAGAAGAAGAAAATACAATAATGTATTCAAACATCCCAGAGCAAACAAACAAAGAACAACACGCATCAATTAAACAATCAGAGGAAAACGAAATCTTAAGACATCCACCAGAACAAGCACAAATAGAACACGAAGTGACACACATGTTAGATATAGAAGAAAAATTTCCGCTGACATATATAGAATACAAAGACACAAATACAGACATTAGACCACTCTTGCATAGACCACCAAATAACCCACAAGTCGAAACAACAATAACAACTAACAACACAATCATACACAACAAAATAAATGAAAATACGACTATGGAAGAGTTACAACTACTGGTTTATATAGGAGCACTCACTACACTAAATATACACACCAGGCAGAGATCAGAACAAACCAACACACAGAAGACACCCACAAAACCAGCATGGCAACACAGGCTACAGGTCATAACAGAAAAACTGAGAAAAGACATCGGACAGCTAACACAACTTATAAGAAATGAAATATCAGACAAAAAACGAAAAAGGTTAGGTAAAATCTTACAACAAGAAGCGATAGAGCAATTAAATGAAAAGAAGCAGAAATTACAAGCATTGGCCAAACGACTTAGAAGATACAAAAAAAAGTGAAATTAGAAGGAAACAAACCGGAAGAAATTTTACCAGACAATAGATAACACACACGTTAAAATAGACAATCCACCAAACATGGAACACTTCTGGACCAACATATGGTCAAACCCGGTACAACATAACAGACGTGCACGCTGGATACAAGCAAATATAGACACATACAAGATGATACCACAAATGCCTGAAGTGATAATTTTGCAACATGAAGTCACCCGAGCAATTAAATATTGGAAATATACAAAGTAGAGCCTAAATTGATACAGTTACTAAACATAGTAATGAAAAATTGGAAAACCATACAGGATCAAACAAATTCAAATAATATCACATCACAGCCAATACAGATTAAGCGTGGAATATACCAAGGAGACTCATTAAGTCCTTTCTGGTTCTGCCTTGCTCTGAACCCACTATCCAACATGCTAAATAATACAAATTATGGATATAATATTACTGGAACGTACCAACACAAAATCACATATTTGCTATACATGGATGATCTAAAACTACTGCCAGCAACAAATCAACAACTCAACCAATTACTAAAGATAACAGAAGTATTCAGCAATGATATAAACATGGGTTTTGGAACAGACAAATGTAAGAAAAATAGCATAGTCAAGGGAAAACACACTAAACAAGAAGATTACATATTGGATAACCACAGCGACTGCATAGAAGCGATGGAAAAAACAGATGCCTGTAAATATCTAGGATACAGACAAAAAATAGGAATAGATAATACAAATATTAAAGAAGAACTAAAAGAAAAATATAGACAAAGACTAACAAAAATACTGAAAACAGAATTGACAGCAAGAAACAAGACAAAAGTTACAAATACTTATGCTACACAAATACTGACCTACTCATTTGGAGTAGTGAAATGGAGTAACACAGACCTAGAAGCACTCAATACACTTACACGATCACAATGCCACAAATATTGAATACATCACACACATTCAGCAGCAGAAAGATTTACATTAAGCAGAAAGGAAGGAGGAAGGGGATTTATCGACATAAAAAACCTACATTATGGACAGGTAGACAATTTAAGAAAATTCTTTATAGAACGAGTAGAAACTAGCAAAATACACAAAGCAATCACTCTTATAAATACATCGGCTACACCATTGCAATTTCATAACCACTTATACAACCCTTTAGATCACATAACATCAACAGATACGAAGAAAGTAAATTGGAAAAAGAAAACACTACATGGCAAGCACCCATATCGTCTAACACAGCTACACATCGATCAAGACGCATCCAACACATGGCTAAGAAAAGGCAATATATACAGTGAGACTGAAGGATTCATGATTGCAATACAGGATCAAGCAATAAACACCAGATATTACAGCAAGCGTATTATGAAAGATCTCAATACCACAACAGATAAATGCAGACTTTGGAAACAGCACATAGAAACAGTAGATCACATCACAAGCGGATGTACAATACTAGCAAATACAGAATACACCAGAAGACATGACAATGTAGCAAAAATAATACATCAACAACTAGCCATACAACACAAACTAATAAAACAACACGTTCCCACATACAAGTATGCACCACAAAATGTACTGGAGAATGATGAAAACAAATTATACTGGAACAGAACAATTATAACAGATAAAACAACACAACATAACAAACCTGACATCATACTCACCAATAAAAAGAAGAAATTAACACACTAATCGAAATATCCATACCCAATACAACAAATATACAGAAGATAACAGGAGAAAAAATTGAAAAATACATCCAACTGGCTTATATATACAACTACAGAAATCTGTAATTATTGACACTTGTTCAATTACCCGAGAGTTCCTAAATGCAATGTAACATATACCGTACAGTTAAATGGAAGTCACGCTTGATCAAGGTCCGCGGCACCTTCCATTTTTAACCAGACATAACGTCTGAGACAAGAAAGAAATAATAATAATAACAATAATAATAATAGCTATAATAAAGTGGCAAACATAAACGGAACTGATAGGCGTACAGCCGGCCGTTGTGGCCGGGCGGTTCTAGGCGCTTCAGTCTGGTACCGCGCTGCTGCTACAGTAGCAGGTTCAAAACCTGCCTCAGGCATGGATGTGAGTGATGTCCTTAGGTTAGTTAGGTTTAAGTAGTTCTAAGTCTAGGGGACTGATGACCTAAGATGTTAAGTCCCATCGTGCTTAGAGCCATTTGAACCATTTCTGTCATTAGAGGTTGTTTTCATTTTCTTTTAACTATTTCATGTATTCATATGTTCTTCTGCAGGTACTGAATGCACACAGTACAGGTTCCCAATTGATAGGTCACATTCATACATTTCACTATACATAATTTATCCCGTTGCACAATCAACATGCTGTTGGTCACTTGCTGTAGCCCTGTGCTGAGGCTCAACGAGTTAATCAGTAAGCGTTTCGTAATCCTCTGTTCCTTCACTCAGTTACGATACAGGCACTGAAACGGAAGATGACATAGGGAAGGTTGCAATTCTAAATCCGATTTCCAAAATTGTTCAATCGCGGAAGATCGCAACTAGTATGGAGACGGCGGCACGGGTGCAGTTTTGATATCGAACTGAAATGCAAATTAATTAAATTGCTCAATTAATTACTCCCACCCCCAACATCACACCGCCCACACACCGCATCCCCAGATGGCGTCAATTGTTTTCCCCTGCCAGCATGTGGGCCCCCGCTCCCGCCCTCTCACCACACATACCCCTCCCCCATCTGTCCTATTAGTGGGAATTTCGAATTTTGGTGGGAATTTCCAATTCTGGTGGGAATTTCTTTGTTCCAAAGTTGTGATAACGCCCTACCACAACCCACCCCCCCCCCCCCCCCTCCCGAGAATTGGTGCCGGCCGTAGTGGCCGATCGTTTCTAGGCGCTTCAGTCCGGAAACGCGCGACTGTTGCTGTCGCAGGTTCGAATCCTGCCTCGGGCATGGATGTTTGTGATGTGCTTAGGTTACTTAGGTTTAAGTAGCTCTAAATTCTAGGGGACTGATGACCTCAGATGTTAAGTCCCATAGTGCTCAAAGCCATTTGAACCGGGAATTGGTAGTGTCCTTTCCGGAACATTAACGCCACTCTTTGTGGACGGAAAGCCCAAGTGAACCCGTCCAATACATGCAAACTCTTCAGGTGCAGGACAGAACAGTTAGGTTAGTGTACTTTATTTTGGATGGGAAGCTGAAATAAAGATCGATCCTACTTACACAACTATATGGATAGCGCTTCACAAGAAGGGTCTAAAACCGTAATACATCTCAAAAACTGACGATGACATACAACTGGTGCTATCCAGCTGGGAAAAAATTTCACAATCCCATTCGAAACAAATGGCAAATACATTCAAAATCTACCCTTCACCTACAAGCTGGCAGGAAAAAAAAGGAGGGAGTGGAAGGTACTACATTTATTTTTCGCGGGAATTGTGTTCAACTGACGAGATGCTGGTGTTGGAAAGACAGACAGACAGACAGCTGAGGGCCGTATCTGTCACTGTATGACGTTAGAGTTTGCAACAGATGCCTCCTGATGCATTGCTCGACAATCACCCCGTAACCCAAGTGCTCCAAATTCAGGAAGGCCAATACACGCCACCATAACTGATGGAAAATGCTTCACTGTTCTAATTACACATCGAAATTGTTGTAAAAAAAACCAGAGCTCGTAATCAACAGGTCATAATGCAACACATGTACCGGGGAAAATCGTCGTTCCAAAAGGCAGCAGTTTAACGTGCGTTCCCCTGGATGTACGGCCGGGAATATGCGAAATTATAGGCACTCCCACCTCTCCTCACCCCTCCCCCTCCCTCCCTCCCTCCCTCGCCCCATCTACAGTGGGGACACGGCTTTTCCAAATAGCCGACTGCTACCGCGTGCCTCACGGTTTCTTTATGGCATACCGCCCTTCCGCCAATGGACGCGTGGTATCCAGCCTGCCTTGAGGTGACGGTTCTGGCATCGGCGCTTCGCCAATACAAAAGAGTGTAAAGCCAACTAAAGAACACGAGATAAAAGAGGTTCACCTCGAGGGCACCGTCTTTGACCGCTGCCCGCCCCCTCCCTCCAGGAGGCATTTCGTACTTGCACATTAGTTGGACAGTTTAGTGTAGCACTGTTCTCGAATGTATCCAATCACTAACAACCAAATATTCCACAGACGCAATGCATTTCCTCTGTTTTTTGTATGTCTACGTCCGTGTGTATGTCGTGGCTGGCTCCAATATACTCGACCCATTCCTCTCGCTGGTGGATCCACGTTCAAACCCTATCCCAGATGTGCGACACTCCAAATCATCCTCTAGACACTGTTCCAGATATAACACATGGTGGACCCATCTTCTAACCCTGTCCTGAACGAGTGCATTGTGGATCCATATCTAGACACTGTTCCAGTTGTAATACATGGTGGATCCACATTCTAACACTAACTCAGGCCTACCCTGGGTCATAGGATCCATCCACAACACACACATGTACATAGACATACAAAAAATTGAGCAAATGTATAGCATCTGTAGACTACGAGGGTTGTCCAGAAAGCAAGTTCCGATCGGTCACGAAATGGAAACCACAGTGAAAACCGGAAAAGTTTTATTTGCAACAGTTAAGTACACTTTCCACCTAGTTCTCTACATAGTTGCTGCTTCAACTTCATGTATTGTCGTAGTGTTGTATCATCTTTCCAATATCCTCGTCATAGAAAGCAGCCGCCTGTGCTTTCGGCAAGTTATCTGCACTGGTCTGCAGCTCGTTGTCTGTGGAAAAATTTTGTCTTCATAGCCAGCGGTTCTTGTGAGCAGAGATGAGACTCAGGGGGAGCCAATTAAGGATTGTATTGTGGGTGATCAAACACTTCTCATCGGAAAAGCTACAGGAGCGTTTTCGTTGCCCCTGCAGTGTGCGGCCGAGAATTGGTATGAAGAAGGAACTGTTCGACAGTTGTGTTATGTGGGCTGCATGACACAGGCGAAATTTCTAACCAGGCCCTCACACTTGGCGGGAGACGCTATTCACTATGCATCTTTACATGCTCATTGTCCACTCAAAACTGAAAAGAGCGAAGCGACACGATCGACGGGCATACTAGAGACACTGACCAATACATCTGTGCAAAGCTTTATCGGATTTTCCCAGTGGTTTCCATTTCGCGACCGATCGGAACTTACTTTCTGGACAACCCTCGCATTTGAATGTGAGTAAAGCTATACCATCTGTGCAGTTCTATCTTACACATAAGAATAATACTCACGAAGGACTGTCTCCATCCTTCCAATAGACATCTAGCACACAAAATAGCGGAACTAGGATGATCATCAGCTGTCATCGCGAATCTTTAAGAGTATAAAAGAAGATGTGACAGTCACAGAAGGATGCCTTGGTTTATTGTTATTACTGGAGAAAGAGAATATTGTTACGAAAGATTGGTAATATAACTTCCATCAAAGATGTTATGCTCTTTAGCAGGACGAATTTAAATGTACTTTTACCCCCTACAGAAGCGTTTTGCGAAAAGTTTTCGGCTATCTGCAGGGCTGCAGGACTGTCGAAAATAGCACATCAGTGCTTTAAATCGAGATTTCGCGATTGATAATATGCATGGATCGTCTCTACATGTATGTGTGCAAGAGCTATCAGTGGGGACATTTGCAGTCCGAATGTATAACTTGCGAACTGTTCATCTATAAATTACATTGCCAGGGATGCACACTCAGTAGGCAGAGAGAAGGAAAACTCTCACATTCTAGGATGCTAAGAGCAGTCGACACACTCTAAGCTAGTTATTAACTTATTATTAAGATTAAAAAAATACCGTAATCTAGCGTTTGTAGATGTCCTGACATGCTTGTGGGGACACATCAGAGTTGGAACGTGTAAACAAAACTAGTGAAGCTCATCTGGTAAGCAGACAAAAATATCAAAGCAGCAGGAGAAATCAATTCTGTACAAATGTTATCTCCCTGTTGCAGATCACTACACAGTAGAGTAGAAGTCAAATGAACGTGTAGAGCTGTGGCAGACTTTCAGTTGTCATCAAGTGCACGCTGTATGAGTCTGCATACAATCTCTCTGCTGCGTCGTAGCAGTACACAGGTCTGCTTCCACACTACGATTTCCAGTAGACACCACTCATTGAGCCTCATCTAGATACGAGACGAGTGTTACTATACTTTTTTATGATCTTTCTATCCAAAATGCATGAATGTAGATCAACAAGAAGAGAACAGTTAGGATTTTTTTGTAGGCTGCTGTGCAGGACATGCAAATATCCTTATACAAAATCAAGCAACGCGTTGGTATGTCGATAATATGACCATATACATACGGAAAACTATCGAAAAAATTTTAAATAATGATATATAATCGGTAAAAAATCGAGGACAATCTGCTATAATTATGACAAACTGATGGTAAATACCTTAAATCGAGAGAAGTAAAGAGAAATATGCATAATCTCAAAAAACTTGCAAAATTACGTAAATTGACTGCGATTAGATAAAATTAGAGAAAAATTACTTTGAAATGCGGGAAAGTGAAGTGCTTTGGGGGTACACGGACACTCAAGACAGAGAAATTATGATCTGGCTGCATTCAGTTTTAACCCTCCCCCTTCCCCTGTAAACTATGTGGGTTTTAGTAAAACATACATCAAAAAAGGCGACATATCTATCACACAGAGGCGCTATATTAAAGCAGGCGAAACATATGTATCCCACCTAATACATAAATGTATTCTCACACATGCAATCGAATACAGATATTATCGAATTACGGTTGGTTCGTGCAACCAGAGTTATTCCTTAAGTATTAAGGAGAAGAATCAACGCAATTATCAGACTTAACCCATTGCCTAGAGCGTCCAGTGCCATATATATCACGTTTAATAGTATGAGGAGGGTTTACTAGAGAGGTTTGGTGTTAGGACAAAATTGTATTATCCTACACATGAGCGCAACTACCTACTATCAGACTGGGACTTCTTTTTACAAGAAGAATGCTACCAGAGCCATGGTGATGCTACTGTAAACAGCATGGCTACTGATCGTGGTACTTGAAATGTTTCCCCAAGTATTAGTGGATTTCGTGGCTGTGCGTTTTCGTGCAGTAGCGCTGAGACGATTTTATCGTTGACAATAGACAATGCGACTACAAAGAAATTTATATCTCTGAATTGGATTATCTATGTAATTTAAGCGAACAAGGACTTTTTTGTTCTCTCTCTCCCTTTTCAGCCATTGTCTGGTACGGTCATAAAATATATTGCTTGGTCTATGTTATGTAGAGATTTTGTTATTTGTGCTCATTTTGCCTAATAATAACTATTTAATTGCGTTATGTTTGTTATTATGAATAATCATACCTTTTTTCCTCAGCTTTATTGCATGAATTTGATAGTTAAATGTGGCTTACTTTGTGTTGGTATGTCTGTTAGTGAATGATCACGTACAAAACAAAGTCTGATAAATTTTAGATGTAAATCACATCCCAAAATTATACTTGCCAACAGACAATCCCAATAGAGGAGCCTTTCTAAAAAAAATACATAAATCATTAATTATTATGGTGGTGATATCTCGCAAATTACATTCGAATTTTAATATTTAAAAATTTTTACATAATTTTTCAAGTCTGTAATTTTCTTGCTTTAGTTGAAGACTCATTTAGCCAAAGATAATTTTAATTTGATTCAGACTTGTATTTGAGTTCAAACATTTTAAAAGCCAGAATGATATAAAATTAAATACTAATTTCAAAACCCAATAATAATATATAATAATAAAAAGCCACCATTAAATACTTACTCCCTCCTAAGAAGCCGCTGCTTCTTCTTGTGAATTTTCGTGCAGTGGGCTGTAGGTGGTAACTCAATATACCAACTATTGAAAATATTC
Organism: Schistocerca piceifrons; assembly: GCF_021461385.2. Taxonomy (NCBI): domain Eukaryota; kingdom Metazoa; phylum Arthropoda; class Insecta; order Orthoptera; family Acrididae; genus Schistocerca; species Schistocerca piceifrons. The sequence goes on along the minus strand of NC_060145.1, from coordinate 431,855,283 downwards.
ATGTCGTTTTTTCCTCGCTCTATTTCCCAGTGAGATATAGTCACATCCATCAAAACAGCTACTAATAATAATAAGCACAACTGATGCGGGAAGTGTGATTGGGGGTTCATACATATTCGACTTAAAAAAACATATAAATCCATTAATTTCCTAAGAGACAGAATAGCAGTCTCCTGACTTCATTCTAGTTGGTTTATAAGCAGCTCGAGTGGTGGATATACACTGACAGTGCCTTCCTGGAACACTACATTAGTGTAAAAGGAAGTAGTTTTATCATCTGATGTTGGATAAATGTATCATGTATTAGAGTATTAAGATCGTTGCAGTCTTCAACACTAATACTTCAGAAACCATATGGCCTCAACAATATGACATTTTTTGGTGCAGAACGATGTAGCCACAGGAGTGTGTGTTTATGCTCTATGATCATTTCTCTCATGTCGGTACCTTCCTGGCACTGACGCTGGACAGTGGAATAATACTTCAAAATTGATAGCACAGCTGATTTACGTAAAATGTTTCAAACTCCATCCGTCTGGAGCCCCATCATGTATAAACCACACATTTCCTCTTAACTGTCTTATATCACAGCAACACCCTAATGTCTACTATACACTGATAAGACATGCTACCCTCCTCAACATGCACACATGTGGAGAGAACTTGTGCATTTGGATCGGTGGCCTGAGTAGGATTGGTTGGTTCAAATGGCTCTGAGCACTATGGGACTTAACAGCTGCGGTCATCAGTCCCCTAGAACTTAGAACTACTTAAACCTAACTATCGTAAGGACATCACACACATCCATGCCCGAGGCAGGATTCGAACCTGCGACCGTAGCAGTCGCGCGGTTCCGGACTGAGCGCCTGAACCGCGAGACCACCGCGGCCGGCAGTAAGATTGGTGCTGAACAGTCTTTGCTGAATAGCAGTTATTGATACAGCTTGCCCTGTTTGTTCACGAGACATGGAGTGTAGGACCCTCACAATTCTGGACAGTAGCAGATTAAATTGGCGACTGTGTTGCAGCGAGGATTAGTTAAGGACTATGTGGGAGGGATCTTCCAATCTCCAATTATTCCTACAAATGTGAGAATACTCTGTGATGCGCATCCACACACAGAAAAGGGGCCAGACATAATTGTAAATTCTGCATTATGATCTATGTATTAGAAATATGTAGATAATCTAATTGAATCGGTACAGGACGCTGTCTGGTGTACTTTGGGATATATGACCGAATGGACATACCGCACAGCCATCTATCTTCATCCACAATCAAGTATATGGTATTTGCAAAGTAGTGGAGGGGTGATTTAGCGATTCTGCATTATGATCGATGTACTGGAAATACACTACTGGCCATTAAAATTGCTACACCAAGAAGAAATGCAGATGATAACGGGTATTCATTGGACAAATATATTGTACTAGAACTGACATGTGACTACATTTTCACGCAATTTGCTTGCATAGATCCTGAGAAATCAGTACCCAGAAAAACCAACTCTGACCGTAATAATAATAGCCGCCCAGAGTGGCTTTGCGGTTCTAGGCGCTACAGTCTGGAGCCGAGCGACCGCTACGATCGCAGGTTCGAATCCTGCCTCCGGCATAGATGTGTGTGGTGTCCTTTGGTTAGTTAGGTTTAATTAGTTCTAAGTTCTAGACGACTGATGACCTCAGAAGTTAAGTCACATAGTGCTCAGAGCCATTTGGCCGTAATAATGGCCTTGATACGCCTGGGCATTGAGTCAAACAGAGCTTTGATGGCGTGCACAGGTACAGCCGCCCATGCAGCTTCAACACGATACCACAGTTCATCAAGAGCAGTGACTGGCGTATTGTGACGAGCCAGTTGCTTGGCCACCATTGACCAGACGTTTTCAATTGGTGAGAGATCTGGAGAATGTGCTGGCCAGGGCAGCAGTCGAACATTTTCTGTATCCAGAAAGGCCCGTATGGGGTCTGCAACATGCGGTTGTACATTATCCTGCTGAAATGTAGGGTTTCTCAGGGATCGAATGAAGCGTAGAGCCACGGGTCGTAACACATCTGAAATGTAACATCCACTGTTCAAAGTGCCGTAAATGCGAACAAGAGGTGACCGAGACGTGTAACTAATGGCACCCCATACCATCACGCCGGGTGATACGCCAGTATGGCGATGACGAATACACGCTTCCAATGTGCGTTAATCGCGATGTCGGCAAACACGCATGCGACCATGATGATGCTGTAAACAGGACCTGAATTCACCCTAAAAAATGACGTTTTACCATTCGTGCACCCAGGTTCGTCGTTGAGCACAACATAGCAGGCGCTCGTGTCTGTGATGCAGCGTCAAGGGTAACCGCAGCCATGGTCTCCGAGCTGATAGTCCATGCTGCTGCAAATGCCGTCGAACTGTTCGTGCAGATGGTTGTTGTCTTGCAAACGTCCCCATCTGTTGACTCAGGGATCGAGACGTGGCTGCACAATCCGTTACAGCCATGTGAATAACATGCTTCTCATCTCGACAGTCATTGGATCTCGACCAACACTAGCACCAATGTCGCGAAACGATAAACCGCAATCGCGATAGGCTACAATCCGACTTTTATCAAAGTCGGAAACGCGATGGTACGCATTTCTCCTCCTTACACGAGCCATCACAACAACGTTTCACCAGGCAACGTCGGTCAACTGCTGTTTGTGTATGTGAAATCGGTTGGAAACTTTCCTCACGTCAGCACGTTGTAGGTGTCGCCACCGGCGCCAACCTTGTATGAATGCTCTGAAAAGCTAATCATTTGCATATCACAGCATCTGCTTCCTGTGGGTTAAATTTCGCGTCTGTAGCACATCATCTTCGTGGTGTCGCAATTTTAATGGCCAGTAGTGTATGTAGATGATAATATTGAATCAGTACAGGAATCTGTTGTACTTTGATGTATATGACCGAATAGACATACTGAACAGTCTTGCAACTGCATCCACAATCAAGTATATGGTATTTGCAAAGTAGTAGAGGGGTGATTTAGCGATGATACGAAAATTGGGAAGCATTTTGCTGTCTCATTGGCTGGCATTGAAATTACGAAACAACTGGTAAAGCTGATAAAATTATTCATGCTTGGAGCTATGGTGCATATTATAGTACATCATCTCATATCAACAGTGTCTTTTCCATTCCATTGATCCACTGGTACGCTTTTGATTAGCACATAATGATCGACTGACACCACTAGGTTGAGATGGAGAGAGCCTTGGCTGGACACTGGATGTCTGCTACTTGTCACTGTGGAGCAAGGGATTAAATGTAGAGGTCATCACCTTCAAGAGTTGTTTGGAAGCGTTCCTCAATGTTGCAGACTTTTCCGATTTCCATATGCTGTGATCCCCTCCACATGTTTCACTAACAAGATAACAGTATTCTTTTTATTTCTGCCACCTCACACATTTTTTGAATAGCACCTTCCAGTGATGGTCAACACTGGAACAGTAATTGTGTACATGACTGCAAAATGAGGAAACAATGCTCTTTAAAATGGAACACTGAGACCTATGTTACATTGTCACTGTGGAACATGAGATTAACTGTGCAGATCAACTTCCTATAGCTGTTGTAAACACTCTACGATGCTGCAAACACATCCAGATTTGTGTCAATGAGAAACATCGCCTATGTGCTTTATCTCTAGCAACGTATGTGTTATGAGAGCTGCATAGTTTAACCATGCCACGTTCAGCTTTCTGTGAAAGCCAGTAGATCGAAATGTGTTAGTGTTGGTTTAGCACTTGGCACAGACCTCGAAGTCGTGGTAGAAAAACAAAGTGTATGTCGGTGTACAGAGTTGTAGTCATACACTGCTTGGATGTTTCAGAGCCAAAAAACACAATGTATTAAACCGCTTATGAAGGAAGAATACAGGAACCCTCTGGTGTAATTGGTAGTCTGTTGGATGTGATCTTCTTCCAGCACAGTCGACAAAACTTTATGCAGATCTGTGCACGTGACTTCAACCTCTGGTTACCAACTCCAGTGGAGTGATACATGTATATGTTATATGCTCAATGTCAACATGTAGACGATATTTGTTTTTTGACATACTGAAAGAGAGAGATGTGGTAAAATCTTATAGGAGGTTCTATTATAATGAATGGCATAAGTAGTTAAAGTTTGGATGCATATAGTTCTCTCAAAACTACATCGATTTTGCTGTTAAAAATAACAGAAATCGGATGTATGTATTCTCATGGAATCATGACTGTTTTTCTATTATTGTCACAATTGCATGTTTAAAAATAGGTGTTACTGCAAGTCCTATGTTATTTCATAATCTATGATTTTTAAAGTAGACACCACTTTCGATTTTAAATTCAATAAAAACAGTATCAATTGCGTTTTCAGATTTTTTATTTGTTAGCAACTGTTTCAGCCCTTTCTTCAGACTGTCTTCAGGCTTACACCGCCATTATGGCTGCTGATCCCGCCTTGAAGATGGTCTAAGGAAAGGACTGAAAACGGTTGCCAACTAAAAAAAAAAAAATCTGAAAATGCGATCGAGATAGTTTTTACTGGTTTTTAACATTTTATACCGATCACTGCGCTCCATTCAAGAACGTTTTCTAAAATTTTACTGAATTACAGCTCATTGTGGAACTTAGAAATGATAGTGTTTTCCCCACATGTGAGCAGATAGCATGATACAGATTTTAATGATCAAACTGCTTACATAACTACAATGCAAGAATCTGCTGCTATTGCGAATGATTGTCTGTTTGATAATAGAAACTTTACAGACAGGTCAGTAGAGGGGAGTTATACAGCAAAAGTGTCAAATGTAATCATGCAGACACTATTTGTTTTAGTTGCATCAAAAGAGAGAGATGTGGTAAAATCTTATAGGAGGTTCTATTACAAGACAGGCTCTGATGATTCGTTTTGTAAATGCCAGTGTGAATAGCATTGGACTGACAAAACGAGACCCGCCATAGTGTAATGTCCTCTTGAATTATGCCTTGCTGTTATCGAACGTAAAATGATTGTTTTCCTTCCGACATGTGAGCAAATGGCGTGAAAGGCCGTATTCTGTAATCTTATTTTACATATCTGAAATGTCTGTAATACTCACACGTGCATGACAGTTTAGTTACACAAACTGATTTGAATGCGAGAGACGTTCTCAGGTCGTGTAATTTGTCCATCAAGCTGAAAGAAATTGCTTAACATACATGTTTTTTCATCAGAGTTTAAATTCAAGCTTTTTCTTTACTCCGATGACGGCTTAGAAATAACGATGACATTCTGCAGTGATCGATAGTTTTCGCAGCAAAATAGTGGAAGTTTTTTCCCCATTTTTACGCACAGTGGACATGTATAGGAGATGTGAGATAAGTTAATACATCTGAGAGATGTAGAGCACCAACCTCTGCATTTTGGTCATATATAATCGGTGGCAATGCTGCAGTATTTTTTTCACTTTGTTGAATGTCGCAAACTAATGAGATGCGAATTGTATCCTGCTGTCGAACATAAAAACTATACCGATATTGCTCTTCAAACTTAAAGAATATGGACTGAGCCTATTTTCGTTGAAAGAGAACATTTATTATCATCATTATTGTATTTTCCTTTTTAATAGATGCTCACTTATAAGAGATGTGTTGACGTTAAATAAAAATCACGGAACGACAGGCCTACTGGAGGCATTGGGAGCATGCGTCCTCTGTTTGTGGTCGCTGGCACAGCTGCGCCACAACTAGGGTCGGTATGTGGGGCGGTGTGGGGAGCGACGGTGACTTAGGTAACATAGACGTATAGTTTTTTTCAGTAACTGAAAAGTTTTACCATGAGTGAGAAGTGTGAACTCTGTCGTAGGTGTGTGAGTAGTGGGTTACGGTGTCGGATTTGTTCAAAGTATTTTCACGGGGGGGGAATGCAGTGGGAAAGCCAGTAGGCATTCTAGCGACATCCTCCCCTGGGAGTGCAGAATCTGTAGTAGAAATAAGTTGATACAGGAGCAGTAGCGTAAGGTCTGTGCCCTTCAGGTGAAGGGTGGCAGGAAATGGACACTGGCAGTTGGCAAGAAGGCAGCTAGGAGGAGGAGAAGGAGGAGGAGGTGGTATTCAGACAGCTATACTTTGTGTTCATGCAATAGATTTGACTAACTGTAGGAGCTGAGTGGAGAGGAGCCTCCTGTAGCTGTAGATGTAGGAAACATGCAGCAGTCTTCAACAGTTAGGAGGCCTGGGTCAGTTGCAAAGTCTAACAAGGAAGAAGGTTCTGCTGCTAGGTAGTTCACACGGTAGAGGTGTGGGCCAGCAGTTGCAGGAAGTGTTGGGGAGTGAGTACCAGGTCACCAGCGTTGTGAAGTCTGGTGCAGGGTTGGCTCAGAAAGTTCTGCTGCTAGGTAGTTCACACGGTACAGGTGTGGCCCAGCAGTTGCAGGAAGTGTTGGGGAGTGAGTACCAGGTCACCAGCATTGTGAAGCCTGGTGCAGGGTTGGTTCAGGTGACTGACAGCATATGGGAGTTCTGTAGGAACTTTACCAAGGAGGATCAGGTGAAGTTAGTGGCTGGAACAGGGAACAGTCTTCCCACGGACGGGGAATATGATGTAGGTGGTGACCTGGTAAAGATAGCTGCTCAAAATGGTAGCACTAATGTACACTTCGTGCAACTGTTTCAGTGTCATGATCAGCCTCATCTTAATGGGGCTGTTAGGTGCATTAACACGGGCCTGCAGAGGGCGCTCATCGCAGAGAGCATGAGTCACATTTCAGTGGTGCCAGTTGGGTCAAGGTCAGGTTTCACTAGGCATGGCCTGCACCTCAATAGTTGTGGGAAAGGGAGGCTGGCGAAGCTTATAGGTGACGGTGTTGTGGGTGGTGGTGCGATCACTCATGGGAAAATTCTTGTAGTAGTTGGTGTTAGAGCTGCACCTTTTTTAGATTGAAGTCAACTGATAGGTCTACCTGCTTAAAGGAAGTCCCTCTAATTAAGGGCTTACCTTCAGCGGATGTCATGTTTCCAAGTAGAGAAGGAATTAGCATAGTTCATCAAAACATAAGAGGTAACAGAGATAAAGTTAGTGAACTGCTTATAGATTTTGACTCTGAAATTATCGGTATCTCGGAGCACCACTTAAATAATTTGGCAAATCACAGGATTCCTTTACCAGGATACAGATTAGCTGACTGTTTTTCAAGGAGTTCCTTGCGAGTTGGGAGAGTGGCTATTTACGTAAAAAACACTATTCCATCTGAGTCCATAGACGTATTACTACACTGCATTGAACAGCTATTTGAATGTTGTGCAGGGGCAGTTAAGTTTAGTGAAACTAAACTTCTAATTGTTGTTGTTTATAAGTCCCCTAACTCTGACTTCAGAGCATTTTTGCTCAAGCTAGAGGGGGTTCTTGATTCACTTTGTAGGAAATACCAGAAATTAGTTATATGTGATGACTTCAATATTTATTTTGTATAAGACGGTGCAAGAAAAAGGATATTGGTAGATCTCCTGAATTCATATGATCTGATGCAGACTCTATTTTTTCCAACTAGGGTGCAGGGGAACAGTAGTACAGCCATAAACAACATTTTTATTCATTCTTCGTTACTAGATGGGCATTCTGCTAGTAAAAGGGCGAATGGTCTTTCAGACCATGATGCATAAATTTTAACACTAAAAGGCTTCCATACTCAAACAAATGTCACCTATAATTACAAACTATGTAGGAAAGTTAATCCAGCAGCAATAGAGAGTTTTTTTAAACCTTGTCAAAGAACAGTTTGGCAGGATGTTTATAGTGCCGATAATATAGATGATAAATATAATGCATTCCTTAACACATTTATCATGCTGTTTGAGAGTTGCTTTGCATTAGGTCGTTCTAAACAGGGTACTAGCAGTAACATGCAGCCCGGGTGGCTGACTAGTGGGACAAGGACATCGTGTAGAACAAAGCGGGAATTATATCAAAATGTTAGAAGTTGTCACAGTCAAGTTACAGTAGCCCATTACAAACCGTATTGTAAGGTGCTTAAAAATGTTATTAGGAAGGCAAAGAATATTTGGTATGCAAATAGAATAGCTAATTCACAGGATAAAATTAAAACCACATGGTCAGTTGTGAAGGAAGTGTCTGGCCAGCAGCACAACATCGATGATATAAAGTCAGTTCGTAGTAAAAATATTTCTGTTACTGATAAATCAGATATATGTACAGTATTTAACAATCATTTACTGAGCATTGCTGGTGAATTAAAGAAAAATTTAGTTTCTGCAGGGAATCATGTAACTTTCTTGCCAAATGCCTTTCTAAGATTGATTTGTCAAATACTCCTCTGTGATACAGACAAGGGAGAGATTGAGTCAATAATTAAATCGGTGAGGACTAAGGACTCTCATGGATATGATGGAGTGCCTAGGAGAATATTAAAGTACTGTGCTGCACATGTTAGCCCTGTATTTACCTATATTTGTAATTTTTCCTTTAGGAATGGTCAGTTTCCTGAACGATTAAGGTACTCAATAGTAAAGCCGCTTTATAAAAAGGGAGAAAGAGATCATGTAGTCAGTTTTAGACCTATTTCTATGCCGTCAGTGTTTGCTAAAGTTATTGAAAAGGCTGTGTCTGTAAGGATAGTTGATCTTTTATGTCACACGATTTGCTATCAGAAGTCGTTTAACAACTGAAAATGTTTCTCTGTGAGGTACTGGATGGGTTAAACAAAAGGTTTCGAACGCTAGGCATATTTTTTTTATTTAACGAAGGCGTTTGATTGTGTTGACCACAACATATTGCTCCAGATGTTGGACTATTACGGAATGCGGGGAGTAGCTCACAGTTGGTTCATTTCTTACTTTAACAACAGACAGCAAAAGGTCATTATTCACAATGTTGAGAATGGCTGTGATGTGGGGTCTGAGTGAGGTACAGTCAAGTGGGAGGTACCCCCACTCAGTGATATGCCCTCTAGTATTATGGGTAACTCTAAAATATTTCTGTTTGCTAATGACACTAGCTTGGTAGTAAGGGATGTCGTGTACAATATTGGCTCAGTTTCAAATAATGCAGTTCATGACGTAAGTTCATGGCTTGTAGAAAATAAAATAACGCTAAATCACAGTAAGACTAAGTTTTTACAGTTTCTAACACACAATTCAACAAAACCTGACGTTTTAATTTCACAGAATGGGCATATGATTAGTGAAACTGAACAGTTCAAACAGTTAAATAGTAAGCTGTCATGGAAATCCCACGTTCAGGACAAAGACTTAATGCTGCCATTTTTACTATTCGAAAGGTATCTGAAGTGAGTGCTCGATCGACACGAAAATTAGTCAACTTTTGTTATTTTCATTCGCTTATGTCGTATGGTATTATATTTTGGGGTAACTCTTGCCATTTTAAAAGGATATTTTTGGCTCAGAAACGGGCGGTTCGGGCAATAAGTGGTGTAAAATCACGAACCTCTTGTCGACTCCTGTTCACGAGCCTGAGTATTTTGACATTGGCCTCTCAACATATATAGCAGTTTTCACCCAGTTAATACTCGGCAGAAATCAAACCTGCATTTGGATCGGACTTCCTTAACTCTTGTGCAGGAAGGTGTGCAGTATACTGCTGCATCCATTTTCAATAAGCTACCACTCGAATTCAACAATCTTAGCAATAATACAAGCGTTTTCAAATCGTAACTGAAGAGTTTCCTCATGGGTCACTCCTTCTATTCTGTCGAGGAGTTTTTTCAAAAATTAAGCTGATTCTTGTTGTGTTGTTGACTGCATTTACTTAAACTTATGGACTGATTTTTTTCGGGTTCATAAACATTTTATTTTTCTGTTACTACTTTTATGTTGTAACTTCATGTACTGACACGTTCCATGAGCTTGGAGATTTGCTCCTCAATTTGATCCTACGGAACTTGACGTGTAAATAAATAAAAAATAAAATCGCTGGAGTGGAGAAGGGTGCCTAGCGACTGGAAAAAAGCGCTTGTCATTCCCCTATTTAAGAAGGACAGCAGGACAGATAGACGTAGTTACAGGCCTATATCATTGTCGTCAGTCTGTTGTAGAATTATGGAACATATTTATGCAAACATATTACAAAGTTTTTGGAGAACTTAAGTGTCCGATATAAAAACTAACATGGATTCCGCAGACAGAAATCCGTCGAAAATTACCTAGCTCTGTTTCTCCATGAGATCCATAGCGCTGTAGACAAAGGCTTTCGGGTTGATGCCGTGTTCCTTGACTTCACGAAGGCATTGCCGTTTAGTGAAAAAAATACGAGCTCATCGAGTACTGGACCACATTTTCGACTGGATTCAAGACTCTTTTGCAGATAGGACTCAACACGTCGCTCTTAACGGAACAAAATCGACAGATATAATGGTAATTTTAGTATTAACTCAAGGGAGTGTGACAGGACCGTTGCTGTTTACATGTATGTAAACGATTCAGTAGAAAGCGTCAAAAGCTCTTTGAGACTGTCCGCAGATGAAGTGAGAAAGTAGCACTCCCAGAAAACAGTATCGATTGGCAGAACGACATGAAGAGTATTGATGAATGGTGCAGATTCTGGGAAATGGCCCCGAACATATTGCGCATATATGGAAAAGAAATAGTTTACAAGACGCTTGTTCCACAAATTCTTGAGTATTGTTTATCAATCTGGAATCCTTATAAGGTGAGACTGATAAAAAGGATAGGGAAGATCCAACGAAGAGCGGCATGTTTCGTCAAGTGATCGTTTAGGGCGTTATAAAGATGCTCAATATACTCTAGTGGCAGACTTTACAAGAGAAGCGTTCTGTATCACAAGAGGTTTACTATTTAAATTTGGAGGGCGCACTTCCCGGGAAGACTCGGGCAACATATTACATCCTCGTACATACATCTCACAAAATGGCCACGACGAAAAACTTCGAGAAATTAGAGCTAATACAAATGCTTAAAGACAATCATTGTTCCTAAGCTCCATTCGCCAGTGGAACAAGACAGAGAGGATCAGTTATTGGCAGTAGAAGCACCCTCCACCACACACCGTTAGATGACTTGCGCAGTATGACGTGTATGTAGATGAACGGACTGGGTGTTTTGTTGTCCTAATCATCATCATTTCATCCTCATCGACGCGCAGGTCGCCGAAGTGGCGTCAAATCGAAAGACCTGCACCAGGCGAACGGTCTACCCGACGGGAGGCCCTAGCCACACGACATTTCCATTTTTACCGCAATTACCGAACAAACGGTGAATGACATTGGCTCTTCAATCCCAGACGCATGAAAATGGGGCATGTATTGTTACATGCTTTCCCCTGAGAGCATGGACCCGTATTTTACGTAGCACTCGGCTTATGTCCTTAGCATTAGTAAGAGGAAATGTAGGAACGTGCTGTGTAAAACAAATAACAGAAGCGCCCGTGGAAGATTATTACCGATGCAGTTCCGACAGACTGTGTTGGAGAACAAAAAGGCTTTTAAGATATGGTAAGTGCACCGAGGACCACTCTTCCACCACACCAGGGAGGTCACATTTGCGTAAATACGGGCATATCGCTTCGCCTGCACTCTAAGCCCCGCAGTGAAATACACCTCTCGCGCTGACGCGTTCGGAGAGAAAATTCCTAGCTTTTGTTCTCGTGCAGTCTTTCCGATTTCCATCAACCCCAAATCCTGCCTTCAGCTTTGGGGAGCCCGGGTTTAAGCGAGTGAAATTAACCTGACAGCAGCACCTGGCCAACGGTGCGGTAATCGCAAAGTTTGGACCGGACCGCGGAGTGAAATGTGTCGCCGCTATCGCGCCAGTGAATTAAACCTCTTTCTCTGTTGAAAATGTCGGCACACGGGACAAACACTTTTAATGTTTCCAAACGGGGAGGTAGCGCAAGGTTTTCGCTAATAAAATCCTTGCAGACTCTACTGATTTCATGAAAAAGACTTTTTGTTAGCGGTCCTCTGTTTATGAACTACACTGCGAGTTCTTTGAAGGAATAAAATCGGCCTTCCATCTCACATCGACGTCCATGTTATTAGAGATGGAGTATCGGCTCAGAATGGATAAGAATGAGGAACTATGCCGGGGTTCGCCTTGCTCGGTTTATGGGAACCATGGGCGGAGATTTGTATCTCGTTCGCCGCGGACGTGGGTCCAGTGCATTAACTACATTGCTGGCCATTATAACGCCAACACCACGGAGGAGGGAAGCAACAAACGTGAAATCAGCGTCATGCTTACCACGCTTATGATCACATTTCAGCGCCCAGTGTGGGCTGTAATTATCGTGTGGCAGCGAAACTTGGTAGACATGCTAATGCGTTAATGCGGAAGCGGTGTGCGCTGGAAAAAATATTAGTTCCAATTTTTGCCACCACGTACAAATATGGTGCTGTAAATGCAAGACAGAGTATAGCAATGTTTCCATTTATAACGGATTAGGAACGGGATGTGAGCAGAAACAAACTAGTGAGAAAGACATAATGTTAATTTTATTATTTATCACGGCTTCAAAATTTCTTTAGTATGAGCGCCGGAGGCGTGAACGAGATAATCCACCCGTAGAAGGTCGTGACCAGCAGCCGCTCACAGCAGTTTCGGCGTAATGTGAGCGTGTTCCTGTAGACTGGTCTTCAAAGTAGGTAAAGACCGAACGTGTCCCTGGCAAACGCGTTCTTTTAGATATACTCAGAACCGAAAGTCACATCGATTCAGATCAGGTGAACTTGCAGGCCATGCATCTCGAAAACCTCTGGAAATAAGACGTTCATGGAAGGCAGCAGTGCGCAGATCTTTCACTGTGAGAGCGACATATGGGTTGCTCCATTTCACATGAAAACAGTGGTTTCCACACAGCTGCGCTCTTAAAAAGCAGGAATCACAGGCTGTACAAAGAGGTTTCGATAATGTGCAGGTCACAGCAAACCTCTCTGGGTGTATTCTCTTCAAAGAACAATGGACTGAGAATAAAGATGCTTGTGAATCCACACAACACAGTCACATACGGCGAGTGCAATGGTTTAACATTCTCAGAATTCACTGCGCCCTGTTGTGTAAATTGTGCCTTGTCACTTCATAGAACACCGCGTGGCCAGACGTCATCAACTTCGATCCGTGCCAACAACCGAACAGGTCATGAGGATTCGGTTGCTGCGCCATCTGAATCTTGTACGGCTAACAGCGTAATACAGGCCGCAAAACTTTCCGTACTGTTGACCATGGAATGGACAACTTTCGTGACACTGCACGAGCTCTAGCACTGCCCAGGGCAGTTACAGCAACGGCATAGTAGTGAATAACTTCGACCGGGGTAGGGCGCCTTCGTCTTGCAGGTGCCGCACCACGCTTATCCGTGTTTTCTAATATCATTGTGATCTTCTTTAAACCTTTTGATGACATCGGGCCTCGCCTCAGACCTTTTGGTCAGCAGTACTATCTCAACGCAGCGCCGTCACTGCTGCCATTCACATGAAACAGTTTCACTAACAGCGCACGGTCTCTATTCTCGATAGCCACTCACGCCATGGTTTGTCAAATGACAGCGTGGATGTCATACCGTCATACAAATAGTGTTCAAAAATGGTTCAAATGGCTCTGAGCACTATGGGAATTAACTTCTGAGGTCATCAGTCCCCTAGAACTTAGAACTACTTAAAGCTAACTAACCTAAGGACATCACACACATCCATGACCGAGGCAGGATTCGAACCTGCAACCGTAGCGGTCGCGTGGCTCCAGACTGTAGCGCCTAGAACCGCTCGGCCACTCTGGCCGGCACAACAGTGTACAGCGCCATATTTGCGCCTGGTAGCCAAAATTAGAACTAATGTTTTCCAGTGAAAATCTGTTCTCCACTGATACATTAGCAAATCTACAAAGTTTCTCTGCCATAAGACAAATACAGCCCACAGTGGCCTCTGTGAATATTTGCACTTTAACTATAACCAGACTGTAGGTAGCAATAACGCCTCCCATATTCTGGTATCAAACATTACGTGGTGGGTTTCTCATCCTGAAATAGCAATTTAACTTTGGTTGCTTATTGGGATACAGTCTTACACCTCATGTACGAAGGGTATACATTTACTAGAAAGCATCAGAATTAGGCAGCGGCAAGATACTGCTGCTTCTCGTTCCGTGACATTGGTGCTCCCGTTGGTCATGGTCCCACGACTGCCATGCGAATATCTAACTAACGGGTTCAGGAAGATGTGGCGTTTATGCCACATTGCCAACATGCCTGAAGGACATATGTATTGAACAACACAGACACTGTAAAATACAGAAACTGCAATCAGTGTATTTCATGCCAAAGCAAGGACAAACTGAAGAGCAAAAATATTGTTTCTGCCTGTGTGGGAATCACATGATGTGCGAGCAGTATGGGACGAGATACTAGGACATATGTATGACTGGATTGGTCCTGGAGGCATGTTCGGATAGCCAAAGTTGTTAAAGCGACCGCTCGCGATAAGCGGAAAATCCTGGTTCGTGTCCTGGTACAGCACAAACTTACATGTGTTTATAGTAAATAATACAGCCGATTTACCGGATCGTTATACACTGAAAAGCCAAGGAAACTGATACACCTGTCTAATACCATGTAAGTGCCGCAACAGAGCGTGGCATGGACAAAACTAATGTCTGAAGTAGTGCTGGAAGGAATAGACACCATGGATCCTACAGGGCTGTCCATAAATCCGTAAGAGTACGAGGGGGTGGAGATCTCTTCTGAACACCAGCTTGCAAGGCATCCCAGATATGCGTAACAACGTTCATGTCTGGGAAGTTTGGTGGCCAGCGGAAGTGTTTAAACTCAGAAATGTGTTCCTGGAGCCACTCTGGAGCAATTTTGGACGTGCGGAGTGTCGCATTGTCCTGCTGGAATTGCCCAAGTCCGTCGGAATACACAGTGGACATGAATGGGTGCAAGTGATCAGACAGGATGCTTACATACGTGTCACCTGTCAGAATCGTGTCTAGACGTATCATCGGTCCCATATCACTCCAACAGCACACGCCCCACCCGATTACAGAGCCTCCACCAGCTAGAACAGTCCCCTGCCGACATGCAGGGTCCATGGATTCATGAGATTGTCTCCTACCAGTACACGTACATCCGCTCAATACAATTTGAAAAGAGACTCGCCCGACCAGGCAACAAGTTTCCAGTCATCGACCATGTCCGTGTCGACAGGCCCAGGCGAGGCGTAGAAATTGTGTCGTGCAGTCATCAATGGTACACGACTGGGCCTTTGGCTCCGAAAGACCATATTGATGATGTTTCGTTGAATGGTTCGCACGCTGACACTTGCTGATGTCCCAACACTGAAATCTGCAGCAGTTTGCGGAAGGGTTGCACTTCTGTCACGTTGATCGATTCTCTTCAATCGTCGTTGGTCTCGTTCTTGTGGGATCTTTTCCCGACCGCAGCGATGTCGGAGATTTGATGTTGTACCGGATTCCTGACATTCACGGCACTCTTGTGAAATCGCCGTACTTGAAATTCCCCACTCCATTGCTACCTCGGATATGCTGTGTCTAATCATTCGTGCGCCGACTATAACACCACGTTCAATCTCACTTAAATCTTGATAACCTGCCACTGTAGCAGCAGTAACCGATCTAACAAGTGCGCCAGACACTTGTTGTGTTATATGTGGGTTGCCGATACCAGCTCCGTATTCTGCCTGTTTACATATCTCTGTATTTGATTACCCATGCCTATACCAGTTTCTCTGGTGCTGCAGTCTACCATAATTAAACTAACGCTGTTTTGAGTCCTGCATTGCGGGCTTTATACATCGCAGGATGCTGAAACATATGTTCATTGGCCAGTGTGCTCATGGAGTATGCTGAAAAAATTGACAGCTCTACTTTTTGTCACTAGGTGAAAATATCACGCTGTAAGCTGTGAGGAGACGTGTTTTGATTCCTTTTGTGAAGTGACTGTTGGTGTAAGGGTTAAGAAGGTTGACGGTTTCCACACAAAACGCGGAAATATTAAGAAGGACGTCGGCAATGGCAGCGTTGCATTGCGATAATACCGCCGATATAAACAGCTGCGAAGAGGCCCCATATCAATAAATGAGCAAAAGAATATGATCAGGGAATTTGACAGATGACAGGTGAATTAGGCGGTGCAGCAGGGTGATGGAGGTGGCCCGTTCCCCTGGCAGTTATTGGTGAAATTTGTGTAGCTAATAGCCGACCATGCACCACATGTCCCCAATTCTGCAGCCAGTGTTCAAATGGCTCTGAGCACTATGCGACTTAACTTCTGAGGTCATCAGTCGCCTAGAACTTAGAACTAATTAAACCTAACTAACCTAAGGACATCACACACATCCATGCCCGAGGTAGGATTCGAACCTGCGACCGTAGTGATCGCTCGGTTCCAGACTGTAGCGCCTAGAACCGTACGGCCACTCCGGCCGGCAGCCAGTGTTCTCGATGTGCCAAGGGCATAGTCTCCCTCCGGTCAACAGTTCAAAATACTTTTCTGCACGTTTCTGCGCGTTTTACACTGGTGTCCCCTCAAGATCCAGAATGAAGTGCCAGGACACTCTACAACGCTGTGACTCTGCACTTGTTTTTTCGGCAAGCATGAAAATGGGTAACATTTGGCTGGGGAATATTCTTTGCACGGACAAAGCACACTTTATTCTGAACGGTCCCGTGAATGCACAGAAATGTCGCATATGGGATTCTGCTCGTTTATAAGGGAAAGCAGAAAGGTGGAAGGAGTATATAGAGGGTCTATACAAGGACGATGTACTTGAGGACAATATTATGGAAATGGAAGAGGATGTAGATGAAGATGAAATGGGAGATACGATACTGCGTGAAGAGTTTGACAGAGCTCTGAAAGACCTGAGTCGAAACAAGGCCCCGGGAGTAGAAACCATTCCATTAGAACTACAGGCGGCCTTTGCACAGCCAGTCCTGACCAAACTCTACCATCTAGTGAGCGAGATGTATGAGACAGGCGAAATTCCCTCAGACTTCAAGAAGAATATAATAATTCCAATCCCAAAGAAAGCAGGTGTTGACAGATGTGAAAATTACCGAACTATCAGTTTAATAAGCCACAGCTGCAAAATACTAACGCGAATTCTTTACAGACGAATGGAAAAACTGGTAGAAGCCGACTTCGGGGAAGATCAGTTTGGATTCCGTAGAAATGTTGGAACACGTGGGGCAATACTGACCGAATACTGAACTTAGAAGAAAGATTAAGGAAAAGCAAACATACATTTCTAGCATTTGTAGACTTAGAGAAATCTTGACTGGAATACTTTCAAATTCTGAAGGTGGCAGAAGTAAAATACAGGGAGCGAAAGGCTATTTACAATTTGTACAGAAACCAGATGGCAGTTATAAGAGTCGAGGGACGTGGAAGGGAAGCAGTGGTTGGAAAGGGAGTGAGACAGCCTCTCCCCGATGTTATTCAATCTGTATATTGAGCAAGCAGTAAAGGAAACAAAAGAATAGTTCGGAGTAGGTATTAAAATCCATGGAGAAGAAATAAAAACTTTGAGGTTCACCGATGACATTATAATTCTGTCAGAGACAGCAAAGGATTTGGAAGAGCAGTTGAACGGAATGGACAGTGTTTTGAAAGGAGGGTACAAGGTGAACATCAATAAAAGCAGAGCGAGGATAATGGAATGTAGTCGAATTAAGTCGGGTGATGCTGAGGGAATTAGATTATCAAATGAGACACTTAAAGTAGTAAAGGTGTTTTGCTATTTGGGGAGCAAAATAACTGATGATGGTCGAAGTAGAGAGGATATAAAATGTAGACTGCCAATGGCAAGGAAAGCATTTCTGAAGAAGGAAAATTGTTAACATCGAGTATAGATTTAAATTTCAGGAAGTAGTTTCTGAAAGTATTTGTATGGAGTGTAGCCGTGTACGGAAGTGAAACATGGACGATAAATAGTTTGGACAAGGAGAGAATAGAAGCTTTCGAAATGTGGTGCTACAGAAGAATGTTGAAGGTTAGATGGGTAGATCACGTAACTAATGAGGAGGTATTGAATAGGATTGGGGAGAAGAGGAGTTTGTGGCACAACTTGACTAGAAGAAGGGATCGGTTGGTAGGATATGTTCTGAGGCATCAAGGGACCACCAATTTAGTATTGGAGGGCAGCGTGGAGGGTAAAAATCGTAGAGGGAGACCAAGAGATGAATACACTAAGCAGATTCAGAAGGATGTAGGCTGCAGTAGGTACTGGGAGATGAAGAAGCTTGCACAGGATAGAGTAGCATGGAGGGCTGCATCAAACCAGTCTCAGGACGGAAGACCACAACAACAACATAGTTTATAACATGCATCTGATGAAACAAAATGTTTCATATACGGTGGTATAGTCTGAAAACATTGTAGCGGGAACTTTTCATCTCTGTCTACTGTTGTGAACGATCGCAGATATATACTGGTGACAAGCTAGAGTATAATGACGATTGCTGCTAGTTTCATTCGCAGTACTTTACGTTGTGCTCTTAGACTCCTGTCTGACCGCACTCTCAGAAATCGCTACGTATTAGAAAAAAATGATGAATCATTTGTGTCAAGAAGAAGTATAAATGTCACTGTCATTTTGTGGTGTCACCGCCAGACACCACACTTGCTAGGTGGTAGCCTTTAAATCGGCCGCGGTCCGTTAGTATACGTCGGTCCCGCGTGTCGCCACTATCAGCGATTGCAGACCGAGCGCCGCCACACGGCAGGTCTAGTCTAGAGAGACTCCCTAGCACTCACACCAGTTTTACAGCTTACTTTGCTAGCGATGGTTCACTGACTACATACGCTCTCATTTGCAGAGGTGACAGTTTAGTATAGCCTTCAGCTACGTCATTTGCTACGACCTAGCAAGGCGCCATATTCTTCAAGAATGTATTCTGAAGTGATAATATTGTGAATCATGTACCGTCAAGAGCGACGTTCATCATTAATGGGTTAAATTTAAGTGTCAAACTAATTACGTCCGCTTTCTGAATTCTAATTCCTTGTCATGTTCCAGACCTCACGTCAGTATAGTTCTTCCCCTTCTCAGGCCAGCCTGCGTGAGCTAAAACGCGTGCATTTCGGCCTCCACTAGTAACACGGTGTTGGCTCTTCTGCCAACACAACACATTTGTTTCACGCACAGTAATTTCATCTTTCATTTCTTGAACATATGGGAGTCACGAAATCGAAGATCCTCGTTACTGAGAAGGCGCGTTCTTACGTGTAAATTACAACAAATATTTCATAAAAATGCTTAACTTTGACGATTAACGAAGTCTCAGAATGTGTTGCGATCACGAAGAGGAAAAACAGCTGCTTGGCTTACGGCGCGAGGTTATCTGAACATAAACATTTCGTCTAGCTCACCCAGTGCCGTCATGGCTTAAACTGGTGGCTGGCAAGGAACGTCGTAGAGAAACACAGACGGCTGTTAGCCCGGCGCGCACTTTCGCAGCTTGTGGAAAGCCCAAGCATACTTTTACAACATCACGTCAAAGGGCTCTCTCCCGTCAATAAAACGCACATAAGCTCTGCCCTTCCTAACTCCATTAATCAGGGGCGGAGATCAATAGTCTCACACAAACATCCTATTTCTGAACTCTTATAACAATAAAACACTGCTTTAAATACTAGGAAGTGACAATAAAACAACAAAGACTGAAGCAAAGTACAAGATAATACAGAGAATGGAAGAGGGTGAAGGAACGATACGCGGCAGTTCAAGCTTCTGAAACAAAGTACATGTGACATCTCTCAACAAACAATACGGTTCTCGTACCTCGCCACTGCATTACTTCATCTATAACAGTTGATAACGTGTATTAACTTTCGGACAATGAAAGTCAAACGGGCGAAACAGTTAACACAGCGATGAGTGTGGCACACGGACGAACACATATTCTCCCAAACCACGAGCAAAGCAAACACAATTCTCTTCCCAGCAGAGCGAACTAATTGCACGTCTTAACCTAGAAAAGACAAGGAAAACACTAAAACGTAGAAATACTTCATGGACATACCGGGTGATCAAAAAGTCAGTATAAATTTGAAAACTGAATAAATCACGGAATAACGTAGATAGAGAGGTACAAATTGACACACATGCTTGGAATGACATGGGGTTTTATTAGAACCCAAAAAATTCAAACGTTCAAGAAATGTCCGACAGATGGCGCCTCATCTGATCAGAATAGCAATAATTAGCATAACAAAGTAAGACAAAGCAAAGATGATGTTCTTTACAGGAAATGCTCAATATGTCCACCATCATTCCTCAACCATAGCTGTAGTCGAGGAATAATGTTGTGAACAGCACTGTAAAGCATGTCCGGAGATGTGGTGAGGCATTAGCGTCGGATGTCTTTCAGCTTCCCTAGAGATGTCGGTCGATCACGATAAACGTGCGACTTCAGGTAACCCCAAAGCCAATAATCGCACGGTCTGAGGTCTGGGGACCTGGGAGGCCAAGCATGACGAATTTTTGATCACCCGGTACATAGATCGTCATGTGATTTGAAGACGCTCCAATAAGAACGTGCTACGGAAGACAGGCCAATAACAGCTTGCATTTTCTTATGACAGCCGCATGTCACTTCCAGGTGGACAATAAAGCAGAGTTTCAATATCACTTTATGCCTATTTGTTCTTCTGCACAGTTATATTATACAGCTGCAAAATACCACAAACAATACAAGCTGTGAAATGTCGCATTTACATTTTATTGTCGATGCTTGCAATGAAAAGCTACTAATTTTAAAAGAAATGCCGCTGTCGAACAAATGAATGCGCCAAGTATACCCACCCATTTTTGCGCGCGGCTGTTTGAAGTAGTCAAGTATTTTGTCATGGCTGTATTAGGTGAGTAGCACACGGCATGTGTTTAGTTTAAAACTGAAGTGTTAAAGAACGGTAGCGTAGTGATTCACTAATCGTATTATAGTGAGCTTCTCAGATGCAGCAGGCTAAAAAACAGCGCCTTGAGCGTCATTTCAGTGACAAGTGGCTTTCGGAACAAGATGAATACACCAGATATTGTAAAACATGACATGTAAATTTTACAGTGAAATACGACTTAGTGAAAGCAGTAAAGCATCATGCCGGTACTAAGACCCACATTGACAAAGTGCGGGATGTGTAAAGAAATCCACTGTTCACGGGTATTTCGTGCCAGTGAGAACAATTCAGGAAAAGGAAGTATCAGCAACAGAACTATTATTAACATATCATGGAGTGACACATCATCACAGTTACCTTTCACAAGACGATGGAAATGTTCTCTTATCTCACTTTTTGTTTCAAGATTCGAAACTACCATCCAGAATTCACTGTGGACGGACTAAGGCAGAAGCTTTATTAGAAAATGTATTGGCTTCACAGTCCTTGCAACAAATTCTGAAAAAAGTTGGTACAACTCCATTCTCGATTGCATGTGATGCTTCAAATAAAGGAAATATGAAATTATTTCCAGTTACTATCCGGCACTTCGAACAAGAAATGAGATCGACTTCAGCTGTTACAGATTTTTACCAAGACACTGACGAAACATCAACTTCTATAGCCAAGAAGCTTAAAGAGAGCGTCGTTAACACTGGTCTTTCAGGACCACAACTAGCTGCTTACGGTATAGACAACTGTTCCGTCAATTACGGGAAGAACCAATCTGTTTTCGTGGAGTGGAATAAAATTTTTGAAGCATCACATCTTATTTCAGGACACTGTGACATGCATATACTGCACAATACTGCGAAATATGGATTAAAACTACTGTCATACGATTTGAATCGTTAGGGGTTAACGTATTTGATGAGTTTTCTTCAAGTTCGAAGAAGGTGAGTTGGCTGAAGAACTTTTTTGAGTTCCTGCAGGGAGAGTACTCCACACTACTCCGGCATGTTTCTAAATACTTTTTGACTCTTTTGTCTGCTGTAGAAAGATTGCTCCAGAAGGAGGCATTGTTGAAATCCCATATTCTAAGCCTTGGTGAAGACAATACTGCCAAACATATCTGGACATTTGTAGCCTATGAAAACGACTGTGGAGTGAACATTGAAGTAACACTCTCAGAGATTAACATTTATTTTGTCGACAATGTTGTGAATTTATTTAATACAACCATAAAACACATGTAAAATGATTATATACAGATAACTGAAATATATTCTGCGTTCCTGAAGTTGCGTTCAGAGGTTATTAATAGACAAAGAAATAATTTCTCCAGATTAAAGGTATTACAAGAGCTGAAAAAATGTCCGCAATATGAACAAGCAAAATTTGTCAGAGACGCTCAACAAGTCTGTGCTAGGATTCGGAAATATCTAGAAAAATGGTTTGACTTCAGTGAAGATTCAATTTTCAAACTTAGCTCTCAGTTAAATCTTAAAGATCCCCTTGAAATGGAGAACATTTTAACATGAACGGCGACGAACTATTTTCTGAAATATGTACACTTAATGACATCTTGCCTTTCATTCAGGACTTTGCAGACTCAAACTTTTCAAACAAATGGGTGAATTTTTTAAGAGCTGCAAAGCACATAGTTTGCTAAAGTTGTTCAACGTGTGCTAGCATTGTCACCGTTCAATGAGTTTTTAGAGCGTATTTTCAGTGTGGTGCTAATTTTCTGGAGCAATGAAAGAAAGAGACTCAAATTGGAAATAAACCAAACTCTTTGTGAATTTTGACTACTATTCGAAACGTGCTGAATTTGCTATATTTGTCAAATCCGACAACGGGAAAGAACTTATTAAAGCAGTGAAGTCAGAAGAGAATTATAATTTCAAAATGTTACTCGTAAACACACTAGAAAAAGTGGGTGGGATTAGCAGTATTTATGGTGAGTATCACGTTAAATAAATGCACGCTTCTTGGTGTAGTAGATATAACGTATGAGTTCGTTTGTTTGGGAGAAGAAATCAAACTGCGAGGTCATCGGTCTCATCGCATTAGGGAAGGAAGCCGGCTGTGCCATTTCAAAGGAACCATCCTGGAATTTGCCTGGAGCGATTTCGGAAAATCCCTGAAAACCTAAGTCAGGATGGCCGGACGCGGGATTGAACCGTCGTCCTCCCGAATCCGAGTCCAGTGTGCTAACCACTGCACCACCTAGCTCGGTATATAACGTATGAATTGTGTAACGTGTTGTAAATAATAATAACGGCAGTAATATAATAATAATAATAATAATGGTAATAATAATACATTCTTGAAATGTCCGATTTTGGCTCCAGTTAGTTGGCAACCCTCGTCTGTGCCGGACGGTGCTGCGTCATTCAACTGGAGATTCTCACACACAACATTCTCATTTTCACATAGTGTTGAAAAACGGCTGCACCACTTGCAGTCGCTCAATTTCTCTTTCCAAATTTTCAACATCGTGTTTCATCGAAACAAACTCTTCAGTTTCAGTGAACTCTGTCGCTTCTGAAACTGGCCGTTCCTCAAGATTTTGCACTCCTTGTGCAAGTTCTTCATTCGTGCCTTCTGTCGTTAAAACCTCTTGTGTTTCTGCCTCGAACAGTTTATTTTTATTCTTTTCGAGCGTTTCTCGCTTCCGCCAGGAAATTTCATAATAGTTTGTTTCGTCTCTTCTGCACTTTCATTTTGCATATTTTTCTTACTCTCCCTCGATTTAGCACTATTTCCGCTTTCTACATACTAGAAGGACACAAATTTAATTTACTGTTCAGCGAGCAGACAATACAAAAAAATACTACGAGGGTAATCCCAAAAGTAAGGTCTCCTATTTTTTTATAAGTACATAGACATGTTTATTTCTACAATGGTTTACATCAGTTTACAGCTTGAAAATTTAGTTATTTTTCGACATAATCACCATTTCTGTCGATGCATTTTTTGTGGACGCTGTGGCAGTTTTTGTATGCCCATGTCATACCAGCTCGCCGACCATGCTGTTCATAAAGTTATGAACTGGCGTGATTGCTGCTTGGTCACGGGTGTAAAGTGGTATGCCCAGGTTTCGTCACCCGTGACAATTGAGTCCAGAAAGTTGTCCTGTTCGGTTGCAAGGCGGTGAAGAAATGCGCGGCAAGCATCAACTCGTTGCCGCATGTGGTCCTCAGTCAGCATGCGTGGCACCCATCTTGCGCACACCTTCCGGTAGTTTAATGTTTCCGTTAAAATTCAGTGACCGGTGCTTCGGGAAACCTCAGGAACCAACGTGTAGGGATCATCCAGGGTAAGCCGCCGATCTTCACGCATGCTTTGCTCAACCTTCAACACTGTTTCTTCAGAAATTGACGGCCTCCCGCTCCTTTGTTCGTCGTGAATTTCGGTCCGACCAGCTGCAAACTCTCTACACCACTTACGAACATTTTTGACATCCGTGTACGACTCACCATACACTTCCGTCAATTGGCGATGGATTTCAATCGGCGCAGTGCCCTTTACGTTCTAAAAGCGAATAACTGCGCGCAATTCGCACTTGGCGGTAACATCCAACGGGAGCTCCATTCTCAACGGCTGCCAACCCAAGACTGAGCGCCTCAGCGCGGCGTGCGCATGTTTACACACAACACCTGAAGCACTCTTCATAACAGTCTGACCAACTGCCACACAAACAGAGTTCCGTATTGATAAAAAAAATAGGAGACCTTACTTTTGGGATTACCCTCGTATAAACAAATACACATCCCGTTACAAATGTTCAAATGTGTTTGGATTCATAAGGGACCAAACCGCTGAGGTCATCGGCCCCTAGACTTACACAGTACTTAAACTAAGCTAGGCTAACGACAACACTCGCACACACACACACACACACACACACACACACACACACACACACATGCCCGAGGGAGGACTCGAACATCCGGCGGGAGGGGGCGCGCTTTCCGCGACATGGCGCCTCTAACCGGGCGGCCATCCCTGAACACGAAATCTCAATCTATTTCACGCCCAACATCTATAGTAAAACAAAAGAAACAGTTGTATGCCTCGCCAGCAGAGCTGCCACTGCTGAAAAAGAATACCACCAAACGAATCGGTGAGCCGTGTCTAACTGCATTTTCAGACCATTCTAGAGGTGAGAATCCTGATTCACGTTCCACAGGAAATGTAATTCTTGAGGGGGATCGTTGGTGTGAGAGCGTGATGTGCTATGGCTCTGCAGTGTAGTGTGTTATCTGCGTGCCATATTTACATGTTCATCGCACAAACGATATGCAAAATGGTATAAGCCTCATATTGTCTTAACCCAGCAAATTGCTAGTCGCAGTAATTCAAAATGCTCTTTGGTTCTAAAACTGCTCAGTACAAATGAGAGCAATTCTCATCAATAAAAGTTTGTCTTGTAAATTGTTTAAATTTCCTATCACACGTATATTGTTCCATTCTGAAGCTCCTGCTTTACCACGGAACGACGCCACAGTGACTACACAATTTCGTTATACAAAAGAAATCAGTCATATTTATTATTTCTGGATCATCTGACCTAATTTGTTGTAGGAGTAATGAAAAGCGATTTTCAACTATTCTTTTAAACGGCGAGTTTATTTTCTTCAAATATGGCCGCAATTAGGTAAATGTTTTCCCGGGATGAATCTATGAACAACTGTTTATTTGGTTCTCAAATAATAAACTAATTGTCTTTGCTGAAAGTCTAACAAACCAAAATCCATAATGGAATGTACACTGATGTGATCAAAAACACGATACAGTACAAACCCTCTCCTCCGCCCTCGGCTGGTCCTACGCTCCGGTTGATACGACCGTGCTCGAGACGAACTTTACCACACTCGTGGCGGTGATTCACTAACCGTCGCGCCGTTGTAGTTTACTGTATTGCTGTTTACAGGCAATTGTTGTTGTCGCTTGTCCTTTTGGTGCCGCGTATCTTTTTTTTTTTTTTTTTTTTTTTTTTTTTTTTTTTTTTTTTGTGCGATACTGTATTGTGAAGTTTGTAGTGCTTACTGTTTGATGGTTTTGTGACACTGGTCTTCTGTGCTCGTTACAGTACCGTACGTGTTTGTTTTACATTATGAGCATTGTACTGCTGTATGTGGTTTTTCAACATGTCAGGAGTAAAATGTAAAAACGTTACTCTTTCATTAAATGAAAAATTAATAGTGCTACGAAGGCTGGACATAGGGGAATCACTCCAAAAAATTGCCAAGATATTCAGTGTCGTCTTTACGACAATAAAAGATTGGAGAATAAATCGGAAAGACATTGAATTGTTTACAGTGACGATAGATGGTGGAAAATGAATCGCAAAACTTGAACTGTCTGACATCGCGCTGTAGATGTGGTTCTACCAAGAAAGAAGGAAAGGAACCCCGATATCTGGGCCCATTATAAAAGAAAAGGCAATAGTGCTGCACAAAAAACTAGAAGCCGGAAGTGAGTTCACAGCTAATGAACTCTGGAATCATTGCTGGAAAACCCGTCATGGCGTTCAGTCTGTTTCAATGTCTGGTGAAAAACTATCTGCTTATACTGAAGCGGCTAAGGAGTTTTCTGTGAAGTTTCAAGAAATTGTCGAAGAAAGTGAACTATTACCTTACCAAGTCTCTAACATAGACTACACAGACCTAAACTATAAAATGTTGCCAAACAAAAAGCACGCTGCATCAAATAAAACTGTGGCAGGAACGAAACAAAAAAGATAAGCTAACCGTTGCTCCTTGCACCAACGCTGATGGTACACACAGGATTCCTCTCTTCGTTTTTGGCAAATGTAGGAACCTAGGGTATCCAAAACCATTACTAACTTATCTTCCTTGTCGGTTTATTGCCGCAATCAAAAGTCTGCTTGCACGAACTGTAATCTTTTCAAATCTTAGTTTCTGGATAAGTTTGTTCTATCTGTTGAAAAAGACTTGAAACAAAAATGCCCTCTGCTCGTGCTCTATTGCACCATCGCATTCATCGGAGAAGGATATAGTTAAAAGGGACATAAAAGCTATCTTTCTCTCCGAAATGCCACATCTCTTATCCACAGCACGATTTCTGAGTCATGGGACGAACTAAAACCAGACACGCAGCGAAAATCTTGTTGAAAGCTTCGGCCGGAAGTTATGACTGAAACTGACCAGATAGAAGACAGCAAAACAACGACACGCAAAAAATTGTTGAAGTTCTACAAACTGTACAACCAAATATCCCTGCCTGTGAAGATCAACGAACTGCGCAATGTGACAAAACTGTGAAGTCTGTGAAAAGCTCAGTGACAATCAGATTATTGCCGCTGTTTTGGGAAAAAAAAGGTGGAGAAACTATAAATGAGGTTCAGACGGTGATGGCGTCGAACACATTTCACACACACGCGCCAAGAACGCTTTATTGCCCCTCAGTACATCGAGCTGAACTCAACCGCAATACCTATGGACATTTTTGGGATCAAGAAATGGAGGAACACCGCTGCTAAGAATAGAATTTCGATTGCCGCACAGAAATCTATAACTGACTTTCTTCCTATGTAATTTTTTACTAGTACATGTGCTACCTTCAATTTCTACACTACTGTATGTATATACTGCATGTACAGTACAGTAAATAAATACTGTTGACTATTGCTTTTTACTCAGGCGCCGAAGAAACTGGTGTAGGCATGCGTATTGAAACAGAGAGATGTGTAAACAGCCAGAATACGGCGTTGTGGTCGGCAACGCCTATTATCGGACAGTAAGTGCCTGGCGCATTTGTTAGATCGGTTACTCCTGTTACAGTGACTGGTTATCAAGATTTAAGTGAGTTTGAAACTGGTGTTGTAGTCGGCGCACGAGCGATGGGACACAGCATCTCCGATGTAGCGATGAAGTGGGGATTTTCCCGTACGACCGTTTCACAAGTGTACTGTGAATATCAGGAAACCCGTAAGACATTAATCTCCGACATCGCTGCGCCCGCAAAAAAATCCCACGACAACGGCACCAACGGCGACTGAAGAGAATCGATCAACGTGACAGAAGTGCAACGCTTCCGCAAATTGCTGTATATTTCAATGTTAGGCCATCAAAAAGTGTGAGCGTGCAACCATTCAACGAAACGTCATCGATATCGGCTTTCGGAGCCGAAGGCCCACTGGTGTACCCTAGATGACTGCACGACACAAAACTTTACGCCTCGCCCGGCCCGTCAACACCGACACTGGGCTGTTGATGACTGGAAACAAGTTGCCTGGTCGGGCGAGTCTCGTTTCAAACTGTATCGAGTGGTTGGAGGTGTACAGATATAGAGACAACCTCATGAATCCATGTACCCTGCATGTCAGCAGAGGACTGTTGAAGCTGGTGGAAGTTCTGTAATGGTGTGGGGTATGTGCAATTGAAGTCATATGGAACCCGTGATACGTCTAGATACCACTCTGACAGGTGACATGTACGTAAGCATCCTGTCTGATCACATGCATCCATTCATGTCCATTGTGCATTCCGACAGACTTGGGAAATTCCAGCAGGTCAATGCGACATCCCACAAGTCCAGAATTGCTACAGAGCGGCTCCAGGAACACTCTTCTGAGTTTATACAGCTCCACTGGCCAACAAGCTTCCATTATTGAGCATATCTGCGATGCCTTGCAACGTGCTGGTCAGAAGAGATCTCCAGCGCCTCGTACTCTCACGGATTTATGGACAGCTCTGCAGGATTCATGGTGTCAGTTCCTTCCAGCACTACTTCAGACATTAGTCGAGTCTATGCGACGTCGTGCTTGGGCACTCCTGCGTGCGCGCGGGGGCCCTACACGATATCAGTCACGTGTAACAGTTTCTTTGGCTCTTCATTGTAGAATAATAACTTATTTTACAGTGTTTTTTACAGTGGAAAACAATATACACATGTACAGCAGCCATTTTTGAATTCAGAGAGAGTTTATTTTAATGTAAATCCGTATTTCTCTGTACTTTCTGATAATCCAATATTTTCTGCGTTCCGACTCATACACCAGTCCCAAAAGCAACGGATTAGAGGGGCTGTACTGTAAATGATTGCTTGAGCGAAGCTCACTTGGAATAGATTGTAATGCTGACAAGTGATAGATATCTCGAAATGAAAAGAAAATTGCTATGGAACCAAGATTGGCTTTCCAAAATCTGTGCAACGCTCAAATGCTAGTTATAACCGGATCCAAGGTCCACACTAGTAAAGACACTGAAAAAGCTACACAGGTTGCGGAAGTGATCTCACAAATTGTGAGCTGCTACAGCAAAGGTAGTGTTAGCACTAAAAAGCGACACTTACCCGAACGATTCAGTGAAAACTGCGCCAGACTGCAAGCAGGCATGCCACTCTGTTGTATGTGACCTCACGACCACACGTCTCTACACTGTCTCGTTGATTAACTATTGTTCTTCTCCGCTCCCAGAAAATCATGGGTTCAGGGGAAAGAGTCACAACTTACGCCACAGTGATGGCCAAGACTTACTCTCAACACGGTGAATTAAAGGGAAAGTCTCCCAAAACATCTCCGTTACCACTTACAGTACGCCCTTTAACTGGCCAGAGGTTGTACTGTTAAGAACAATAAGCTGCCAATTTTACTTATTATTGCAAAGCATTATACGTGATGGTACTATCACAAATGACATTACTGATATCCTAGCCGGCCGAAGTGGCCGTGCGGTTCTCGGCGCTGCAGTCGGGAACCGCGAGACCGCTACGGTCGCAGGTTCGAATCCTGCCTCGGGCATGGATGTGTGTGATGTCCTTAGGTTAGTTAGGTTTAACTAGTTCTAAGTTCTAGGGGACTAATGACCTCAGAAGTTGAGTCCCATAGTGCTCAGAGCCATTTCAACCATTTTGAACTGATATCCTACTCGCCTAGAAAACAGGAGTGTGTAATGTACCCGTGCTGTACAGTAGTGGAAATCAATATCTATGTTTGTAGGAAAATTAACATTATCAGCTGGAATAATTGTTCACAATGTACATGCAATAGTATGAAATCTAGTATAGGAACAACTGTAGTCAAATGTTATCGCATTTAATTTCAGTAGAACAGTATACAGGGTGGTCCAATGATCGTAACCGGGCCAAATATCTCAGGAAATAAGCGTCAAACGAAAAAACTACAAAGAACGAAACGTATCTAGCTTGAAGGGGGAAATCAGATGGCGCTATGGTTGGCCCGCTAGATGGCGCTGCCATCGGTCAAACGGATATCAACTGCGTATTTTTAAATAGGAATACCCATTTTTATTACATATTCGTGTAGTACGTAAAGAAATATGAATGTTTTAATTGGACCACTTTTTTCGCTTTGTGGTAGATGGCGCTGTAATAGTCACAAACATATGGCTCACATTAATGCAATAAATGCTCAGAATGATGTTCGTCAACCTCGATGCATTTGGCAATACGTGTAATGACATTCCTCTCAACAGCGAGTAGTTCGCCTTCCGTAATGTTCGCACATGCATTGACAATGCGCTGACGCATGTTGTCAGGCGTTGTCGGTGGATCACGATAGCAAATATCCTTCAACTTTCCCCACAGAAAGAAGTCCGGGGACGTCAGATCCGGTGAACGTGCGAGCCATGGTATGGTGCTTCGTCGACCAATCCACCTGTCATGAAATATGCTATTCAATACCCCTTCAACCGCACGCGAGCTATGTGCCGGACGTCCATCATGTTGGAAGTACATCGTCATTCTGTCATGCAGTGAAACATCTTATAGTAACATCGGTAGAACATTACGTAGGAAATCAGCATACATTGAGCCATTTAGATTGCCATCGATAAAATGGAGGCCAATTATCCTTCCTCCAATAATGGCGCACCATGCATTAACCAGCCAAGGTCGCTGATGTTCCACTTGTCGCAGCCATCGTGGATTTTCCGTTGCCCAATAGTGCATATTATGCCGGTTTACGTTACCGCTGGTGGTGAATGACGCTTCGTCGCTAAATACAACGCGTGCAAAAAATGTGTCATCGTCCCGTAATTTGTCTTGTGCCCAGTGGCAGAACTGTACACGACGTTCGAAGTCGTCTCCATGCAATTCCTGGTACATAGAAATATGGTACGGGTGTGGTGTCACCGCCAGACACCACACTTGCTAGGTGGTAGCCTTTCAATCGGCCGCGGTCCGTTAGTAGACGTCGGACCCGCGTGTCGCCACTATCAGTGATTGCAGACCGAGCGCCGCCATACGGCAGGTCTAGAGAGACTTCCTAGCACTCGCACCAGTTGTACAGCCGACTTTGCTAGCGATGGTTCACTGACAAATTACGCTCTCATTAGCCGAGACGATAGTTAGCATAGCCTTCAGCTACGTCATTTGCTACGACCTAGCAAGGCGCCATATTCAGTTACTATATGTCTTCTGAACAGATAATATTGTGAATCATGTACCGTCAAGAGCGACGTTCATCATTAATGGATTAAAGTTAAGTATCAAACTAGCTATGTCCGTTTTCTGAATTCTAATTCCTTGTCATGTTCCAGACCTCACGTCAGTATAGTCCTTCCCTCCTCACGCCAGCCTGCGTGAGCTAAAACGCGTGCATTTCGGCCTCCTCTAGTAACACGGTGTTGACTCTTCTGCCAACACAACAACGGGTACAATCGATGTTGATGCAGCGTTCTCAACACCGACGTTTTTGAGATTCCCGATTCTCGTGCAATTTGTCTGCTACTGATGTGCGGATTAGCCGCGACAGCTGCTAAAACACCTACTTGGGCATCTTCATTTGTTGCAGGTCGTGGTTGACGTTTCATGTGGCTGAACACTTCCTGTTTCCTTAAATAACGTAATTATCCGGCGAACGGTCCGGACACTTGGATGATGTCGTCCAGGATACCGAACAGCATACATAGCACACTCCCATTGGGCATTTGGATCACAATAGCCATGCATCAACACGATATCGACCTTTTCCGCAATTGGTAAACGGTCCAGTTTAACACGGGTAATGTATCACGAAGCAAATACCGTCCGCACTGGCGGAATGTTACGTGATACCACGTACTTATACGTTTGTGACTATTACAGCGCCCTCTATCACAAAGCGAAACAAGTGGTCCAACTAAAAATTCATATTTCTTTACGTACTA
The DNA here is from genome assembly GCF_021461385.2 of Schistocerca piceifrons. NCBI lineage: Eukaryota > Metazoa > Arthropoda > Insecta > Orthoptera > Acrididae > Schistocerca > Schistocerca piceifrons. The sequence continues at coordinate 431,823,265 of NC_060145.1, read as the reverse complement.
CACGAATATGTAATAAAAAATAGTGGTTCCTATTTTAAAAAAAACACACTTGATATCCTTTTCACGTATGGCAGCGCCATCTAGCGGGCCAACCATAGCGCCATCTGGTTTCCCTCTTCAAGCTAGACGAGTTTCGTTCTTTGTAGTTTTTTCGTTTGATGCTTGTTTCGTGAGATATTTGGCCCGGTCACTATCAATGACCATCCTGTAGAAGAAAACATCAACGAATCAGATGGTATAGAGTGTAACTAGTATAAAGGCAGCCGGTTTTCTGTAATGTGCGCGTACGGGCAGGCAGGAAACGGACACCATTAGTGACAGTGCGCCATGTGTAGATAAAGCACGACTGTGGCAATGCTACGCGGAAAACAGTTATCATCTGATGAAAAAGTACAAATCGTGCGTACAAGGAAATGGGACTCTCTAATCGTCATATTGCCAACCATTCAAGTACAGTGATTTATAGTTTCGTTAGACTGGGCGCACGATATAGACAGAACGCAAAATATGGGCAAAGCTGAAAATTATCAGAGACATCGAAACGGTGGCAACGGCCACAAACTGTTGTATTTCTCAATCTGTTGCTGATTTACAGTAGCCAGTAACTGCCAGACATGTACGACAAATTTTGTCAGATGACAAACATCTTGCATTCGAAAAACGACTGCAAAAACCTTATCTAACACCAAAAGAAAAACAGGCTAGATTGGAGTCTGTTGAAAGACATATGTCATGGACTTCAGATTGGGATAAAGTGCTGTTGAGTGGTGAGAAGCAGCTCATTTTAGATGGGACGTAAGGATTTAAATACTGTTGGCATGATCTGAGAACAGAGCAGCAAGTAACAATGAGTAGAAATTATGGTGGTGGAAGTTTTACGATCTGTGCAGCCTCTTGCGCCAAAAGTAAATCACGCATTCCTTGGCTGAACACTAGAATGAACTCTAACATGTGCACTGAGATACTGGAGACAAACTTGATTAGAATGTGTGAGGACATAGAGGACGAAAGTCTAAAGGCTCAAGACGGTGCTGCATCTGTGCATGTTTCTGCTACAACCAAGAAGTGGTTTGAAGATAAGAATGTCAATGTGCTGCCCTGGTCAGCACGCGGCTCGGATTGGAGCCCAATGGAAAACTTTTGAGCAATACTTGCAAGGCGTATTTATCGCAATGGAATACAATTTGAGACCGTATGTGAGCTGGAAAGTGCAATACGAGAAGAGCGGGCACAATTTCACTGCAAGACCTACAAAACCTAACAAAATCAATGTCGAAGAGCATTTTTGAGGTAATTAGAAAGAACAGAGGTTGGACAAAGTGCTAACAATGCAATAACACAACAGGAGAGTGAGTGTCTTTATACAGTTTTCCATCCAGGAAAAACAAATGCGTAATGTTGTTACTCCTGCTATGAAAGAAACTATGTAATTCTGTCATTATTGCTTATGTCTTATATGTGTCTACTGATTTCGTGATAAACTCGATACATGTAAGCTTCAGACATCGTACTATTATCTTCGTAGGATCCTTGCCTTTGTACTGATTTCTACTACTTGAGATAAATTGCAGTTATCTTAAGATTTCCATAAATGCGTCATTTTTATTTAACATCTGGATAAGTGTGAGCAGCAATTTAAAGCTCTCACGTGCCTCTTTCAGATTAACTGCATGACAATCACAACAGAAGGAACTCTGATAAAATCATTTTTGGTCTCCAGCCAAATCGAGTATTAAATATCCTCGAGTTTTCGGCCGAGTGCTACTCGCTTATTGTTAAGTGGCGACTGTCGTAGTTGGTACTGCTCGTGACGTCAGCGGTGCCCAGTCAAGCGCCATGTATGGTAATATTTTGGTTGCAAGACCGCCATGCATGCTCAGCCTTCTGATGGACGGATCCTCAGTCGCGCTTAACTGCAAACCGCCGGTTTTATTGAGGATTTTGTCGGAATGTTTATCTCGGTAGCTTCTTTTATGATGCTATCCCAGAAACAATTATTTACGATTAATGATAGATGTATCGACGAATGCAATTCGCTGTCCGTTTTCCAGAGCATGTTTTGATACCACTTATCTCTCAGTGGACACAACTCCCGTGTTCTGCACGGTGCCTTTCAACAGTACGCACAACCTTCCCAACACAAAACTGTTTAACCCTGGCGTTCTGTGCCCTAAACCATCTTTCACCATCCTCATGTCAAATATTCGCTGCAAGCCAGAAGACCAAATGAGCTTTATACCTCTTGAGGAGCCGATTAATCTTTCCTGTTACTGCGCCACAGACCGGCATAAACCACAGTATTCTTCGTATTCCCCTTGGGGGTCTTTCGCTTAGCTGCCTTCAGTGAAATGGCTTGCAGAATTTGTCGATTGTTGTGGCCGTGTTCCTTGAATACTTTCCATAAGTGGCTCTGTTCCTTCGGCAGGTTTTCAGGGTCTCAAACGGCCTCCGGTTGATGCACCTAGTCCGTAGAACAGAACGTTTCTGCGACAGGTGAATGTTAGTGGTAGCGTGTCTATACCGGGCCGTGTGAGTAGGTTTCCGATAAAAACAGTGACTGAGTTACCCATGTGCTTTCGGCGGATGAGGGCACCAGGGAAAGGTTAAGACATCGTTCATGTATACCTCCATCGTGGACTTGATGTTGTCATGGATGTTGATGACATGGTCCAAGAACTCTGACATGTTTCTTTGTCAATGAGGCCAGACAACAAATGTGTCGTCGAAGAAACGACAACAGCCTCTAGACCACTTATTTATACTGAAGTTATGGCCATGATTCTCAATAAACGACTAGGAATAATTTCCTGGAGGTAGAGTCTTGTGTAGTAATTCCTTGCCTATTTTCCGATAATTATTCAGCACTTAAATCGCATTACTTGACTTTTTGGTTTCCGGAGTGCTAAGTTTTTGAGCCCAAAATGGGGCTACACCAATGCTTCCTTGCTTTCCTGGCCTAATTCATCTAGGGCACAGTTACTGGGAAAGTTAAGACGCGGCAGCAGATGTTCCATATCCTGATATTCGCCATAATCACACCTGTCGCATATTCATCTATAAGCTCCCCCCCCCCCCCCCCCCCCCCCCCCATAATCTGATGCCGTTCAGGTTCTACCAAATCCTCTATCTCGCTGTTGGGTATCTCCTGCAGTGGAGTGAAACCGTTTAGAGGCTCATAAGTTATTTGTTTAAGAGGAGGAGGAGATTAGTGTTTAACGTCCCGTCGACAACGAGGTCATTAGAGACGGAGCACAAGCTCGGGTGAGGGAAAGATGGGGAAGGAAATCGGCCGTGCCCTTTCAAAGGAACCATCCCGGCATTTGCCTGAAGCGATTTAGGGAAATCACGGAAAACCTAAATCAGGATGGCCGGAGACGGATTTGAACCGTCGTCCTCCCATTTGTTTAAGAACCTACAGAGAAACAGACAACAGTATTGCGTTCAGCAAAGACATGCTTAAGTTTCCCAGTGCGTTCGTGACCGGCTCTTCGGTAGGTGGGATTCGTAAATCCGGAAACTTTTCTCGATAATCGAGTAGCGGGGTTTCCGATTGTAAGTCGTCATGTTTTATTTAAGATAAGCTGACATTCTGACATGTAGAGGCCTGGACCACACTAGACTGGTATTTTCTGCCATGATGAAGCGCAGCGCCTGGGCTGTGGTTTTCGGTACCTTTGGACTAGCTCCCCACTTGCCGTCAACCAATTTTCTCAGTACTTTATTTATTACTGGGACTCTATGACGGATCTTCTAACACTGATACGGGTGTGTTAATGATAGATCCAGAACAATACCCAGGTATATCGGTTTGTCTATGTGTTCGAGGGTGATGCCACGTCAGGTTACATTCTCTTTCATTTTGCTCGTTTTGGACAAAGATGGAAGGCACTCACTAGTGTCCTTGTGGGCTTTGGTTTGAGGTACTTTTCCTGTTAGTGTTCTAGAACATTGCTGGAAATTAAACAAGCTGAATATTAAAGTCATACAAGGACGAAGCCAAAGCGAGAGATCCAGGAGGTCCGGACTTCCACACCTTCCCCCCCCCCCCCCCCAAAAAAAAAAGAATCACCTAAATGGCATTACGCACGAACTCGTTGCTGTGTAGTGCAACTGATATTTTGATTTTTCACCAAACGACGAAAAAGGGATACGCACTGTCGATAGTCAACAAGGCCAATGGTGGATTTAAACTATCTATACAGGGTGTTACAAAAAGGTATGGCCACACTTTCAGGAAACATTCCTCACACACAAAGAAAGAAAATATGTTATGTGGACATGTGTCCGGAAGCGCTTACTTTCCATGTTAGAGCTCATTTTATTACTTCTCTTCAAATCGCATTAATCATGGAATGGAAACACACAGCAACGGAACGTACCAGTTTGACTTCAAACACTTTGTTACAGGAAATGTTCAAAATGTCCTCCGTTAGCGAGGATACATGCATCCACCTTCCGTGGCATGGAATCCCTGATGCGCTGATGCAGCCCTGGAGAATGGCGTATTGTATCACATCTGTCCACAATACGAGCACGAAGAGTCTCTACATTTGGTACCGGGGTTGCGTAGACAAGAGCTTTCAAATGCCCCCATAAATGAAAGTCAAGAGGGTTGAGGTCAGGAGAGCGTGGAGGCCATGGAATTGGTCGGCCTCTACCAATCCATCGGTCACCGAATCTGTTGTTGAGAAGCGTACGAACACTTCGACTGAAATGTGCAGGAGCTCCATCGTGCATGAACCACATGCTGTGTCGTACTTGTAAAGGCACATGTTCTAGCAGCACAGGTAGAGTATCCCGTATGAAATCATGATAACGTGCTCCACTGAGCGTAGGTGGAAGAACATGGGGCCCAATCAAGACATCACCAACAACGCCTGCCCAAACGTTCACAGAAAATCTGTGTTGATGACGTGATTGCGTGCGGATTCTCGTCAGCCCACACATGTTGATTGTGAAAATTTACAATTTGATCAATTTGGAATGAAGCCTTGTCCGTAAAGAGAACATTTTCACCGAAATGTGGATTGACACATTGTTGGATGAACCATTCGCAGAAATGTACCCGTGGAAGCCAATCAGCTGCTGATAGTGCCTGCACACGCTGTACATGGTACGGAAACAACTGGTTCTCCGGTAGCACTCTCCATACAGTGACGTGGACAACGTTACCTTGTACAGCAGCAACTTCTCTGATGCTGACATTAGGGTTGTAGTCAACTGCACGAAGAATTGCCTCGTCCATTGCAGGTGTCCTCGTCGTTCTAGGTCTTCCCCAGTCACGAGTAATAGGCTGGAATGTTCCGTGCTCTCTAAGATGCCGATCAATTGCTTCGAACGTCTTCCTGTCGGGACACCTTCGTTCTGGAAATCTGTCTCGATACAAACGTACCGCGCCACGGCTATTGCCCCGTGCTAATCAATACATCAAATGGGCATCTGCCAACTCCGCATTTGTGAACATTGCACTGACTGCAAAACCACGTTCGTGATGAACACTAACCTGTTGATGCTACGTACTAATGTGCTTTATGCTATGTACTGTAGAGCAATGAGTCGCATGTCAACACAAGCACCGAAGTCAACATTACCTTCCTTGAATTGGGCCAACTGGCGGTGAATCGAGGAAGTACAGTACATAGTGATGAAACTAAAATGAGCTCTAACATGGAAATTAAGCGTTTCCGGACACATGTCCACGTAACATCTTTTCTTTATTTGTGTGTGATGAATGTTTCCTGAAAGTTTGGACGTACCTTTTTGTAACACCCAGTATATCGACGGCACAATCAGCCATCCCGATCCCTAATTTAGCCAAGACCAACTACTCTACATTGTTGGCCGTACTTGAGCTCAGTCATTGTTTTGTTAATCAGTTCATTTCTTACTTGCTATTGATCTTATTGTGTTACCATTTACTGTTTTTATCTGTGTGTTGTTATGATAGTTTCCAATTATGAATACCTTTGTATTAAGAAGGAAGAGGAAACCCGAAACTGATTTGTCCAGTAGCTTTATGGCAAATTAAAAATATGTACACACCACTGAATCACCTAATTATCCATCTGTAGCAGATTAATGTTAACACTGGAGTCGTTATTTGGTGGCTGGTAGAACTTTGGGGTTGCAATATTTGGTATTGCACAACGCACCATATCGGTAAACATCATTATAAATGGCATTAAATTAAAATCAAGGCATAAAAATACTCTTGGATTTGCCTGTGACACCCAAAAAATCTCGTTGATCAACAAAAATATCGCCCAAACGGTGATGGTTGCATTTCTTTGAAAAATTTGCTCCGTAATCTATCGTTAATAGTCCAAAATCAAAATATCGCCTAATCCGGTCCCACTGCCGGTACTCAGTTATGAAAACCAGTTCCACTACGGAACGATGGGGAGGGGGTTGTCTAGAGCGGAAGGGGTGTGTGATTATAGAACACGCTACAGTTCGTTAGTTTCTAAAAGATGTTTTCAACTGGCTGCTTGAATTCGCGCGGGCCGACTCTACCTTACATCCTATCATCCCCCCCCCCTCCGCAATTTGTCCAGAATCCATTTACATTTACGCATATGCAATATTATAATAACTGAACCAGGAATTAAACGAACAATTAAATCTTAAAATATGCAAGCATTCATGCATTATCAAATGACCAAACACGCACAAGTAAAGGAAAAACATATAATATCAGAATTCCATTTTTTGAAGTGATGCATTTTATTTTATGCAGTATTCGAGGTGCATTCAAGTTCTAAGGCCTTCGATTTTTTTCTAATTAACTACTCACCCGAAATCGATGAAACTGGCGTTACTTCTCGACGTAATCGACCTGCAGACGTACACATTTTTCACAACGCTGACGCCATGATTCCATGGCAACGGCGAAGGTTTCTTTAGGAGTCTGTTTTGACCACTGGAAAATCGCTGAGACAATAGCAGCATGGCTGGTGAATGTGCGGCCACGGAGAGTGTCTTTCATTGTTGGAAAAGCCAAAAGTCACTAGGAGCCATGTCAGGTGAGTAGGGAGCATGAGGAATCACTTCAAAGTTGTTATCACGAAGAAACTGTTGCGTAACGTTAGCTCGATGTGCAGGTGCGTTGTCTTGGTGAAACAGCACACGCGCAGCCCTTCCCGGACGTTTTTGTTGCAGTGCAGAAAGGAATTTGTTCTTCAAAACATTTTCGTAGGATTCACCTGTTACCGTAGTGCCCTTTGGAACGCAATGGGTAAGGATTACGCCCTCGCTGTCCCAGAACATGGACACCATCAATTTTTCAGCACTGACGGTTACCTGAAATTTTTTTGGTGGCGGTGAATCTGTGTGCTTCCATTGAGCTGACTGGTGCTTTGTTTCTGGATTGAAAAATGGCATCCACGTCTCATCCATTGTCACAACTGACGAAAAGGAAGTCCCATTCATGCTGTCGTTGTGCGTCAACATTGCTTGGCAACATGCCACACGGGCAGCCGTGTGGTCGTCCGTCAGCATTCGTGGCACCCACCTGGATGACACTTTTCGCATTTTCAGGTCGTCATGCAGGATTGTGTGCACAGAACCCACAGAACTGCCAACTCTGGAGGCAATCTGTTCAACAGTCATTCGGCAAATCCCCCAAAACAATTCTCTCCACTTTCTCGATCATGTCGTCGGACTGGCTTGTGCGAGCCCGAGGTTGTTTCGGTTTGTTGTCACACAATGTTCTGCCTTCATTAAACTGTCACACCCACGAATGCACTTTCGACACATCCATAACTCCATCACCACATGTCTCCTTCAACTGTCGATGAATTTCAATTGGTTTCACACCACACAAATTCAGAAAACGAATGATCGCACGCTGTTCAAGTAAGGAAAACGTCGCCATTTTAAGTATTTAAAACAGTTCTCATTCTCCCCACTGGCGGTAAAATTCCATCTGCCGTACGGTGCTGCCATCTCTGGGACGTATTGACAATGAACGTGGCCTCATTTTAAAACAATGCGCATATTTCTATCTCTTTCCAGTCCGGAGAAAAAAAATTGGAGGCCTTAGAACTTGAATGCACCTCGTACAATAACCAGTTCTTCCAAATTCTCCGCCAACTGGGGTAGATCTGCGCGTTGGACCACTGAGTTAGCAATTCCTGGCTTCGGAAGGTAAATGGTTCGAATTCATCTTCTGGCAACCTTGAAAATTATTTTTTGTGGTTTCCACTTTGCGTTTAGGTAAATGCCGGAGTTGGTCCCTTACTATAGGCCACAGTCAATCCCTCCCGAATTCCTTACTTTCGTGACAGATTCCACTTCCCATAAAGATGCAGCCTTTCTGTTTAAATGAAAAGAGCTATATCGAAGGTGAGCTGAACACCTCTTCGGACACTCACGGCACTAAACCCCATAAAATAAATATATAGTAATCCAAATTCTCCTCATTTAAGCTCACGCGTTTGTCCGTCGGAACACCACTGCGGAAAATTATCTTTCTACATTCCAAGAAGTATACTAATATTTGGGAATTTGGGAAAGTGAATGGTTGAATAATTCCAGATTATTTGCCTTTTCGCCTTCAAAAATTGTTGTAGCTTTTCTGTCGAACAGAGCTCTCTTTATTCCAACAGCCTTGACAGTGATAATCACTGTCACAAAAACTTCGCGCTCGTCCATTCCTGGTCACTTTCTCAACTCAAACACTACTAAGTAACGAGATTATATCTTGGTGTGGTGAAAACTCCCGAGATCATTGTCGAATAAAGTGGTTTGTCGTTTTTTACGGAAATTTTCAGGTTAAATGAAAAACATGAATCTTTTTTATTGGAAATTTTCAGGCTAAATGAAAAACATGAGCCCTCTTATGGTCTTCTTTAACAAATCTGATATCCCCCTTTGACATATTCGTAGCTACATCTTTGAGTCACAGAAGTATCTCAAGGATTCTGATAGACAAAGTGTGTTTGTGTCACTAGCAAACTACCTCCGATAGCCAAAAGTTGATTTTATTTTCCAATTCAGCACCCACAACTTTGCAAAGTTGTCCATTCACATTCCCTGTAACAAAAATGCTGTTTACCAGTATTAATTATCTGTGAGCGTTAATATTGATCGCCGCCAACATACTTTCACAGCAGCAATTGAGCAGTGAATATGACTTTCGTTACATGTGTACGAAACACATTTCACGCAAAATCGAGGTACAGCACACCGCGCGAGCAAAGCAACGTGCAGCGCGATCGGCAACTTCTCCATTGCGCAGGCAATGAACGCGCGGAGTCTCGCTGAGAGGGTTAAAGCTGCAGTGCCGGGTGCGCGGTGGTGGGGGAATGGAAGGGCCGGGAGGGGAGGTCGGCCGTTTGCAAAGCGCTCAGTCAGCTCGCCTGGGCCAGACGGTAGAGCGCTCTGCTGCGGGCCGGCCGTGTCAGCGCGCCCCGTGTGTTCGCAGACGAACGCGCTCGCCCGGTTCCCAGAGCTGGAAGGCGACGCCAATCCAACACGTAAACGGCCCACAGGGGAGAGGAAGTCAGTGGCGAGCGTCCCAGTCGAATTACAGAATGTGATTATTGACGGGGCGGAACAGCCGTCTGCCCTGGGATCACCCGCCGCGCCACGGTTCGGCGTCAACGACGGTCGAAGCAACTGAAATTTCTTCGTCTTCCCTGTAAGAAGGAACTGTTCGACGCAAATATGGTGCTGCGGGCCAGGCGCCAACTATCGCCGAAACGCATGTGCGCCGCTGCGACTGCCGCCGTGGAGCGCCGAGATCAATAATGCTGTCGAGAATCGATACGTGAAAGAAACAGTTGAATGTGGCGGTGCGCGCCACGCCGGCTGCGTCTGGCGCTAGAGGGATCAGACTCAGAGCAGCGGCATTGCGTGTGAGTGCTGGTGCTGTGTAAGTGGTGGTGGCCGGTGTTTTCACGAGTGTCGGCGGCGCCGCGATCCGCCCCTGGTTCGGTATGTGGCGGAGACTGCTGGCGGCGCGCTGTCGCCCTCCGCTGCGCTCTTCCCATTGTCGTCTGCGGTAGAAGATGTGATTCGTTTTTCTCTGCTTTTATTCCGCTTCCGTGAGTATCTTTCCTTTATCGAGGAGACTTTATGATATCGTAGAGATGTGAGTCTTTTTGTGGCCATTGCTCAGCTGTCACCGCTACTACTGGTCGTGTTCCATTCGTGAAATACGAAATAACAGTATAACTGCACAGAACTTCGGCTCTGCGTTATAAAAATTTACCGTGTTAACTAAAAAAATATGGTTTAATTAACTTTACTAAAAACGTCATAAATTTATTTAAGTTGTGAGTGAGGCATTAAAATTTGCTGACTTACTTTACTTGTACTCTGCTGTGATAGTTTATTTTAGCTTGAAAATATGATTTCATCAGATGAGTTAAAGTCTCAGATAACTCATATAGAAGTATTTAAAATCACTGTACATTAATTTCAGCTGATAAACAAAGGGTTGCTGCGTTCAAATGACCTGAAACGAATGAGACAGTGTATTGTGGACACTGAATTGTCATTCGCAAATAATTTACGTCAATACATACAGTTTCCTCAGACTGACAGGCAGTGAGATTCTTGTTGTGATATCTTACCGAACTGTCTGCCTTACAGCCCTCTTCATATCAAATATTTTCATCAGTCGAAGTTTTAAGAAAAGACCTCTTACCGCAATCTGCTTTAATTATATTTATACATCCAGAATTCTAGTTGCAAGCATGTAATACGTGATAGTCCATCACTTAAAGTGTATTGAGTCTAAAAATAAATCAGCTGTTCCTCGGAATCTTGTGCAGTTGGTTGGCTTACAAATTCGCTGTTTCAGTTTTAGCGGGAATCAGCATTTATGGCATAGGCCTTGCTGTCAGCGAGCTGCATCTCTACATTGATGATATCAGTTGCTTCTTCAGTGACTCGTGTGGGTTTCATCTGCCTCTTCGGTACACATCGGCCCATGGGTGGTTCGCTTTATTAATATCATCCTCCTAGATACGTGCCTGCGAGTTATGCCCAGCTTATCACGAAGAGTCCACTACATTAATACACAGAATTCCCACAAGAGTAGTTCCTACTTTTAATGTGACTAAACTTGCAGCAATGATCACTTTACACTATTTCTCTCTCTCTCTCTCTCTCTCTCTCGCTCGGTCGGCCTTGCTCCCGCCCTCTGATAATCAGTACCACTTATGGCATTCTTGTGAATATACTGAAACGTCATTCTCGGCTTCATAATTATAGATACTACGCAAATATTTCCTAACTGCAGTTGGTATGTCGATACTTCAAGATGTCACTACCGTAAACATTCACGCATAACTTTTTATCACTGGCATTCGCCAGTTATAATGTCTTAACTAATCGTATTAATAAAATTTGCTCGTATTTCCATTTAGTGATAACGTGAGATTGACATGATAATATTTGTAACTCTCACAAGATACAGAACAGTTTATGGTATCCAAAACGTCGTTGCAGCTGGATGTTCATTCTTTGTTGCGGGACTTTCCCATGAATATTGCTTCTTGAGGAACAAGCCCCAAGTAATTTATTTCGCTAAATACAACAGAGCATCCGGAAATTGTTACTATCCGACGTACAGTAATAGGCAACGAACATTGCCTAGTCACCAAACTGAATCAGGGCTCCTTCAGTATTGTCCTGAATACTGGCACGGTACACTGATATTACTTAGTAATTCAGTAGACATTAAAAAAAAGTTTGCATTGCACTATTGAATATTAGCGAGTTATTTACTGGCGTCTTTCACTCTGAGTTTACTACTCACTCGGACTAAATATACAGCTCATACCTCACATAGGATGGTGCCAAACTATCAAAAATAAACAAACTCCCTATTTCCGCTGTCAAACAAAACATGCCCTCATTAGTGGCTGATACCGAGAAATGAGCGCCACATTTCAGATTAATGTTAGACCAGTTCCCTGTTGTAGCGTTATTTAAAATGAGATGCATTTTTATGTTATTTCGTTTCTTTGTCATAAACCACTATTCGAGACTGAACTTACAGTGTAATTAAATAGAGGCACAATGGAAAATTTTGAGAATTTTTGAGGGCGGAACCAGAAATGTTTTTGCATCACTACGTAGAACTTGCGTAGAGGCTGCGAAAGTTAAAAAACGCTTCCGTAATAGTTCGCAAAGAGGCGTATGAGCTATATATGACTTTTTGTCACGCTGGGCACGTGACTTTATTGTATGACAGTGGCAAACCAAAATTACCTCCCGTCACGGAAATGTCAGTCGTTCCCCCCTCCGTGGAATAGACTCTTCCTCACTCAAAATTGTTTCCCTCGCAACAAGCGAAGAACAGAATCCGATGATCTAGCCAAAGAAGAAAGAGGTATGCGATACGAAATTGCAACTCGCGTAGGAGGAGAATAAGCTCCCGGATTGAGCGCTAAAGATTTGTTACATCGTTGCCAATAAACACAGGGCGCTCTGAAATATTTGAGCCCGACTGATCCATGATAGGCTTCTGGTGCATCTAAAGCATATAAGCAGCACCCCCTACAGAGGCACCCTTTTACGGGGGGTGCTGATATAAGCCGATCTTAGCAATGTCAGTAGCGTAACAATGAATACGTGTCAACATGTACTCCTTGGGAACAGCAATGAATAAACCTGCTAACTTTATTATGTAGTTTTAAGTCTACAATTAGGTATGTAGTGTTAAGTAGTCACACCAATGGAAATGGATACAAAAACAAAATCATGCCACTTAGAAGATTTGACTGAGAAAATGTAGTTTCCTTATTGGAGGAATAATAAATATTTTATAGCTTGTTCCATAGTCGCTACTGCCTTTGCCCGTAACACGTGACTAAATTTGGTTTCAGTTTGATATTAGATAATACTCTGCAGCGGTTGTATTTATTTATAAAAACACAGTTGTCCTTAGCATACAACGAAATGTTGTGTTGGCGCCGCTGTCATCTTAGCCTTGAGCCCCACTGGTATTTCACACTGCACTGCAACTAGAGGGGTATCAGCATAGGTCTACAGTCTTTTTGATTAATGCTCTATAGATTTAAAACAGGATCGCGATGTATACCTAATTTTGTTCTCTCTCTTCACGTATATTCTGTGGTGAAATTACGTCTCGTCATTCAAAATTGTGGCCTTACAGGGGAGTCGATAGTTGACCCTTTAAGTGACTCTCGTAAGTATATCTATACCACGGGTAAACATCTTGAAATAGCAAGTATTATCTTTTCTCCTTATGCGTTGGTGTGAGTAATTACCACCCCATAACTCCAGGTACATTTGGAAACAAATAATTGAACATGCTTATTCATTTCTACTCCCAAAGAGTACATACTGACATGTATTTCGTTGTTACATTGGAAAAAAAACTTTTGCCATTTAAAGGGTTAAGATCATCACAAAATCTGCATCTCCGTTTATTTTATTTATTCGTATGTAGACTGTTCAGTACATCAGGCATGTCACGTACATTACAGAACTTACACATACATAAAACATATACCAAGCAGAATAGGAGGCAAGGGCAGAAAGTCGGCCATGGCCTTATCAATGGAACCACTCCAGCACTCACCTTAGCAACTTGGGAAACCCAAAGCGCGTCCAGTGATTTAACACCGGCTTAGCTATCTCGCTTGTCACATGATTTGGAAAGAAAACCATATACAGCTAATCTAGAAGGACGTTAGAAAGTGCATAAGAAGTATAATCAGCAATATAACTAGAACATGAAACGTGGTTAAATTACACTCCTGTGAACACGTATGTAGAACAAAGTTGAAAAGCATAAATACATGAACACACAATCAGCTGCCAACATTATATCTATCACCATTAATCTTGCAACAGACCTCTTCTCTGAGGACGTGCATCGCACTGCGTGTGAAACAGAAAAAAAGGAAACCAACAGCAGAAATATTATTGTGCGAAGAGAAACACAACACAGCTAGTATAAGTGTTAACCGGTTAACCAGTTGTCAACAATAAACGACAGCCTTGTACTTCTGCGAGGAAATATTTTCATTTACACAAGAGAAACACTTCTCAACAAGAAATGATTTTAAAAGCTGTTTCCTTCTCCAACTTCTATGTGTACGTTGGCAGTGCATTATTATTATTATCATTATTATTATTATTCCAGAATGAGATTTTCACTCTGCAGCGGAGTGTGCGCTGATATGAAACTTCCTGGCAGATTAAAACTGTGTGCCCGACCGAGACTCGAACTCAGGATCTTTGCCTTTCGCGGGCAAGTGCTCTACCATCTGAGCTACCGAAGCACGACTCACGCCCGGTACTCACAGCTTTACTTCTGCCAGTACCTCGTCTCCTACCTTCCAAACTTCCTGAGGAGAGCTTCTGTAAAGTTTGGAAGGTAGGAGACGAGGTACTGGCAGAAGTAAAGCTGTGAGTACCGGGCGTGAGTCGTGCTTCGGTAGCTCAGATGGTAGAGCAGTTGCCCGCGAAAGGCAAAGGTCCCGAGTTCGAGTCTCGGTCGGGCACACAGTTTTAATCTGCCAGGAAGTTTCATTATTATTATTTAAAAAAAAGGCACGAAAGTGAGACACATGTCTGAGTTTTGCTCGTGGAGTAACCGAAAGTTGCGAGCGTTACGCCCATGGTAACCGCTATTAGTTTGCTTGTTTCCAATATTAGTTCTTGTCAACACAGTGTGCATATTGTGTATTGATCTCCTGTTCCTATTAGGCTAACAGAGAGTGATTCTTGGGAGATGCCGTATACTTTATGGTACACCTCATTTTAACTTGCATGCCATGCGAATTGAGTAGGTAGGCCTGGTCGAATATTTACGTGTTTACTTAATAAAAAGTGAAGTGAATGGTGTCACTGATATCGTATGATTTCAGTTTATTTGCCACTTCGAGGCTCAAGTCACTCATCGATTTCTCCTAGATTTTTTATGGCAACAGCAGGACGTAGACAAAAATACGAAAACAACACAAGCGCAACACATTACCATGCCCGATATGGTGTAGGAAACGCGTTAGCATTCAATACAGCTTCGAGTCGTTTCGGATTGCAAACAATGCAGGCCCTGTATGATTTTCAGGGGAAATCTTATACCATAGTGGCACGTTCAGATAGCGAGGATGGTGATTGCGATCAGGTCCCCTTCAACATCTACATCAGAACTCTGCAAGTCACATAACTGTGTGTGGCGGAGGGTACTTACAAGGGAACCTCCCCATCGCATACCCCTCAGATTTAGTTATAAGTTGGCACAGTGGATAGGCCTTGAAAAACTGAACACAGATCGATCGAGAAAACGGGAAGAAGTTGTGTGGAACTATGAAAAAAAACAAGCAAAATATACAAACTGAGTATAGTCCATGTGCATGATAGGCAACATCAAGAATAACGTGAGCTCAAGAACGCCGTGGTCCCGTGGTTAGCGTGAGCAGCTGCGGAACGAGAGGTCCTTGGTTCAAGTCTTCCCTCGAGTGAAAAGTTTAATTTTTTATTTTCAGACAATTATTATCTAACCGGCCGATGCGAGGTAACTGCGCCGTAGTATGGGGACGCTACACCTAAGCAAACATCGAAACAAAACATATGTTTTGACAGAGCACAGGGAAAACTGTGCGACTGTGAAACTGTTGCATTCATTTGTTGCAGTTTATGTGACAAACTCTTATGTTTTCATCACTTTTTTGGGAGTGATTATCACATCCACAAGGAAACCTAAATCGGGCAAGGTAGAAGAATCTTTTTACCCATTCGCCAAGTGTACAAGTTAGGTGGGTCGACATATTCCTGTCATGTGACGCACATGCCGTCACCAGTGTCGTATAGAATGTATCAGACGTGGTTTCCTGTGGAGGAATCGGTTGACCTATGATCTTGCGATCAAATGTTTTCGGTTCCCATTGGAGAGGCACGTCCTTTCGTCTATTAATCGCACGGTTTTGCGGTGCGGTCGCAAAACGCAGACACTAAACTTATTACAGTGAACAGAGACGTCAATGAACGAACGAACAGATCATAACTTTGCGAAAATAAAGAAAGCAAACTTCTCACCCGAGGGAAGATTGGAACCAAGGACCTCTCGTTCCGCAGCTGCTCACGCTAATCACGGGACCACGTCGCTCCTGAGCTCACATTGTCCTTGATTTTGTGTATCATGCGCATGGACTACTCAGTTTGTATATTTTGCTTATTTTTTTTTTCATAGTTCCACACAACTTCTTCCTGTATTTTCGATTGATGTGTGTTCAGTTTTTCAAGGCCTATCCACTGTGCCAACTTACAACTAACTCTGAGGGGGGTGCGATGGGGAGGTTCCCTTGTTAGTACCACCAACTGACGCTCCCTTCCCTGTTCCACTGACGAATGGCGCATGGAAAGAATGATTGTCTCGAATTTCGTGAGCTGTATGTGAGAGGAAGTAATATGCTGTCCGGCTCTTCACGCAAAGTGCTCTCTCGAAAAGTCAACAGTAAACCTCACCGTGATGCGCAACGCACATCTTGTAACGTCTGCCACTGCAGTTTGTCGAGCATATCTGTAACGCTCTCGCGCCGACTAAACGAACCCGTCACGAAAAGTGGCGCTCCACGTTGGAACTTCTATCAGTACTGTCCGGTAAGGGTCCCAGATCGATGAACAGTACTCAAGAAACGGTCGAAAAAGCGCCTTATAAGCTACTGCCTTCGTGGATGAGTTACATTTCCTTAAGATTCTACCTATGAATATCAGGCTCGCGTGTGCATTTCCTACTATTTGTTTAATGCGGTCATTCCACTTACCTCTTTCATGCTCGGGGGTATGAGACAAATTTCGACCCTTATTGCACAAGACTTTTATTTGTTGAACGAATTAATAAAAATTGGGTTAAAGTTATATAATCACATTAGAATGAAAGCATTAATAGACATTATGATGTATTTCAAAAGAGTCTTTCGAAAACAATGGTGGTACATTATGTGTACACGGCACACGCAACACATCCTTTCGGTTCTTCCTTGGTGCCTGCAATTTGCACATCTTCGTTGTGGAGTTCTTTGTGGCTCGTGTGCTGAACTTACTATTCTCACGGTTTTGAGCACATGAAGTTTCTTTTTGCTAATCTCTACTAAACTGCTCAGGCGCCTGCCTCTTCTTCTTGAAGCAATCAGGCTTCTGGACACTTCTCTCCGAAAGTTCTGCATCGTCATTGTTTAAAGCTTCAGTTCCTTGTGAAGCAGAAAGGCATTCACGATACCAGAAGATACGAGGTCACCATTTCATACTCTTCCTATCAAAGTCATATGCTGATTTCCTCGTGGTCTCGCGGTCGCGTTCTCGCTTCCCGAGCACGGGGTCACGGGTTCGATTCCTGGCGGGGTCAGGGATTTTCACCTGCCTCGAGATGACTTGGTGTTTGTGTTGTTCTCATCATTTCATCATCATTCCTGAAAGTGGCGAGTTTGGACTGAGCAAAAGTTGGGAATTTGTCTAGGCGCTGATAACCGCGCAGTTGAGCAGCCCACAAACCAAACATCATCATCATCATCCTTTGATCAAATGTATCCACACAGTTCATATTTTCGTTGTAGTCAACTACCAGTAGAAAGTAAGGCAGCTTTTTCACAGTTCCGTTCCTTTCTTTCCGCTGTACTTCTGTTGTGGTTCTTGGGTCATGAAAGCTTGACAACAAATGCGCTGTTTCTTTGTCCTTCCATTTTACAATACACAGCCCAGTGTCACTTGTACCCCAGTCGCATTCACCACGTTTCCATTCTTTCTCTTGTTTCAGCTAGATTCTTTCTTGATAAACTGACAGTACCACATACATGTATTTGTTTCCTTTTCAGATCCTCCCTCAGTTGTACACTGGTGAAATAACTGTCAAAGAAAACTCTATGATTTTTGCCTTCAAGACCTGCCTGTCAACAGCTCTTTTACTACTATCGCCAAGATGCTTTTTCCGCTGTGTTGCCTATTTTACCAGATTTTACCAGTAGTACCCCCCCCCCCCCCCCATGAACCATGGACCTTGCCGTTGGTGGGGAGGCTTGCGTGCCTCAGCGATACAGATAGCCGTACCGTAGGTGCAATCACAACGGAGGGGTATCTGTTGAGAGGCCAGACAAACGTGTGGTTCCTGAAGAGGGGCAGCAGCCTTTTCAGTAGTTGCAGGGGCAACAGTCTGGATGATTGACTGATCTGGCCTTGTAACACAAACCAAAACGGCCTTGCTGTGCTGGTACTGCGACCGGCTGAAAGCAAGGGGAAACTAAGGCCGTAACTTTTCCCGAGGGCATGCAGCTTTACTGTATGATTAAATGATGATGGCGTCCTCTTGGGTAAAATATTCCGGAGGTAAAATAGTCCCCCATTCGGATCTCCGGGCGGGGACTCCTCAAGAGGATGTCGTTATCAGGAGAAAGAAAACTGGCGTTCTACGGATCGGAGCGTGGAATGTCAGATCCCTTAATCGGGCAGGTAGGTTAGAAAATTTAAAAAGGGTAGAATTTTGCACAGAGCACAACATAATCATAGCTAACACTTGGTTTAAGAACCATGAAAGAAGGTTGTATACATGGAAGAACCCTGGAGATACTAAAAGGTATCAGATAGATTATATAATGGTAAGACAGAGATTTAGGAACCAGGTTTTAAATTGTAAGACATTTCCAGGGGCAGATGTGGACTCTGACCACAATCTATTGGTTATGACCTGTAGATTAAAACTGAAGAAACTGCAAAAAGGTGGGAATTTAAGGAGATGGGACCTGGATAAACTGAAAGAACCAGAGATTGTACAGAGTTTCAGGGAGAGCCTAAGGGAACAATTGACAGGAATGGGGGAAAGAAATACAGTAGAAGAAGAATGGGTAGCTTTGAGGGATGAAGTAGTGAAGGCAGCAGAGGATCAAGTAGGTAAAAAGACGAGGACTAGTAGAAATCCTTGGGTAACAGAAGAAATATTGAATTTAATTGATGAAAGGAGAAAATATAAAAATGCAGTAAATGAAGCAAGCAAAAAGGAATACAAACGTCTCAAAAATGAGATCGACAGGAAGTGCAAAATGATTAAGCAGGGATGGCTAGCGGACATATGTAAGGATGTAGAGACTTATCTCACTAGGGGTAAGATAGATAATGCCTACAGGAAAATTAAAGAGACCTTTGGAGATAAGAGAACGACTTGTATGAATATCAAGAGCTCAGATGGAAACCCAGTTCTAAGCAAAGAAGGGAAAGCAGAAAGATGGAAGGAGTATATAGAGGGTCTATACAAGGGCGATGTACTTGAGGACAATATTATGGAAATGGAAGAGGATGTAGATGAAGATGAAATGGGAGATACGATACTGCGTGAAGAGTTTGACAGAGCTCTGAAAGACATGAGTCGAAACAAGGCCCCGGGAGTAGACAACATTCCATTGGAACTAGTGACGGCCTTGGGAGAGCCAGTCCTGACAAAACTCTACCATCTGGTGAGCAAGATGTATGAAACAGGCGAAATACCCTCAGACTTCAAGAAGAATATAATAATTCCAATCCCAAAGAAAGCAGGTGTTGACAGATGTGAAAATTACAGAACTATCAGTTTAATAAGCCACAGCTGCCAAATACTAACACGAATTCTTTACATACGAATGGAAAAACTAGTAGAAGCCGACCTCGGGGAAGATCAGTTTGGATTCCGTAGAAACACTGGAACACGTGAGGCAATACTGACCTTACGACTTATCTTAGAAGAAAGATTAAGGAAAGGCAAACCTACGTTTCTAGCATTTGTAGACTTAGAGAAAGCTTTTGACAATGTTGACTGGAATACTCTCTTTCAAACTCTAAAGGTGGCAGGGGCAAAATACAGGGAGCGGTAGGCTATTTACAATTTGTACAGAAACCAGATGGCAGTTATAAGAGTCGAGGGACATGAAAGGGAAGCTGTGGTTGGGAAGGGAGTAAGACAGGGTTGTAGTCTCTCCCCGATGTTATTCAGTCTGTATATTGAGCAAGCAGTAAAGGAAACAAAAGAAAAATTCGGAGTAGGTATTAAAATCCATGGAGAAGAAATAAAAACGTTGAGGTTCGCCGATGACATTGTAATTCTGTCAGAGACAGCAAAGGACTTGGAAGAGCAGTTGAATGGAATGGACAGTGTCTTGAAAGGAGGATATAAGATGAACATCAACAAAAGCAAAACGAGGATAATGGAATGTAGTCGAATTAAGTCGGGTGATGCTGAGGGAATTAGATTAGGAAATGAGACTCTTAAAGTACTAAAGGAGTTTTGCTATTTGGGGAGCAAAATAACTGATGATGGTCGAAGTAGAGAGGATATAAAATGTAGACTGGCAATGGCAAGGAAAGCGTTTCTGAAGAAGAGAAATTTGTTAACATCGAGTATAGATTTAAGTGTCAGGAAGTCATTTCTGAAAGTATTTGTATGGAGTGTAGCCATGTATGGAAGTGAAACATGGACGATAAATAGTTTGGACAAGAAGAGAATAGAAGTTTTCAAAATGTGGTGCTACAGAAGAATGCTGAAGATTAGATGGGTAGATCACATAACTAATGAGGAAGTATTGAATAGGATTGGGGAGAAGAGAAGTTTGTGGCACAACTTGACCAGAAGAAGGGATCGGTTGGTAGGACATGTTCTGAGGCATCAAGGGATCACCAATTTAGTACTGGAGGGCAGCGTGGAGGGTAAAAATCGTAGAGGGAGACCAAGAGATGAATACACTAAGCAGATTCAGAAGGATGTAGGTTGCAGTAGGTACTGGGAGATGAAGAGGCTTGCACAGGATAGAGTAGCATGGAGAGCTGCATCAAACCAGTCTCAGGACTGAAGACCACAACAACAACAACAACATCGAATTTTAGTGCATAACAAGGCTTACCTGCTAACATCCACACTTTGTAGCCTCTTTTGGTTGGTTTTTTAGGAAAGTACTGTGTGGTGTCACCGCCAGACACCACACTTGCTAGGTGGTAGCCTGTAAATCGGCCGCGGTCCGTTAGCATACGTCGGACCCGCGTGTCGCCACTGTCAGTGATTGCAGACCGAGCGCCGCCACACGGCAGGTCTAGAGAGACTTCCTAGCACTCGCCCCAGTTGTACAGCCGACTTTGCTAGAGATGGTTCACTGACAAATTACGCTCTCATTAGCCGAGACGATAGTTAGCATAGCCTTCAGCTACTTCATTTGCTACGACCTAGCAAGGCGCCATTATCAATTGCTATTTATCTTGTGATGCATGTACCGTCAGATCGATGTTCACCAATTATGGATTAAAGTTAAGTATTCCAGAGCTACGTACTTTTCTTGATAGTATAATTACTTTACCTGTTCCAGACCTCACGCCAGCCTTCGTGAGCTTAAACGCGTGCCTTTCGGCTTCCTCCAAACCCCGTGAATTGGCTCCTGCCAATTCACAACATACTGTTTCAAGGATGACCTGCCTTTGAATTTGATCATCGGCTCATCTACACCTACATATTCACTTGGATGATAGGCACTTCTGAAATTGTCACCCACCACAGACAAAAACGGTTGTAACTTGTACAGCTTACCATAACCTTCCTCACCCTGCTTTGGTATGCAGCTGTTGTCATTTAGATGCAAATGAGACCAAAACAACTCAAAACAATTAACAGTCATCCTTGAACTAATTTAGGTATCGTGAACATCAGGAGCAGAGCTCCAGTAAGCCCTGTAACTTGCCTGTGGTTTTATGCCCATGAGAATGTTCAAGCCAAGAAAAGTTTTCATCTCCCTACATGTTGTGTGTTTGTAAAGTTTCCCATTTTTCTGGCACTCCTGTTCAGCATAAAGATTAGTCTGCATAACAATCCACTGAAGTACATCATAAGATATGAACAAATTATGGGGAGTGGAATCCTCTAAGTCTCTCACATGCGCAGCAGGAGAAGTTACTTAGGAAAAATGCGGAGATTGTTGGGGTTTTTCTGTTTTCCCCCATTGGGGAGGCTGTTTACGCGATGTTACAGCTACGGGAGTTGCATTTCCATCACCTGCACTATGTGCTGGTATTTGTTCTTGATCAGCAGTTGAACTGTGTACAGTTCCACCAGAACAGTAACATGACAAGTCCATTGAGTGTGTATTTTCTCAGGTGAATCACTTTTGTCTGAAGAGCTTGTTTCAGAAATAACCACTCCTAAATGTGGTACACAGTAATCTGGGTCGTCACCACATCGTCTGACGAATTCTGACCTGAAGGTATTTCGGCATCGAGTATTGCCATTATCTCATCGTCTTTCAGTACTTCCCTAAAGCGATTCATTATCAATTGAAATGGAAGATAACGCCTTAAATTACGTATATGAACTTCACTTACACGCCCATGCAACTTTATTGCACAAACAATGCACAAAACGTGTAACACTACTCGATAGTGAAAGCAGTATCTCACGTAGTAGAGGAACGTTGATGTATGGTGGTACATATTTTGGATTCTGAATTATTCACTAAATACTCGTCTTCTATAGAAATATCCAAGAACCGTGAATTCTAGAGTGATTCTGAATGTATAACAATCATTATCTTACCTTTTGTAAACAGCTGAATCAACAATGTATGACGTAAAGGCGGAAGCAATTACGCGCTCGATCGCACAGGGCAAAAATCAGCAGCACTGTGCACACTGCAGAAAACAACAATCGCCACAGACGGACTGCATGGAGCAACGCTACTTCTGACCTCTTTCTGTCATTGTGGGTGGTTCAGAAAACACACCTTCATACTGGACGAGTCAGGACTTTACAATTAAGTGGTACATGTTTTGTACCACCATGCATTGAAGCAAGGACGAATAGCCGTACATATGTTGTACCACCTACCCTGAAAGAAAAATGGTTCAAATGGCTCTGAGCACTATGGGACTCAACTGCTGAGGTCATTAGTCCCCTAGAACTTAGAACTAGTTAAATCTAACTAACCTAAGGACATCACAAACATCCATGCCCGAGGCAGGATTCGAACCTGCGACCGTAGCGGTCCTGCGGTTCCAGACTGCAGCGCCTTTAACCGCACGGCCACTTCGGCCGGCTTCCTACCCTGAAAGAGTTAAGGTCGTTCTGGACAGTTACTTCTCGATATTTTACAGTAGACACTGTTTCCAGCAATTTGTCATCAATAGTGTAATTGTCAAGTAGTGTATTTATTTTCTATAGATGTGCAATTTGTTACATTTATTTACGTTCAAGCCCAACTCCCAGAGCCCGTACCCTTCATCAATTCTCTTGCAGGTCATTCTGCAAATCGATACTGTCTTCTGGCGTTGTTACCTTCTTATAGACAACCGCCTCATCTGCGAACAATTTCAAACAGCTCCCGCTGCTTTCTGATAGACCATTTATATACATATAAATCACACTCCATTCAGTTACTCCGAAAATTACCATTATATCTGTCGATTTTGTTCCATTAAGGGCGATGTGTTGAGTTCTATCTGCAAGTAAGTCTTCAATCTATCAATCTAGTCCTACACTCGGCAATCTTTTTTTTTTTTTTTCCTTCAGTAAACGGCAATGCGGGACGGTGTCAAATACAGCGTTTTGTATCTCATAAAGGAACAGAGCTGAGTTTCGCAAGAATCCATAGTGATTTTTATAGAGGAGATTTTCATTCTCCAAAAACGTCATAATTCTTCAGCAAACCGAGCGAGGTGGCGCAGTGGTTAGCACACTGGACTCGCATTCGGGAGGACGACGGTTCAATCCCGTCTCCAGCCATCCTGATTTAGGTTTTCCGTGATTTCCCTAAATCGTTTCGGGAAAATGCCGTGATGGTTCTTTTGAAAGGGCACGGCCGATTTCCTTCCCCATCCTTCCCTAACCCGAGCTTGTGCTCCGTCTCTAATGACCTCGTTGTCGACGGGATGTTAAACAACACTAACCTAACCTAACCTCTTCAGCATAAAACATGTTCCATAACTCTACATCTGATTAGCGTCTATGATCGAGTCCCATAATTATGTGCATCTGTATTATTCACAAAAGACTCGTCTTCTATAGAATATATCTAAGAACCGTGAATTCTAGAGGGAATGACCTGCGCTTTTTTCCCAGTCACTAGGCTCCAACGATCTACGATAAACTGCTGCTAGAAGAGGAGCATGGTATTTCGCATGATCATTGTAAAATCTAATAGGTATTTCATCTGATCCTGATGCCTTTCCGGTACTAAGCAATTGTAGTTGCATTGTTATTCCGTGATCGATTATCTCAATATCTGCCATTTCGACGTTTGTATTGTGGTTGAAATGAGGGGCCGCATATAATTTCGAAAAGACTGAATTCAGCATTTCGGCCGTCTCTCGGTTATCTTTCAGTGCTAGTATGGTCACTGAATGAATGGGGGAAGATTTCGAATCGCATACTGGTTTTACATAACATTCAGAGCGGTTGACAACATTTTATTTTCAAAGTCACTGACGCTTCTCCCATTGCTCTCCTTACGCTCATTTTCGCTTCGTTTCACGTTCAACTTTTGTCCGTAAAGTAGGTTTTGACTTCTCTTGAATCTATGATGAATCTCTTTTTGTTTACGTGACAGGTTCCTAATATGGCTATTAAAACACTGTGGGTCTTTCGTATCCCTTAAGACTTTGCTTCTCCTGTCGGAGGTTCGAGTCCTCCCTCGGGCATGGTTGTGTGTGTTGTTCTTAGCATAAGTTAGCTTAGGTAATGTGTACGTCTACGGACCGATGACCTCAGCAGTTTGATCCCTTAGGAATTTACACGTTTGAAGACTGCTCGGAACATACTTGCCTGAGGTACCGGTAAATCGAACGATGCTTTCGAATTTTTTCCATCTATGTCCACATCTTCGTCCTCTGCAGTGAATATTTGGTGCGGACTGTTTAGACACTCAGCAATTTGTATTCTGTCACTCCTGCTAAGCAACAATATTTTTCTACCTTTCTTGACATTCCTTGTAATACCTGCAGTCATGATTGCTGCCACAGTCTTATGATCACCGATTCCTTCTTCCGCTGTGTTAACTAATTCGATATGTTCATTGTCTGTTTATTGCTGGGAAGTCTAAGACGTAACTTACTCGAGCTGCTTCTCTAATTATTTGCTCGAAGTAATTTCCAGACAAGACAATCAGAATAACATCGCCCGAATTCCTGTCTCTAGCAACAGTTTCAATAGCACGACTCTCCCAGTCTATACCAGGCCAGTTGAAGTCAGCCCATATCACAATGGCATGATCAGAAGCGCTCTACCAGTACAAATCCTGACGCTGGCGGCCTTGAAAAACATCTTATCACCATTTTTGACGGACATTTGCTGCTTAAATTCACCAACATTAATTCACATTCGAAATCCATGATAACCTCGCGACATCTGAAACGTCAAAGAAACTGATACAGACATGCGTGTTCAAATACAAAAATTTGTAATCAGGTGGAATACGGCGCTGCAATCGGCAACGTCTATATAAGACAACAAGTGTCTGGCGCAGTTGTTTGATCTCTTACTGCTGCTACAATGGTTATCAAGATTTAAGTGAGTTTGAACGTAGTGTTACAGTCGGCGCACGAGCGTTGGACACAGCATCTCCGAGTTATTTCACGAGTGTACCGTGAATATCAGGAATCCGGTAAAATACCAAATTTCCGACATCGCTGCGGCTGGGAAAAGTTCCCGCAAGAATGGGACCAATAACGACTGAAGAGAATCGGATCAACGTGACAGACGCGCAACTCTTCCGCAAATTGCTGCAGATTTCAATGCTGGACCATCAACAATTGTCAGTGTGCAAAACAGTCAACGAACCATCATCGTTATGGGCTTTCGGAGCCGAAGACCCACTCGTGTATCCTTGATGACTGCACAACACAAAGCTTTACGCCTCGCCTGGGTCCATCAACACTGACATAGTTGATGAATGGAAACATGTTGCCTGGCCGGGCGAGTCTCGTTTCAAATTGTATCATGCGGATGGACGTGTACGGCTATGGAGACAATCTCATGAATCCATGAATCCTGTATGTCAGCAGGGGACTGTTACAGCTGGTGGAGGCTCTGTAACGGTGTGCGGCGTGTGAATTGGAGTGATATGGGATCCCTGATATGTCTAGATACCACTCTGATAGGTGAAACGTACGTAAGCATCCTGTCTGATCTTCTGCATCCATTCATGTACATTGTGCATTCCGTCGGACCTGGACAATTCCAGCAGGACAGTGGGATACTCCACACGACCAGAATTGCTACAGAGTGGCTCCAGGAACACTTTTCTGAGTTTAAGCACTTCCGATGACCACCAGACTCCCCAGACATGAAATTATTGAGCATATCTGGGAGCCTTTCAACGTGCTATTCAGATGAAATCTCCTCCCCCTCGTACTCTTAGGGGTTTATGGAAAGCGCTACAGGATTCATGATGGTAATTTCCTCCAGCACTACTTCAGACATTAGTCGAGTCCATGCCGCGTCGTGTCGTGGCACTTAATGCGTGTTCGCGTGGGCCCTACGCGACATTAGGCAGGTGTACCAGTTTCTGTTGTTTACCTTCTCTCCAAAGTAAAGTACACTTCATCCTCGTGCTCACAAAACCACTCCTGGACGATGTGAGAGCTGCTTGAACACGAGACCTCTCGACTTGGAACACAGCACCACGACTGGAGAACAATCACGGTACTCCGGGATAAACCTTATCAGCCAAAATGGTCACATAATCCTCGGCAGTAATGCGACCTTATATAGTAACCATAGGGCCCGTGGAGTACCATGATGCGACTGCCAAAATTCTCACCAAACCCTCAGCAAGTTTCACTCTTAGAACATAAATTCGGCCAGAAGTTGGAAACAGTGTTTTGTGGCGGTGTTCGTAGCGACAAACACTTGGCTGTAGATATGGCTTACGAAGTCACCGCCACACTTTTAATAGCGGGCCGACCGGTCCGCTGGAACAGTGAACAGAAAGATGAAAGCCCAAACACTCTGATTAAATAAAAGTCGGTACTTATCTTTATTAAAGAAGATACAGAAACACAGTAGTGACTCCGTGCCTACAGAATCTGTCTAGTTCGAGTCGGAGCGGCTAGGTCAGCGTCGGCTGACGACAAACAACAACTCTGCTGCGATGAACACACAACTGACTAGCAAGTACACAATTCGGTGGCGAGTATACAACTGAGCGGCGAATACAGAACTGTCCTAGCGCTCGCGACTCCAGCGCTTAAGAAGCCAGAAGCCAGCGGTGGCGCGCGCAGACTTGCGGCGATTTGCTGTCTTGCTGGCGCTGCTTATGCGGACGGCGTCCGGACTTTGATGCTGCCAACCTTTTGGCAGCGGGCTCGGGTGGCATTACTGGCTAGGATATAACACAGTGTGAGACAGGACTCATCGAACCAAATATCTTCCATTGCTCCATAGTCCCAAGTTGTATGCATTCGGTACCATGTTTTCGTGTTATGGGAATTTGCATCACTGATGAGTGGTTTTGGAATTCGAGTCCTCCCTGCAATTCCCTGCCCATGAAGGTTCCCTTGTCTGTTTTGGTGCTGACGGGATTCGCCAGTGTAACATTCTGTTCTGAAGTGACTTTTGCAACTGTCGTCCTCTTATTTTTCGTCAAAATTCTCTTCAACCACCGTCTGCCAGGGTCAGCCAGTACACACTTTTGTTTAGGTTGTGACTTAGCGGATGATGTTTCTCGACTTTCTCTGTATGCGCTATAAATCTTAGATAGGTTGCCTCTCCAGACATGAAACATTTCGGCTCCTTTGGTTACTGAAACACACATTACACGAGCATCAATAATTTGAACGTATTGAGGGCATTGCACAGCTGCCGTTCGTGGTCAAATACTTTGCATTTATGGTCAAGCATTCATTTCTCGCGATGTTGCTATATTTTATCCCAACCCCTGTAGCTTTACAGTCACTTTTGTTAATGCTTAGCATAAATGGCAAATTTATCCATTGTTGGCAATCGACTTTATAAATAATGCCGTCTTTTTAGAGGGGTTACACACTAGTCTTTCTTCGATAGAAGAATATGTTCACTCGTTAGATTATACGGGGATACGCAGAAGCCGAACCACAGAGCATTTGACATTTTCACCAAACAAATTTAAAGTGCCCGAACCGCCCATGGAGCGAGCCTGGCATAAGCGCGGATCTAGAGGGGTAGGGTGGGGTTAATACATAATTCTGTAGACAGTAACGGCAAATCACACGAAGTTGAGTTATTCGTCGTACTATATAAAGGCAAGTCATAGTTTCAAGTTGTTACCAATGGTGTCGCAAAGTACCTGATCGATGAGTTTCGAATTTTTACACGATACTCGAATACGTTCAACTCTACATAGGATACACAATTTAATGTATATATAATTGGGAAGCGTTGTTAGCAAAAATCTTGAAGAGTTTTTCACCGTTTTACTTCATATTTTTTCACGATATTCTAATAAACGTCTAGACAGACGTATGCAGCATATTACGCACAGGGTGAATCACCTATAACTTGCACTGCAAATGTTGTCGAAATGGAAAGAGCTGTTGATGTGCGGTTTTCACGGAATGGATTCGTAGTCAGAGGCTCGCATTGTTAGCCAATAAATGATTGTAATAACACTTTGAAAGTGTATTCCCTGTGCAGACATATATTTTTTTTTTTTAAATGGAGCAATGCCTGTTCACATTAACAGACCAACAGTAAGGGAAATTAGAATGTTAGTGGTGTATGTTGCAGGATTCTAATGCGAGCCGTTTACGAGATATCGTATTTCGATAAGTTCCCACAGCAACACTTGTGCAATAGCTGTTGTACCAGACACTAAAGAACAATACAAGTCCGTACACCAGTTATGTGGATTATGACCAGCAACAAGACAATTGACTATCATAGGTTGTGTTCAAAATGACCACCGGCAGTGGCAACACACGCTTCCAGTCTGATATGGAACGACTGCTGCGCACGTACAAGCATTTCAGCGGAAATGTCCGAGCCAACTGCAATAATATGTCGCTCCATATCATTGGTATGTCCTTGTAGACCGGGTTTTAGCTTTCCCCACAGAAAAAAATCTAGACAGGCGCCAAACCCGGGGAACGGGCCGACTAAGGTACAAATCCTCTGCGTCCAATCCAACGATTTGGAAACATTCGTGGAGACATGGTGTAGTACTTCGTGCACTATGGGCTCATGTTGGCGCAATAAGTTCCTCCTAGTCTGCAGAGCATCTGTGGAAGATGGTCCGTTAGAAGGCTACAGTACTTGTCCGCGTTCTGTGTTCTGTCTGAAAAACGGGCCTATGCGCTGATGGTTCACTATCCCACACCACACATTTACACTCCAAAGACACTGACGTTCTACCTTACCACGATTGGTAGATATAGCTTATTCACTAACAAGATACATGATACATCTGGAGTGTTCCGCCTTAATGCCCATGCACAGAAGTTGACACGATTCTCATTATTGTTCCATACATCTCTTAATGGAAAGAGATGTGATAGGGGTGGAACGTATGTCGGTGGAGAAAGCGTAGGACATTTGTCTGACTCGTGCGATTGTGCGGGAGTTAACGTATGTATCAGCTGCTACAGCGGCAAGAAAATTAATTTCTCCTTCTTCTGTCACCAACTGTTTCCTTCAGTTACGTTGTCTAGGTGTTACTCTACCACTTTCAAGTAATTGGTTGAAATGAAAACGGAAATGTTCGTATGGCATCGGTGGCTGAGGCCCCATCCGGGTACGTTCGGCCGCCGAGTGGAAGTCGACGCCACATTGGGCGACTTGTGCGCCGATGATAAAGAGTTGCCGAGATGTTTGACGTCTGTTAGGATATCTTGTCGTACACACCATACAAGAACGAACTGCATTCTTGCCACACTCTTCATACACCATGAACGTGGTATTTTCTGCATGATGTCCGAAGGAATAGGCACTGCGGCGACTACAGCCATTATGAAATACATGAAACGTGTGTTGCGAATATGGTCGACGATCAGCTGCATAATGGAATGACAGTGAAAATTTGTGTCGGACCGGGGCTCGAACCCAGATCTCGCGCTTATCGCAGGCGGTCGTCTTACAATTAGGCTATCCGAGCACGACTCACGGCAGGGCAGACATTTTACTTGAAAGTCGCTTACCCGGTGTCGGCGGATAAATACTACATTGCAGTGCCTGCGTTATTCCCAATTACGATGCAATGCACCCGAGTTACCCACATTAGGGGTAATCGCAGGGTTCAGCCCAACCGAAGTGCAATGGAAGAGCCTCGTCCTGGAGGAACCGCCTTCATGATCACGGTATCCCCTGTGCAATGTTCCTTCGAACTGCAGGATCGTGACTACCTTGTTTAAATTCTTGTTTGGTGTACGCCCTGTAATTCTTCATGGATACTAACATGTTTTGCGTGAACCCCACAACCATTTCTACCTAAGTCTAGTACAGCTGTATCGCACACGCGCACACCCCCCAGGGGGTCCACACCTCTTTTGTGGACACGTGCGTAGCGAGCACGGGACCCCGAGCTAATGTGGCCCTCCTTCCTTTTCTGGGCTGCATACCTTCCCTTCCCTTTCCGCATCCCTCCCCGTCCCCCATCTTCGCCCCCCCCCCCTCACCTCTGTCTCTTTCCTTCCTTTCTCCCCCTCTGGGAGTATGGTTTGTGCCTACGTCCGGAGACGGACGCTCGAAACTGTTTCAAATTCCTTGCTCTTACACTTGCCAGTCCTCGTCCTTCCTCTGTCCTTCTCTTTTCCTTCCCTCTTTTCCTTGCCCTTTTCTCCGCTACGGCGTTTGAGACCCCCTCTTCTTTCCTTTCCCTTTCTCTTCTTTCCTCCCTGTGCGTGTCTGAAGGCCGACCCCCGCACTTCCATGCGTAGCCGGTGACGGGGTAACGCGTAATTCCCCGCCCCGGGTAGACAGGTAGGACACGTACGTACCCCCTGGTAACGGCCAGGCCCAGGGAGGGGTGATTACCCGAGCTGATACCTTCCGAAAGTGCCGATTGGTCCCTCCGTCCGTTTGTCGGGAGGTGTGACCTGAGGTGTGAACAATCACCTAAGGCGGGTGTGCCCTCGGCGAGGGCCCCCACAAGGGAGGAGCGCGCCATCGGAGACGCCGGTAATCATGGGGGATTCTTCCGCAATGGTTTCCTCACCTTCCACTATGTCTGCTCACAAACGTAAGTTCACTGAGTCTCAGCCACAGACTGTTCTTCCATCGTTGCCACAGTTCCTTGTTGTTTCTCGGTCTGACGAAGGTCACGACTTTTCCACGGTCAACCCTTTCATTATACAGAAAGGTGTCGACGCAATTGCGGGTCCTGTAAAGTCTTGTTCCAGATTACGGAACGGCACCCTGTTGTTAGAAACACACAGTGCCCTCCAGGCTCAAAAATTGCTGCGTACTTCTCTGCTCCACACCTTCCCTGTCCGGGTGGAACCGCACCGTACCTTAAATTCCTCGCGTGGAGTCGTTTATACGCGCTCCCTCGATGGATTGTCTGACGAAGAAATTCAGCATTACCTGTCTGACCAGGGCGTCACAGCTGTTCACCGGGTCATGAAAAGGGTTGATTCGAACATCATTCCAACCCGCACTGTCTTCTTGACATTTGACAAAGTTCAACTCCCATCAAAAATCAAAGCAGGCTATGAGATAATTTCCGTTCGCCCTTATGTCCCAAACCCCACGCGTTGCTATCGATGTCAGCGGTTCAATCACACCAGCCAGTCCTGTTCCAATCCGGCCAAATGTGTTACGTGTGGCAAGGATGCCCATGAGGGTGCTTGTCCACCTCCATCCCCTCGCTGCATCAACTGTATGGGTGACCACGCTGCTTCCTCTCGAGATTGCCCCGTTTTTAAGGACGAAAAACTCATCCAGGAAATAAGAGTGAAGGAAAAGGTGTCGACCTTTGCTGCTCGAAAGTTACTCGCCAGTCGACAGCCCACCGTGCCTCAGAAAGGTAAATACAGCGCTGTCCTTGCTTCTCCTCGACCAACAAAGGAGGCGGCCACGCAGACTTGCGACTTCACCTTTAGTACCACGGTCGTCAGATCGGCCAGCGCAAAGATCGCCCGTTCAACCTCACCCCTTTCGCCTGCCCACTCTATGGCTCACCCTTCATCGGGTTCTGTTAAATCTCGAGCCCAAAAGTCAGACGCCAAGTCTTCGAAAAAAGAGCATTCTCGTGAAGAGTTTTTACGTACCGCAACTTCACAACCATCGGTTCCTCCTTCATCTAAACATCATACTTCTAAGAAGGCTACGAAGAAACACAGTTCCTCTCCTTCTCCGCCAAGGCGTGTCCCATCTACAGCACCACCTGGCGGAAATCGCCCTCGGCCATCTTCTGTGTCGCCGAGGCGCACTGCTGGTGGCCGGTCAACTGGCCGATCGTTGGTGGCAGGAGCTGCTCCTGACCAACCTATGGATCAGGATCTTCTGCCTTCGACTGAATGCCATTCCATGCTGTCGGTCGCAAGCTCTGAGCAGTCGTTGAGTTGACAGCACCCTTGGTCACGTTCCTCCATTTTCTGTTCACCCTATGTCCATTATCCACTGGAATATCCGCGGCATTCGCGCCAATCGGGAGGAATTGTCGATCCTCTTACGATCCTACTCGCCGGTCATCTTCTGTCTTCAGGAAACAAAGCTGCGTCCCCATGACCGCTTTGTTCTCCCTCATTTTCAGTCCGTCCGATATGACCTCCCCTCTGTTGAAGGCACTCCAGCCCATGGAGGACTCATGATTCTGCTCCATGATACTCTCCATTATCACCCAATCCCCTTAAACACTTCCTTCCAAGCTGTCGCCGTCCGTCTTTCCCTTTCTGGATACACGTTCTCTCTTTGTACGGTATACATTCCATCGTCTACACCAATGGCACGAGCTGATCTCCTTCATCTTCTTGATCAGCTTCCACCCCCCTATTTGCTGGTTGGGGACTTCAATGCCCACCACCCGCTTTGGGGATCTCCACATCCTTGTCCACGTGGCTCACTATTGCTAGACGTCTTCCACCAAGCGGATCTAGTCTGCCTCAACACTGGGGTCCCCACATTTTTGTCTGCCTCCACGGCAAATTTATCTCATTTGGACCTTGCGGTCGGTACTGTTCCGCTAGCTCGGCGCTTCGAATGGTTCGCCCTTGATGATACACACTCGAGTGACCACTTTCCATGTGTTCTTCGACTGCAGCCTCACCTGCCATATATGCGCTCGCGTCGCTGGAAGTTTGCCCAAGCCGATTGGACACTTTTTTCGTCTCTAGCGACATTCGATGACCGTCGCTTTCCCAGCGTCGACGATGAGGTCACACATTTTACCGACGTTATTCTCACAGCTGCGGAACGTTCAATCCCACGCACCTCCGAATTGCCCCGGCGCCCTCCAGTTCCTTGGTGGAACGAGGCATGCTGTGACGCAATACGTGAGCGGCGACGTGCTCTTCGCATTTTCCGTCACCATCCAACTTTGGCCAACTGTATCCGATATAAGCAGCTCCGTGCGCGATGCCGTCGCGTCATCCGCGATAGCAAGAAGGCAAGCTGGAAATACTTTATTAGCTCATTTAACGCCTTCACTCCCTCCTCGG
Source organism: Schistocerca piceifrons (assembly GCF_021461385.2). Taxonomy (NCBI): domain Eukaryota; kingdom Metazoa; phylum Arthropoda; class Insecta; order Orthoptera; family Acrididae; genus Schistocerca; species Schistocerca piceifrons. The sequence goes on along the minus strand of NC_060145.1, from coordinate 431,789,722 downwards.
AAGTTTGGAGTCGGCTTCGACGGTTCTCAGGCGCGCCTAGTTTCTCCCCGGTCTCTGGGCTCACTGTCGCGCATGATACCTTAGTGGACCCCGTCGCAATTTCTAACTCATTGGGTCAGCACTTTGCTGGGATTTCGAGCTCTTCAAATTACCCGCCAGCGTTTCTCCCGAAGAAACGTGCAGCGGAAGTGCGACATCTTGCTTTCTCCTCTCACAATCGCGAAAGCTACAATACTGTTTTCTCCATGCGCGAACTCCAACATGCACTCTCTTCTTCTCGCTCCTCCGCCCCAGGACCGGATGGTATCCATGTCCAAATGTTGCTGCATTTATCAACCCATAGCCTGCGTTACCTCCTTCGCCTTTATAATCGAATTTGGACCGACAGTACCTTTCCCAGGCGATGGCGGGAAGCTATTGTCGTTCCCGTTCCGAAACCTGGAAAGGACAAACATCTCCCCTCTAGCTATCGCCCCATTTCTCTCACGAGTAGTGTCTGTAAGGTTTTGGAGCGTATGGTGACTTACCGTTTAGCTTGGTGGCTGGAGTCCCACAGTCTTTTAACACCAGCCCAATGCGGATTCCGAAAGCATCGTTCTGCCGTTGACCATCTTGTTGCTCTCTCCACTTATATCATGAACAATTTTCTCCGGAAACGCCAAACGGTAGCAATATTTTTTGATCTGGAGAGAGCATACGATACCTGTTGGAGGACAGGCATTCTCCGCACACTGTTCTCTTGGGGCTTTCGAGGCCGGCTGCCCCTTTTTCTTCGCGAATTTATGGCAGAGCGCACATTTAGGGTGCGGGTGAACACTACTCTCTCCCGTACTTTCTCCCAAGAAAACGGGGTACCCCAGGGCTCCGTGCTGAGTGTTGTACTGTTTGCCATCGCCATTAATCCAATTATGGATTGTCTCCTTCCTGATGTCTCGGGCTCCCTCTTTGTGGACGATTTTGCGATCTACTACAGCTCTCAACGGACCAGCCTTCTTGAAAGACGTCTTCAAGGATGTCTCGATCGCCTCCACTCGTGGAGCATCGAAACCGGCTTCCGTTTCTCACCCAGTAAGACCGTTTGTGTAAATTTTTGGCGACGTAAGGAGTTTCTTCCGCCCTCCTTACATCTAGGTCCTGTCAACCTTCCGTTTTCCGACGTCGCTAAATTCTTGGGTCTTATGTTTGACAGAAAACTGTGCTGGTCCTCCCACGTTTCCTATCTTTCGGCTCGCTGTCTGCGTTCGCTTAACGCCCTCCGTGTCCTGAATGGTACCTCTTGGGGAGCGGACCGAGTGGTCCTTCTCCGCCTCTATCGCGCCTTAGTGCGCTCGAAATTGGATTATGGAAGCATAGTCTACTCCTCTGCTCGGCCGTCTATTCTTCGGCGTCTCGACTCTATCCACCACCGTGGATTACGTTTAGTATCTGGAGCTTTTTACACCAGCCCTGTGGAAAGCCTTTATGCTGAGACTGCTGAACCTCCGCTGTCCAATCGGCGGGCAGTCCTTCTGAGTCGTTATGCTAGCCATCTGTCTTCCATGCCTGCTAATCCAGCGCATGACCTTTTTTTCGACGCCTCCTTTGATGTCTGGTATGCAGGCCGCTCCTCCTCCCAACTACCCCCGGGAGTCCGCTTCCGTCAACTGCTCCATTCTCTTTCCTTCCGCTTTCCTAAAACCTTCTTGACAACTTGGGGTACAGCACCGCCTTGGCTCCGTCCCCGGATCAACTTGCTCAGAGACCTATGTCAATTTCCCAAGGATGGTACCCCTACACTTGTTTACCGTCGGGCATTTGCTGCTCTATGTGCACAAATGACGGAAGCCACATTTATTTACACCGATGGCTCGAAAACATCGTTAGGTGTAGGGAGTGCCTATATTGTTGGCGACACCCCAAATAACTTTCGGCTTCCCGACCAGTGTTCGGTTTATACTGCGGAGCTTTACGCTGTTCTCCAGGCTGTCCACTACATCCGCCGCCATCAGCGGATACAGTACGTAATCTGCTCAGATTCTCTCAGCTCTCTCCTAAGTCTCCAAGCTCTTTACCCTGTTCACCCTCTGATCCACCGGATTCAGGACTGTCTGCGCTCGCTCCACCTGGGGGGCGTCTCAGTGGCGTTCCTCTGGCTCCCGGGACACGCTGGTATCTGTGGAAATGAGGCGGCCGATATAGCGGCCAAGGCTGCAGTCTCTCTTCCTCGGCCAGCTATTCAGTCTCTTCCGTTTACCGATCTACGGAGCGTTTTATGTCGCCAAGCTGCTCATTTATGGCATGCGCATTGGTCAACACTTCCCCACAATAAATTGCGGGAAGTGAAAGCCCCTCCATTGCGCTTGGACCTCTTCCTCCCGAACGCGTCGTCGGGAGGAGGTAATTTTAGCTCGACTCCGGATAGGGCACTGTCTTTTTAGTCATCGACATCTTTTAAGCGGTGATCCTCCCCCACTCTGTCCCCACTGCTCTCAGCTGTGGACGGTCAGACACCTTTTAATTGAATGCCCCTATTTTAATCCGTTACGCTCCCGTCTACAGCTATCGCCTGATCTATCGTCGATTTTAGCAGATGACACGCGCTCAGCTGACCGCGTTCTACAGTTTATTAGTGACAGTGAAATGACGTCAGTCATTTGAAGCTTTTTTTTTTGGGGGACAACCAACCCCTTTCTATAGTGGATTTTTAAGCATTCCTTCTGCCTTTAGTTACTCAAATTTTATGATTTTGTTCCCATTGCTGCTGATTTTAAATTTCGTTTTTTCCTGTTTTCTATGTCACGGGCTGGGCGCTAATGACCATAGAAGTTTTGCGCCCTAAAACCACAAAAAAAAAAAAAAAAAAAAAAAAAAAAAAAAAAACTGTATCGCACAAACCACTGCGAACTGCATGGCAGACGGTACGTCCCATGGTACCAGTTCTTAGGGCTTCTTCCCCTCCCATTCACTTACGGAGTTGGGGAAGAATGATAGTTTAAAGGCTTCAGTGCGCGTTGTAGCTCGCCTAATCTTGTCCTTGCGATTACTATGGCAGCAGTACATACGGGATAGTAGTCTACTCCTAGATTCATCATTTAAAGCTGATTCTTGAAATTTTGTAACTAGTCTTTACCGAGATAGTCTGCCTCTATCTTAAAGTGTCCAGCAGTTCAGTTTTTTAGAAACCCCTTGATGCACTCCCATGGGCCAGACAAACCTGCGACATGCCGCGCAGCTGCTCTTTACACCTAAGTGTGATGAAAAAGTACTGGAAATTTTTGTTTTTTCAGTATGAATGTGTCTTTATTCACCATCAACAACTATGCTCGCTCCAAACTAATCTCCCTCAGACGTAATGCACTTGTATCAGCGTTTTTTTCCAATCTTCGATCATTTCTGAAACTCAGTTTTCGTTGTGGCATTTAGCTCCATCATCTAGTCTGTTTTTATCTTATCAGTGAAGGGAAATGCGCACTTTCATGGTCTCTGAAGTCTCGGGAATGGAAGGAAGTCGCGGGGAACCATGGCCGGCGAATACTTTGGCTGACGCAACGTAAGTTTTATTTTTTGCCTGCCGGCCGCGGTGGCCGAGTGGTTCTAGACGCTTCAGTCCGGAACCGCGCGACTGCTACGGTCGCAGGTTCGGATCCTGCCTCGGGCATGGATGTGTGTGATGTCCTTAGGTTAGTTTGGTTTAAGTAGTTCTGAGTTCTAGGGGACTGATGACTTCAGATGTTAAGTCCCATAGTGCTCAGAGCCATTTGAACCATTTATTTTTTGCCGAAAAATCACGAACAAGCATTGAGATGTGAGCGGGAGAATCATCGTGGTGCAGTTCCCACGAGCGGCTTTGCCACAATTCTCGCCGTTTTCTTCGGATTGCTTCACGCAGACTGCGCATAAATTCCAGGTACTATTTCTTATTAGCCGTACGACCCACTGTAATCACGGGAAACAATGAAAAGAAGCTTCATATGTGATCGAACTTGTCGAATTTATTTTCGGTCTTGGCTCTTTAGACAGTTTCCATTAGAACGACTGCGCCTTGGTTTCGACGTCATACCCGTATAATCATGTTTCGTCACCTGTTATAACCTTTCTAGGAGTTCTGGATCGTTGTCCATTCAGCATTTCCTGGCAGATGTGTACGCGACGTCGTTTCTGGTTCAAATTCAACAGTTTCTGAGCAAACTTCGTTGCTACACTTTCATTCCCAAAACAATTGCTTAGTATGAGCCAAAGGATTTGCCGACATCATCAGCAACCTCTCTGACGGTGATCGGCGATTTTCCAAAACCATTTTCTTTACTTCTTCCCCATTGTCGTCCGTAACTGATGTGATAGGATATCTACGACGGTCGTCGTCCTCAAACGTCTTCTCGATCATCTTTGAAACGCTTATACCACTTGTAATCTTCTCCAATGTAAACCTTCCCACAACTACACGGAATTTTATACACAACATTGGAACCACAAAAAGAAGTATAAATACTCGCCTAACTGAACGCAAAAGGAACTGTCGACTGGGACACGGACAAATCGGCTGTAGCGGAACATGTTTTTGAAACGGGTGACCATGAAATAAAATTTAGTGAGACGAGCGTGCTAGCTAAGACATCGCATTATTATGCACGTATGTATAGAGAGGCTGCAGAGATTTTTTAAACACCACAATAATTTTAACAGGAAAGAAGAAGGCTTGAAGTTAGATAAGATATGGCGATCGACTTTGTACCAAAGATGTGACAATCGATTACCTTCGATCGAGAGTAATGACGCCAGCCAGAGATAGTTTTACTGTTGACAACACGTGACGAGTGGTGGCGCCCTCTACGCGCTCTATATAAACAGGACCTCCACGGCCTAGCAGCCAGTCGTACTCTCACCTCAGACGATGTTGCCCGCAGCTGGCAACGAAACGTCAGGGAGAAGTATTTCTACTATTGGACCACGGCCTCTTAGCCCGGAAGTTTTAATTACTGATTTGTACAGGTATTTTTTTTTCCCCGGTCAGAACTTCATTATTAAGAAACTGCATCATCTGCGAAACGAAGTTCGTAGCGTTTTTTCATAAGTTTATAAACACAAAAGATACACGTAACAGAGACATTAGTCATCAGTAATATATTCTCCTTCGGTATTTACAACAGTCTGCCAACGCTGGGTAACTTATCGATTCCGCGACTGTAGAAATTACGCGGTTTTGAGGCGAAGAACTCGCCGAGCCGTGTTCGGTGCGCGTCTTCATCCGGACAGGAAGTTCCTTGAATGTTATTCGATAGAGACCGGAAAAGTGAAAATCTAAGGAGACAAGATCAGATGAATAAGATGGGTGCAGAATGACTTCCCAACCCAACTCCTGTTTAGCGTTTTTTGTCAGTCGAGCAGAATGCGAGGACGTTATCGTGGAGCAGCATTCTTTCTCGCAGTCTTCCTGGTCGTTATTCTTGGACAGCGTCTACAAGACTTCTCATTTGTTGGCAATAAATACCAGCAGTGATGGTTACATTTCGGGGAAGCAGTTCGCAGTACACCACACAGTCGCTGTTCCACCAGATCCATAACACTATCTTTTGTGGATGCCCACAGGTCATGTACAGGGACTTGCTCTGCTTTCAAAAATGGTTCAAATGGCTCTGAGCACTATGGGACTTAACATCTATGGTCATCAGTCCCCTAGAACTTAGAACTACTTAAACCTAAGGACATCACACAACACCCAGTCATCACGAGGCAGAGAAAATCCCTGACCCCGCCGGGAATCGAACCCGGGCGCGGGAAACTTGCTCTGTTTTTTTTGGCCTCATCTATTCCTTTCTTGTACTTAAGACACCAATTCTCATCACCAGTAACGATACAGGGTAGGAATGATCGTTGTTGTTCACGAGCTAATTGATGACGAGCAAGCAGAGGTGCACATATTGCCACCCATAGATTTTTGTGATTTTTGGTTTAGAGCATGCGGTATGAGTATATACACCCGATTTTTGAACTTCCACATTGCGTACAAATGTCGCGCAATGGTGGAATGTCACAGTTCATCGCAGTTGCCAGTTCTCAAGTACACTGACGTGGACCATTGTGGATCAATGCGTTTAAACGATTTTCATTAAACCTTGAAAATCTTCCTGAACGAGGAGAGTCACTAATGTCACGTCCAAAGCTCCACTCACTATCTCCAAATGTAAACTCAAATAGCAACAGTGAACTACAAATAAGAAATGACAGCCGATAAATAAACGCATAGCAAACTGAATACCAACAAGCAAAACAAAAAGCCTACGAACTTGTGCACCAACCTAAATTAATATTGTCTGCCACGTCATTAATATAAAACATGAACAACGAGGGTCCTAACAGACAAGAGCACGCTAGAAGTTACTTCTACTTCTGTCGATGACTCCGCATCCACGATAACACACTGCGTTCACTTTGTACTTTCGATTATAAGCGTGGACATAGTGCTGAGACAAATGCTTTTCGGACATGGAGAAATTCGTGATCTACCTGACTGCCTTGATCGATGGCTTTTAGGGTGTAACATGAGACTTGAGTTTCGCATAACCAATGTTTTCGTAATCCATGCTGGGTGGCATGGAGAAGTTCATTCTGTCCCATACCACACCTACTTTAAACAAAATACAGCCCCAGATGTGTATATCATATTTAAGTGAATCACTTTACAATGCCAGAATGAGATTTTCATCTGCAGCGGAGTGTGCGTTGATATGAAACTCCTGGCAGATTAAAACAGTGTGCCGGACCGAGACACTTTCTTTCAGGAGTGCTGGTTCTGCAAGGTTCGCAGGAAAGCTTCTGTGAAGTTTGGAAGGTAGGAGACGAGGTACTGGCAGAAGTACGGCTGCGAGGACGGCGCGTGAGTCGTGCTTGGGTAGCTCAGTTGGTAGAGCACTTGTCCGCGAAGGGCAAAGGCCCCGAGTTCGAGTCTTGGTCCGGCACACAGTTTTAATCTTCCAGGAAGTTTCACTTTACAATGCTTCACAGATGGAAGAACCAGTGAGAAGAGTGGTTCAGGGCTCAGTTACAAGCTGTAGAAAAAAAATATATGTACGAGAATTAAATCGGAGGAAAGAGAAGCTGAAGTGCACAATATAGTGCCAAATCTGATCCAAGAGAGACAAGTTTTTCCTTTTGTAGAACCTGTAACCCGGCTCCTCCTTCCTCCTTGCATCTATTGTCCACAGTAAGCAAAGTCTTTAATGAAAAAATTGAGTGGAGCGAAGATACAATAAACTTTCTAGTTTACTTAGCTTGTCATGTTGAGTTGCCTCCAGTTCTTTTTGCCTAGGGATCTGATTCTTGAAGCTGAAATTATCACATTTTCGGTCCTCATGGGTTGAATTGAATTAATTAAGTTTTAAGGTTGTTGTTGCGGAATTTTTGATTTTACGTGAATCTGTTTTGTCACATTCTGGTATATCATACAGTCTCTTGATTTTACACATCGACAAAAGTCGAAATTACACTGTTCGCACAAAAATATGTCCGATCACATCAGAGGTATGCTCTCACACTTTGTGGAAATAGCCATATTCCAAAGGATTTACAATTTTTCTTAACAAATGAATTTACATTAGTTTCTGTTACAGTATTACTTTAGATTATTATTTCATAAATGAATCCAGTAATAAACATAGTAACCAGTACAGTATTGCGTAATTAAAGATAACAATTTCAAGTGTGCCAATAGTTAGTAATTTCAAATGTTTCTAAAGAAATAATTTTAACTGTACATTCAGAACTAGTACTTATCGATTATAACATCAAGACTAAAACGTTTTATAAAGTAATTCATTTTCATAAATTTTAGCTTAAAATATAACATACTGTGTGTAAAATTTAGATGAGTTTTCAGAAAAGCAACTAATACCGACGTGTCCAAAATTCGAAAATTAAACTGGTATCGACTACTGTTCAGGAAAAGAGATGCTAGAGGAGGGTGTCCCGTTACAAACCTGAATTTAAGCTTTGCTCTGCGTAGCATAGAAGCGTGTTTTTTTTCTTAATAAAAGCATGTCTTCTGGTCCAGACTGTACATAAGTTACAAGATTTTAAACATGGCTGCAGCAGCAACTGTTAAAATTCTTCACAATAAAGGATGGCAGCCAAAAACAGTTGCAGGATAGAATTTTTTTATTAAAATTCTTGACCAAGGTTTCGGTACATATAAATATACCTTCATCAGAAGTAAAACTTCTAAAATTACATCATGCACTGGAGAATAATAAAACAATTATGCCAAAAGGCGTCGTCAATAATTAAAATATCATCTCCATTTGTACAACATGTGTAATGGGCACAGGATCAAAGCGAACAGTTTAACAATGTTACTTCGCCTATGAACAGTTCATAAGCGAAGTAACATTGTTCGCTTTGATCCTATGCCCATTACACATTTTGTACAAATGGAGATGATATTTTAATTATTGACGACGCCTTTTGGCATAATTGTTTTATTATTCTCCAGTGCATGATGTAATTTTAGAAGTTTTACTTCTGATGAAGGTATATTTATATGTACCGAAACCTTGGTCAAGAATTTTAATAAAAAAATTCTATCCTGCAACTGTTTTTGGCTGCCATCCTTTATTGTGAAGTACATAAGTTAGGTTCCTTTCAGAGTATGCTGATGCGATAACTCCATACTTAACAATCATATACAACCGCTCGCTCGACGAAAGATCCGTACCCAAAGACTGGAAAGTTGCACGAGTGTCACCAATATTCAAGAAATGTAGTAGGAGTAATCCACTAAATTACAGGCCCATATCATTAACGTCGATATTTAGCAGGATCATCAGTAGCGAACACAAGGGGGCGGGGGGGGGGGGAGACAGGGCTAAGAGGCTGAAGCCCCCCCCCCCCAAAAAAAACATCAGGGCCCACCCGTGACAAATCTCAAATTAAACTTGATATCATCCTACTGCCTTAGTACTATACCACCAACAGTACAATTTTCATCACTTGTTACGTAATCCATTTAAAGTAGGTGTAGTATGTTTTCAAATTTTACATTTCTCCAAGACGGTGCTTATGTGACTAGTTTTTAAATCGCGCGCCAACCGTTCGGAACCGAGCTGTTCAAGTGGTTTTTAATTGTAATCAAGGCGTGCTTTCGTTTGTATTTGTCAGATTTTAAAAAAAATGACATCGAAACGTTGACAAGGGGATATTCGTTTGTTTGTTTTACTGAAAAGGAAGAAAGAAGAGGTAGAATTGAGAAAACGAGCCAGTATTACCTGGGAACAATGTCGGTGACTTTTCATTGTCGACTCAACGTTTAGCGGGTACATCTATCTGATTATTTTGTATGTACTTACTTTAATTCATACAAACACCATTAGTCGAGTTTGTGACATTTTACTAGTTGAGTTCGTTGATCTTTCGGCCGGTGTGGTGTGGGTCGCTGTATTAGTATTGTGAAGTTATTGATTTTTCCCACTAAATTTGTTGGTTTTGAGTACCTGTCTAGTGTGTAAATTTTGCATCTACTGGCTAGTGTGAATTATGGTGGACTTTAAAAGATTGTGTTGGTTTATGGTAAAATTATTTTTTTAAATCACTTGATCCATTCTGCATACAGCAAAAAAGACTACTTAATTTGCTAAAGTCTTGTAGCTCTTAAATTCATATAACCTGAACATTTATAATACACGGTATTTTGGCTTCGTTTCAGTGTTGTTTTGAGGCCGTATTGTTATGCACCCGTTTTGTTATGTGTTCTAGTGTTAATAAATCTGCAATTGCATGCACAGTACATAGCCGTTGTGCCGATGTTCCTTAAATCAGTTGCTGTCGTTTTAGTGCTAAACATTTGTAAAGGGACAGTATACCCAGAAATTTCGTGCTGAATCACTACACGATAGTAAATTTGCAGGCTGGCTAGTAAGAATTCAAGGCGATGACACAAGAGCACACTGTAAACTTTGCCGTAATATTTTGTTAGTGTGTTCTGCGCAATAATAAGCAACAGTGACGAAAAAAAAGAAAAGAAAAAACCGGGGTGGCGGCAGCACCATTGTCAACGAACAAAAATACCTTTCAAAACCATGAAAGAGTATTCAGAAGTGAATCAAGCTAATGGTTCCATTGCATTATTTGTTTCCACCCATTGTCCGACCATGTCATGTCATCACTTAACTGATTTGTGCAAGAGTAAGTTTACACACAGTAATGTTACCAGAAAACTTAAAATACGCAGAACAAAATGTAGTGCAGCTATAAAGCAAGTAATAAGGCGGTATTTTGCGGAAAATTCGTAAGACATGGCAAATCTAATGTATCGAAATCCTCTCTTATATAAAGCTTTCCAAAGTAAAATGGCATACAGGCTATCAACCTATATTTAGAGGACACGAATTACACAGTTACGGCTTCACAGAATGTAATGTTACGGAACGATCCAGTTGAAGGCTATTCTTTAAAAATTGGACATGCCACAGATTTATAAAAAAAATTCATCTTTGGGTTAGCAGTAGTTGTCAAAGGTAACATTTTCATTTGCTGGTAGCGTTTAAAGTCAACTTGGATGTCAATTATTCACTCTTATGTCGTTAGGCAGATGATCAAAACTATTTTTTCAGAGTAGATGTGTAGTTTAATCCCGTATTGAATCAAATTGCCTACTTTTAATGAACAGTACCGGTACCGAATTCAAAGTTATTCTTTCGTCTAGATTTACAGCCTTTGAAATTCAGTGGATTATTTCCAGTAAAGGAAGTTACGGAATATGTCGCTGCAGTAAAGTCAAACTCGGTAAAAACGGCACCATATCATATTAGGGGTTCATGCATCGGTATATTGACTTATTGTGATGCCGGTATACCGGATTGACTTGGTTTTTAACGACGTCGTGACGAACATTATAGAGCTTTTTCGGCTTTGCACCATGTCCCTTCAGCATTTCAGCGTTGCTGTTAACCACTTGATTAACACCAATTGATGATGATGATGATGATTATGCATGTTTGCCACCACCAGTCAGCGTACGCTAGCTGCAACATGCTTGATCCAGTACTAATTAAGAAACTACCCGCGCTGACAAGCGGAATGGAACACATCTACTGTTTACACGACTAATGGCTAATAGGATCCAAGCAACTAAACAAATGCTCACCTCCCGTAACCCGTAGTATGGTGCTGCAGTGTTTTGTAAACACGTGTGCGGTGCCTTGTTGCGTGGTGGTTGCCGGTACTGGAGTTCACGCACAATCAAGAGGCTGTGGCTGTCCTTCGGCGATAGCTGCAATACTTACTACAGGTTACAGACATCATAAATTTAGTTAATTTAATCTGTTAATGTAAACTTAAAAACGGACGTCTCAGGATTTCCGTCAGTGACACGAGGGGATTCAGCGCGGAGAATAAAAAGAAAAGAAAATTCCTGGAACTACCTCTCGTTGGCATCTACTCCCGACGGGGACCCATGGTTCGCTTTTTGGGTTGATGGGGGAGTGGTTGTCTCACTTTCTTATTGAAATATCGTTTTCAGACATCCCCACTTTCAGCGTGCCACTTATGGCTATTTCAATATTATTATTATTATTATTAATAAAAATAAAAAATATATAACGTTCCAGTATAATATTTTGTTTCCATTAGCACTTACTACAGCATATACATACAACGTCCAAGAAATTGCAATTCACAGAAATATATCGTTCGAGACGTGCATGTTTTATGAACGGGTATCCACAGAAATATATACGAAGAGAGGGAGGGGTGGGGAATATTTGCAGGACTGTAAAATTGTCATTTTTTAATATAAATGAGTTGGTTGGTTTTGAGACGTCATGCCATGTGAACCAAGTTGTATAGGTGCCATAAAAAATTTATTAGATCAAGACAATTGATTGCTATCCACTCAGTACTTGTTATAGAAAGGTAACTTTGCTACCTAAAAACTCAGTACTTAAGATTCGGGGTCGGGAGGGGAGGGGTTCAGTTGTCCCCTCTTGCCTATGGTGCTATGATGTCATGCAATTAATTTAAGAACTATGATAGCAACAAATTTTACCAGCTTTGGCAACATCATAATTTACAGGATGTGGAATCAAAGCGTGCACTCGGACCCCTGACCACTAAGATTGTGAAAACATGTCTGCATATTGTGACTTTGTGAGCAGGGAATGTTGCTCCTTTTAGTTGTGTCCACTTACTTTTGGCAAGTCAGCCTTCGTATTTTGTGAGTCTGTTTACCTTTTTGTCTTCCCCTCACTCAGCTTCCTGTGGTTTCCAGTCCTTCCTGTGGTCTCTCAAACTGTGTCAGATTTGTTGTTTCAGCAGGTATAGTCCTCATATGAATGAGCGCATTCATCTGGCTGAAATGTTATAAGTTAGGCTGTAAGCTTGTCCGTTAGGCCATAAGCACATGTAAGTGAGCAGACCCGCAAATAAGCAATGGAAAAGTATCCTATGTTGAATGTGGCCTTTTAAATTGTATAATTTCCATTTTCGATTTTGGAGACTGTGTTTTCATGCTATTTTGTTCTCTGAAAGTTGGCTGTTAAATTTGGAAACTGATAGATGCAAACATACAAACACTTCTATCAAGAGTTTTTTACCTGCCATACATCTGCACCTGATCTCTTCTGTATTTAGTCTGTAGTAATTTCAGAGAACTGTTTCTGTGTTTCCTTATAAAGAGGAGAAAGGAACAGTTATACCCACACGGATGTACATTGTCCATAAAATGGCACATGTTTGTCACAGTTTTGCAAATTTATTTATTGTTGGTACTTCAGTTCTTATCACCATCCTATGACATCTACTGTTTGATGTAGTCTTTCCCTGAGACTTCTCCGCATGTCGTGCTCACTTCACTTTCACTTTCTTTACAGTATTTACGTTGTGCACCCCAGCCTCTTCCCTGGCCAATTTGCTTTGTTTTCTGTCTCTTCTTGAGACCCCCAATATGCACCAATCTACTGCTTGCGGAGTGACCTTCAGTTGTAAAACAGATTTTGCATTAAAAATTCATGCTTCACAGCTACAAGTCAAAGCTTTTTGTTTCAAGCAAATTTGGATCTTTGTTTAGATAAGTGTTTAGTTTATCATAAGCACTGCAGGCTATTTGTAATCTTCTGTTTACTTCTTCTTCTGGCCATCCAGTCATAGTCTTTGGTTGCCCTGAATACAGAAATTAGCAAAAGACTCTATGTCTTCACTGTTAATATATAGAATTTTTCTTCTTCATTAACTTATATTGGTCTTACTTGTTTTCCTATTAGTTTGCCTACTTCCAAACTTATTCTGTCGAATTTTTCATAAGTTGTTGAAAATTATTTGCAGAAAATGGAAAACAAAAGAGATAGAAATGGCACAGTATTATAAGTCAGAGAATGGTGCCTCAGATATGTTCGTTACAGTAACACACATTGCTCCTCCTTATTCCCACATGGCGGCTAAGGACAATTTTGAGAATATGCATTTCTTTCACTCACTCCTATTTAAGTTTTTAACTTATCACTGTTGTTGTTGTGGTCTTCAGTCCTGAGACTGGTTTGATGCAGCTCTCCATGCTATCTATCCTGTGCAAGCTCCTTCATCTCCCAGCACCTACTGCAACCTACATCCTTCTGAATCTGCTTAGTGTATTCATCTCTTGGTCTCCCTCTACGATTTTTACCCTCCACACTGCCCTCCAATGCTAAATTTGTGATCCCTTGATGCCTCAGGACATGTCCTACCAACCGATCCCTTCTTCTAGTCAAGTTGTGCCACAAACTTCTCTTCTCCCCAATCCTGTTCAATACCTCCTCATTAGTTACGTGATCTACCCACCTAATCTTCAACATTCTTCTGTAGCACCACATTTCAAAAGCTTCTATTCTCTTCTTTTCCAAACTATTTATTGTCCATGTTTCACTTCCATACATGGCTACACTCCATACAAATACTTTCAGAAACGACTTCCTGACACTTAAATCTATACTTAATGTTAACAAATTTCTCTTCTTCAGAAACGCTTTCCTTGCAATTGCCAGTCTACATTTTAAATTTTCTCTACTTCGACCATCATCAGTTATTTTGCTCCCCAAATAGCAAAACTACTTTAAGTGTCTCATTTCCTAATGTAATTCCCTCAGCATCACCCAACTTAATTCGACTACATTCCATTATCCTCGTTTTGCTTTTGTTGATGTTCATCTTATATCCTCCATTCAAGACACTGTCCATTCCGTTCAGCTGCTCTTCCAAGTCCTTTGCTGTCTCTGACAGAATTACATTGTCATCGGCGAACCTCAAAGTTTCTATTTCTTCTCGATGGAGTTTAATACCTACTCCAAATTTTTCTTTTGTTTCCTTTACTGCTTGCTCAATATACAGATTGAATAACATCGGGGAGAGGCTACAACCATGTCTCACTCCCTTCCCAACCACTGCTTCCCTTTCATGCCCCTCGACTCTTATAACTGCCATCTGGTTTCTGTACAAATTGCAAATAGCCTTTCGCTCCCTGTGTTTTACCCCTGCCACCTTTAGAATTTGAAAGAGAGTATTCCAGTCTCTAAGTCTACAAATGCTAGAAACGTAGGTTTGCCTTTCCTTAATCTAGCTTCTAAGATAAGTCGTAGGGTCAGTATTGCCTCACGTGTTCTGATATTTCTACGGAATCCAAACTGATCTTCCCCGAGGTCAGCTTCTACCAGTTTTTCCATTCGTCTGTAAAGAATTCGCGTTAGTATTTTGCAGCTGTGACTTATTAAACTGATAGTTCGGTAATTTTCACATCTGTCAGCACCTGCTTTCTTTGGGCTTGGAATTATTATATTCTTCTTGAAGTCTGAGGGTATTTCGCCTGTCTCATACATCTTGCTCACCAAATGGTAGAGTTTTGTCAGGACTGGCTGTCCCAAGGCCGTCAGTAGTTCTAATGGAATGTTGTCTACTCCCGGGACCTTGTTTCGACTCACGTCTTTCAGTCTCTGTCAAACTCTTCACGCAGTATCGTATCTCCCATGTCATCTTCATCTACATCCTCTTCCATTTCCATAATATTGTCCTCAAGTACATCGCCCTTGTATAGACCCTCTATATACTCCTTCCACCTTCTGCTTTTCCCTCTTTGCTTAGAACTGGGTTTCCATTTGAGCTCTTGATATTCATACAAGTGGCTCTCTTTTTCTCCAAAGGTCTCTTTTATTTTCCTGTAGGCTGTATCTATCTTACCCCTAGTGAGATAAGCCTCTACATCCTTACATTTGTCCTCTAACCATCCCTGCTTAGCCATTTTGCACTTCCTGTCGATCTCATTTTTGAGACGTTTGTATTCCTTTTTGCCTGCTTCATTTACTTCATTTTTATATTTTCTCCTTTCATCAATTAAATTCAATATTTCTTCTGTTACTCAAAGATTTCTACTATCCCTCGTCTTTATACCTACTTGATCCTCTGCTGCCTTCACTACTTCAACCCTCAGAGCTACCCATTCGTCTTCTACTGTATTTCTTTCCCCAATTCCTGTCAATTGTTCCCTTATGCTCTCCCTGAAACTCTGTACAACCTCTGGTTTAGTCAGTTTATCCAGGTCCCATCTCCTTAAATTCCCACCTTTTTGCAATTTCTTCAGTTTTAATCTACAGTTCAGAACCAATAGATTGTGGTCAGAGTCCACATCTGCCCCTGGAAATGTCCTACAATTTAAGACCTGGTTCCTAAATCTCTGTCTTACCATTATATAATCAATCTATCTGATACCTTTTAGTGTCTCCAGGTTTCTTCCATGTATACAACCTTCTTTTATGATTCTTGAACCAAGTGTTAGCTATGATTAAGTTATGCTCTGTGCAAAATTCTACCAGACGGCTTCCTCTTTCATTTCTTAGCCCTAATCCATATTCACCTACTGTGTTTCCTTCTCTCCCTTTTCCTACTGTCGAATTCCAGTCACCCATGACTATTAAATTTTCGTCTCCCTTCACTACCTGATTAATTTCTTTTATCTCATCATACATTTCAATTTCTTCGTCATCCGCAGAGCTAGTTGACATATAAACTTGTACTACTGTAGTAGGCATGGGCTTCGTGTCTATCTTCGCCACTATAATACGTTCACTATGCTGTTTGTAGTATCTTACCTTCACTCCTATTTTTTTATTCATTATTAAACCTACTCCTGCATTACCCCTATTTGATTTTGTATTTATGACCCTGTATTCACCTGACCAGAAGTCTTGTTCCTCCTGCCACCGAACTTCACTAATTCACACTATATCTAACTTTAACCTATCCATTTCCCTTTTAAAATTTTCTAGCCTACCTGCCCGATTAAGGGATCTGACATTCCACGCTCTGATCCGTAGAATGCCAGTTTTCTTTCTCCTGATAACGACGTCCTCCTGAGTAGTCCCCACCCGGAGATCCGAATGGGGGACTATTTTACCTCCGGAATATTTTACCCAAGAGGATACCATCATCATTTAATCATACAGTAAAGCTGCATGCCCTTGAGAAAAATTATGGCTATAGTTTCCCCTTGCTTTCAGCCATTCGCAGTACCAAAACAGCAAGGCCGTTTTGGTTAGTGTTGCAAGGCCAGATCAGTCAATCATCCAGACTGTTGCCCCTGCAACTACTGAAAAGGCTGCTGCCCCTCTTCAGGAACCACACGTTTGTCTGGCCTCTCAACAGATACCCCTCCTACGGTACGGCTATCTGTATCGTTGAGGCACGCAAGCCTCCCCACCAACGGCAAGGTCCATGGTTCATGGGGGGGGAACTTATCACTATCATGATTAAGTGTGACATTGGCACAGGCTGTTTTTTCTTTGGCACACTAACACGGGGTGTAACAGTGCAATTTTTCTCAAGGGTTTTAGTGCAACTGTTGAGACTGAGTAAAAAGTCCTCAAAATCTGTTAAGTCCACACAAAATAATTATTCATGCTGTTTGCCCTGTTCTAAAATTTCATTTGTGACACACAAATCTACATCTGTACTCTGCAAACCACTGTTAAGTGCTTGACTGAGTGTATATCCTATTGTGCCAGTTATTAGGGCTACTTCTTGTTCCATTCACATATCAAGTGTGGGCCATTGTCCATCACAAGCATATACTGCAATCCTAAGGAAAAAATCATTGTGAGGGCTGTGACCATAAACACAGTGCATGTGGATGGGCAAGAATCACACAAGGAAATTTTGAGAAAGCATTAACTACTATAAGCCATAAGGAGTTAACAAATGGACACACAAAATCAGCATGAATACACTTCCTGTGGGGGAGACACACGAGGAAAGACAGGACGGTGGCGCACTGCAGATGAGCTGTCACAATGTACATGACCTCAATACCCAGGCAAAATACGTGGTGACGAGCCAACAATTTTGTGCAAGAAACACAGCAGGGGTCCAGGGGGAGAAGGCGCATGATGTCCCACTGCAATGTAGATGGAATCATAACTGGGTGCTGACTTTCCAGTAGCCAACAGTAATACACCATCAACAACTGAAAGGCGATGGCAGAGAGCACAATAATTACGCAAGGGATCTGACACTTGGCCCAGTGGTTTATCTGGCTAGCCATGGTAGAGAAATTAAATAATGTGCTGTAAGCCAGGATTGACCAAGACAGCTGCTGAAATCCCAGAACTGGTAATGGTAAACCTGTACATGCTGTTTTGGGCTTCAACGTCTATATATGGAATCACAACAGTGCATCCTGATCAAATACTGGATTGGGAAAGTCGTAATAGAGCATCCGCATTAGCGTGTCGTGCTGTAAGTCAGGCTTGTATCTTGTGGTGTGACAATAATAGCCCAGTGTTGCAGGCAATGGGCTGCTTTGACTGATAAAGATGCCAAAAGATTGAAAAAGAACCCAGAAGTTTGGGATCAAATAAAACTTGGAACCATATAGGAAAACATGACATTTTCGGAGGGCATACACAATGACAAGGGCATCTTTTTCCATCTACTTGATTCAGAGTTTGAAGTGCACACAATAGGGCGTTTGGAACTGTGTGCATATTTGTGTGTGAGAATGGCCCTAGCTCATATTGGGAGGTGTGTGGGGCCAAAACAAGGTATTGGCTTGGCTGGAAGGTAACCAAACAAGGTGGCGAGTGTAAACTGACCTCAGTAGAGTAAAATCACGGTCACAGGTGGGTGACCAGTGGGAAGGAACATCTTTATATAAGAAAGCATGAAGTGGGCGGACAAATGTGGCTGCACCATGAAGAAATTTATGGTAGTACGCAATCTTTCTGAGAAAGGCTTGCAACTCTTTGACATTGATAGTGATGTGTCGGCAGCTAGGCCAACACCTTGTAGTTAGAGATGGATGAAAATGCACGCTAGACTTACGCAGACGGGCGTGAAGTACTGGAACAGGCTACGTAATTAATGCTATGAAGAAAAGTACGTAGCTGGATTAATACTTATCTTTAATCAATCATTGTGGTACATCGCTCTTGACTATACACAGGAGACTTTAATTACAATCACTGTAAGGCTAATGGCGCCTTGCTAGTTCGTAGCCATTAACTTAGCTGAAGGCTATTCTGTCTCTCGGCTAATGAGAGAGAAAGGCTTCGTACATCTAGTCGCTAGCTAGGTCGTCCGTACAACTGGGGCGAGTGCTTGTTCGTATCACGAGACCTGCCTTGTGGTGGCGCTAGGTCTGCGATCACACAGTGGCGACACGCGGGTCCGACATGTACTAAATGGACCGCGGCCGATTTAATCTACCACCTAGCAAGTGTGGTGTCTGGCGGTGACACCACATTCCTCCCCCGCAAATCGGCGAACGGTCGTGAGATAAGGCTTCCGCCCGCCGTGGGGAGGACCCCATGTTGACGTATGCGATGAGGTGGGGAGCCTAACAACAGGCGAGGCTGTGCCACCCGCACCCGGCCATTCGGTCCGAGGGGAGCTAGGAAACGCCTGAAAACCTAGTCCAGGGTGCACGTCAACATGCGGTGTATGCGCCCGTAAAGAAACAGGAGGGGCCGAAGGGTCGGCCTCCATTGCGTCGGGGTAGCCGACGCGCGATGACGTCATGTGGTCCGGAGCGGGCGGGAGTTCCATGGCGGAGGACAGCTGGTCACGGGAAGCGATCGGCGGCGCGTGACCCTGGGAGGCGCTTGGCGGCTGTAGCGAAGCGTCGGATGCGGGCGGCGCCGGCCGGAGGACCGGCGGCTGCGGCGGCGGCGGCGGCGGCGGCTGCTGCGGCGGCTGCGCGTCGCCATGGGGCAAAATGGAAGGCATCGTCGGTAACACCTGGGGATGAGGCGAGCCAGTAGATGGGTCCCCAGGGCGCTGACCGGACGGCACCGTCGCTGAAAGCAGACGGGGAGCGGCAGAACGCGTGCGACGACAGAGGCGCAGCTGATTGAGATGCCGACGCACCTCACCAGAGACCCCCAAAACCAAATACATCGCGCGGCCGAGGCAGCGAAGAATGCGCCCTGCGAGCCAACGCCGTGAACCTCGATAGGTGCGATAAAATACAACGTCGCCTGGGGCAAAAGCAGGAGTCTGCCGCTGCAAAGGAACCTGATGCGGCGGATGCAGCAAAGACATCAAGGTGCGATGAGGACGACCATGGAGCAACTCAGCCGACGAGCGACCATTTCGGGGCTGAGAGCGATACGAGGACAAAAAGAGCAACAACGCGTCCTCCCGAGAATGCGACTCTTTCAACTTTAACATCTGTGACTTGAAAGTCCGGACCAATCGTTCAGCGGCACCGTTTGACTGAGGCGAAAACGGCGCGGATATCAGATGTTGAATACCATTGGCCTGGCAGAATGACTGAAATTCTGCGGACATGAATTGTGGGCCATTGTCGGAAACAATAGTCTGCGGAAGACCTTCAATGCAAAAAATAGCAGACAACGCTTGGATGGTGGCGGAGGACGTCGTGGAAGACATCCGGACAACAAAAGGAAAATTACTGAAGGCATCGACCAGAACCAACCATCGAGCATTCCAGAATGGACCAGCAAAATCAATGTGCAAGCGTTGCCAAGGGGAAGTGGCTTTTGGCCATGCAAAGACTTTCCGCGGCGGTGCGGATTGTTGTTCGGCACACGCCATGCAAGAAGAACACATATTCGTAATCGCAGCATCGATTCCGAACCAAGTACAGTGCTGACGAGCAAGTTGTTTCGTTCACACTATACCCCAATGTCCTTGGTGAAGAAGCCGTAAAACAGAGGACTGTAACGAACGTGGGACCACGACTCTGGACTGATCATTATCAGAACGCAACAACAAAACACCACGTCGAACAAAAAGTCTCTCCTTGTGAGCAAAAAATCGGCGAACCAACGGATCCTCGATCCGAGACTTTGACCAAGGCCATTGCGTAGCAACAAAACGTAAAACAGTAGCAAGGACAGGGTCAGCAGCTGTGGCTGTAGCGACACGACGAAAATCAATCGGAAACGATTCGACCACTTCATCGGTTTCCGAATCAATGAACATGCAAGCAAGTTCGGAAGAATCGAATGCTTTATCCTCAGCAACAGGCAAACGGGACAACGCATCAGCGTTTCCGTGCTTAGCAGTGGACCGATACAAGATATCGTAGCGGTACTGCGAGAGGAAAATAGACCAGCGAATGAATTTCTGCGCTGTACGCGGAGGTACAGGCTTGTTCGGATGAAAAAGCGATGTCAAAGGTTTGTGGTCTGTGATGATGGTAAAATGACGACCATACAAGAAATCATGGAACTTAGTAACACCAAACACGAGAGCCAAAGCTTCTTTCTCTATCTGGGAATAATTTCTTTGCGCAGACGAGAGCAATTTGGACGCAAAGGCAATAGGGCGATCATGCGAGCCAACTTTGTGCGCAAGGACAGCACCGATCCCGAAATCCGATGCATCTACCATCAACAAAAGGGGTTTCTGGGGATCGAAAGGCGTGAGGCAAGTATTAGAAAGCAACGCCGATTTCAACTGGCGAAAGGCGCGTTCGCATTCCGTCGTCCAGACGAACGGAACACCTTTACGGCGTAAGCGATGAAGCGGAGCGGAAATGGAAGAGGCATTGCGCATATATTTGTGATAATAGTTAATTTTACCCAACACACTCTGTAGCTGTTTCACACTGCGAGGGGAAGGTAAATCTTGTATGGCACGGAGGTGCTCTGGACTCGGATGTATGCCTTGGGCATTGATGACATGGCCCAGGTATGGTAAGTCACGAGCAAAAAACACACATTTGTCCTTCCTCAAGCGAAGACCATTTTGTCGCAAGACCTGAAATAACGTTATTAGGTTCGCAAGATGATCTTCTTCTGTCTGTCCGGAGATCACTATATCGTCCAGATAGTTTGCTGCAGTAGGGACCGACGCACAAATAGTTTGTAAAAATTGCTGAAACAATGCAGGGGCGGATGCACACCCGAACGGCAGTCTTTTGAACCTGTACAATCCAAGATGCGTGTTAACCACCAATACACGCTGGGATTCGTCGTCCACAGGTATTTGCAAGTACGCATCGGCTAGATCCAACTTTGAAAAATATTTTCCCGGGCACAGTTTAGCAAAAAGATCTTCCGGGCGGGGCAAAGGAAAAGTAGCAGTCACTAGTTGTGGATTCACTGTGGCCTTGAAGTCCACGCAAAGTCTCAGTTTTCCGGAAGGTTTTGGCAAAATTACTAAGGGTGAGGCCCAGAGAGAAGCTTGCACACGTTCAATTACACCCTGTGATTCTAGATCGTTTAATGTTCTTGCGACCTCATCACGCAATGCGTGGGGAACATTGCGCGCTCTGAAAAATTTCGGTTGCGCGTTGACCTTCAGTTCCAAATGTGCTTCATAGTTTTTAGCGCAACCTAAGCCCGGTGCAAAAATGTCTGCAAATTCGTCACACAGACGAGAAACACTGTCTGAAGGCACAGTTTGAGTCACTGATAGGACCTGATTTACAATAGACATGTTGAACAACTGAAATAAATCTAAGCCAAACAAGTTCACTGCAGTAGAAGAACGAAGAACGTAAAACGACACAAGTTTTGTTTGTCCTTTATATGTTGCAAAAAGAGTGCACTGTCCTAACACAGGAATTGTCTGTCCGGAATAACTTTTTAACTGAACATTTGCGGCACGCAACGGAGGTGCGCCCAGTTGTTTGTACGTGTCGTGATTGAGCAATGAAACTGCAGCTCCGGTATCGAGCTGGAATGGTATCACTTTGCCTTCAAAGTCTAAGTCCACAAAAAGTCTATTGTCCTGCTGACGACAAGAGCGACTGTTTTGTGCAATTTGAACAGACACTGGTACAGAATCACTTGCTAATTGACGTGATTTCCGGCGATGTCGACGCACAGTTTGTGTGGGACGAACACAGTCACTGTTAGAGAAAGTGTCACTGGACGAATCGGAATTAACTACATGAATGTCCATGGGCGAAGGTCCACGAGCCTGAGTGTCCTTGGTTCGATTCCGGTGCGAAGCAAAGGGCCTGGAATGATTGTGATTGTCTGATCGGAGCTTTTTCTGGCAAACACTTTGAACATGTCCTTTCCTACTACAGAAAAAGCAAATAGCTTGGCGTGACAGGCAATGTTCACGCGAATGTCTAGTAGCACACCGCGGGCATGATTTCACTGCATTTGTGGGCTGGCGCGGCACACGTGGCTTATAGCGCGGCGGCAGCTGCGTTTGTTTGCGCGATGGCAGTTGACCGGGCCGCGCAGCTCGCCCGGCGGGCCGGTTAATGTTACACACTGCTGGCGAAGTTTCAAAAGATTCCTGAGCACAGTCAAGTGTGTCTTGTCTATCCAATATGTCTATCACTTGTTGAAGGGAGGGATTAACTAGTTTCAAAATTTGCTCCCGTATGCGAACATCAGAAACGTTCTGTGCAATTGCATCACGTACCATTGTATCTGAATAAGAAAGACCACAGTCACAGTCAAAGGCACAGTCCCTAGTAAGTCCTTGCAATGTTGCTACCCACTCCCTATTAGTTTGACCGGCCGTACGTTTTGTACAAAAAAACGTATACCGTTTTGCAACCACATTAACTGTTTCTTTGAAATAGGCACCTAAAGCAGACAAAATTTCCTCGTAGGACAGAGTTGCTATGTCGCGTCGGGGAAACAATTTCACTATCACACGGCAGGTGGACACACCGACACAAGAAAGCTCATATTGGGAGGTGTGTGGGGCCAAAACAAGGTATTGGCTTGGCTGGAAGGTAACCAAACAAGGTGGCGAGTGTAAACTGACCTCAGTAGAGTAAAATCACGGTCACAGGTGGGTGACCAGTGGGAAGGAACATCTTTATATAAGAAAGCATGAAGTGGGCGGACAAATGTGGCTGCACCATGAAGAAATTTATGGTAGTACGCAATCTTTCTGAGAAAGGCTTGCAACTCTTTGACATTGATAGTGATGTGTCGGCAGCTGGGCCAACACCTTGTAGTTAGAGATGGATGAAAATGCACGCTAGAGTAACGCAGACGGGCGTGAAGTACTGGAACAGGCTACGTAATTAATGCTATGAAGAAAAGTACGTAGCTGGATTAATACTTATCTTTAATCAATCATTGTGGTACATTGCTCTTGACTATACACAGGAGACTTTAATTACAATCACTGTAAGGCTAATGGCGCCTTGCTAGTTCGTAGCCATTAACTTAGCTGAAGGCTATTCTGTCTCTCGGCTAATGAGAGAGAAAGGCTTCGTACATCTAGTCGCTAGCTAGGTCGTCCGTACAACTGGGGCGAGTGCTTGTTCGTATCACGAGACCTGCCTTGTGGTGGCGCTAGGTCTGCGATCACACAGTGGCGACATGCGGGTCCGACATGTACTAAATGGACCGCGGCCGATTTAATCTACCACCTAGCAAGTGTGGTGTCTGGCGGTGACACCACAGATAGGATACAGTATAGCTGTAATTGGATGGATATGCTGGAGTAAAGGCTTGACACTACCACTGAGACTTCAAAAATGAGATAGACGGCTAAAAAAACTGTGATTTGTCCAAGTTACATTTCAAACTAGTGGTGTGTAGCACTGTGAACAAGGCACAAATGTTCATCTGTTGAGGGACTTGACTCTACAATATCATCTAGGTAGTCAATGCATCTCAGCACAGAGGCTGTGAATTGGTCCAAAATCATTGGAAAATAGAGGGACACTGGGGAATACCAAATTTTTAGGCACTGCTATTAATATAACCCAAAGGGGGTATTCACTACGAGGACATTATCTGGAATCATCATCAGAGACAGTTGTAAGCAGGCTTCTGACAAGTCTGGTTTGGAAAAATATTGGCCCTGGAAAGCTGTGCTAAAACTTCATCTGGATAGGGTAAGGGACAGGCATCAATAATTAATAAATGTGAATATACAAACACTTTAAAATCACCACAGACAATTATCAACAGAGTAGACTATTCACCAGAGGAGACAGGTTTTACAACATTCAAAGACATGAGTCACTCTAGTTTCAATTTGACTCATTCCCATAAAGTTACTGAGACTGGGCAGGCATTAAAAGACAAGGATGCATTTTTTTGTTTCATTATGTTGCGAGACTCGAAGTTGGTGGCACACACCAAACCTTTCAAAAACGGGGAGGAATATTCTGAGCACGGAATGTCCTGTTGTTGGTACAGAACTTGATCCTATACCACATGCACTTCATCAGAAATAGAGAACCCAAAAATTTTGGGGATGTCCAACCCAAATAAGTTTTCAGTGTTGGCATCATCCATCACTAGAACTGTCAAAGATCAAACAAGTGCTTTTTACACAACAGAAGTAAAAAAAATGGTCCTAATATTGGTATTTGTTGTTCGCTGTAAGTCTCTTACCAATGACAGATGTGGAACAACACTGATGATCCACATAGGTTTGAGAATTTAACAAAGTCATTATCACACCTGTATCCACTTGCATTTGTAACATCCTGCCCATCACACATACTTCAGTGTAGAGTTTGGGTGGGGCTAACATCACTTGGGAAACACTGTTCACATCAATGTTCATGTCTGGTGATGGAGGTTGAGAGTTGCACACAGATGCAATAGGTCCCTTTTTTTTTACAATGGTTGCACATCACCCAGTGCTTTGGGTGGGCAGCCTGCTCATTTTGAACAAAACAATAGGGCATGCAGAAGGGGAGCACGCGGTTGCAGTTGTGATACTGAGTGCTGCCGCTGCTTAGCACGGTGCTGTCCCATGCGGTGTGGAGGCTGGAGGCTGCTCTCTGTGAGCTAACTGATGGCTGCTGAGGAGGGGAGGATACAACAGTGACTACTTCACACAATGCTTCTGTCTGATTTCTTGCTGCCCTAGATACTTCAGAAGGCTGGGCAATAATCAGAATATCTCTGAGATAGGGCTTTTTATATTATAAAGCAAATTTGCGAACTTGCCTATCAGGGGCCAGGCATATTGTAGCATCACAAACCATTCGAATCAGCATGAGTGTCCCAGTGGGCCTGAGGAACAAGCTGCAGTGATGGCTAAGCCCATGAAGTTCTGCTGCTCAAGCCCTGTACAACTGTTGTGGCCACTTTTGACAATGATAGAACTGAACACATGCAGCAAGATGTGAGTATGTTTGCAATTATAATTAGAGAGCAACTGACATGCTTCATCAAAAGAGAGACTGGCAGGTTCCTGAACAGAAGCTAGCTGACACAAAAGGTGATAAAAACAAGGAAAAATCTGTGACAAAAATAAAGCCTTACATAAATTGGGGTCAGTGACACCGTAAGCTTGAAAATGTAGCCAGAGGCATTTTTCGTATGCATCCCAATCATACACAGAATCATCATATGAAGGAAACTGTTGTAACTGGGACCGGAACGGTTGCAGTGTTGCCGTGAAGGAAAAGTGCGGCGGGACCCGTGGAGCGGCCCACAGAAAACAACATAAATGGAAGAGGATGGACGACGACGACGACGACAACAACAACAACAACAACAACAACAACAACAACAACAACAAAGGACAATTGAGTGAGAGCTTACAGACAACAAGAACAAGAAAGAAACAATGGACTCACAAGAAAACCTCACAAATAGTCACGTCCACATGTACACAGAACAAAGTAACGTAAATAAGCTGTCTGAGGCGAGATGTCGATAGAAGCACGCTTAAATTAGACTGACTGGCTGAGCGAGAGGCAGGTGCTTAAATACATGATCTGGGACGCCACTATTGGCCGCTGGGACCACGTGTTCCACCGTGGCGCCCTCACACTAAACGTGGGCCAGGAGGCGCGCGCCGCCACGACTTACAGTGCAGATACCTCTAGGGCTCTGCGACATCCATGCTGTCTGGTGCGGATTCAAAACCCACAGTGGGCGGTACCAGAGAAACGGTGGAGGTTGTGTCTACGGCAGTGAAATGTAGCATGTGAACAAGGCTACCAAATTGTTTAGTGCTGCTGATCAGTCAGTGCTTGATGTTCAACAGCAGATTGAGTAACTTTTCTTCCACTGACATGTTATCCATATATCGAACCAAAGAAATTAAAAACATGGAGTAGAATACCGCTCTCACTGCCAAGTGTGTTGTAATGCTGAACAGACACAATATCAGAAGTGACGCCAACCAAGTTTTATTCTGCTTTCACATAAAGGGATCCAAAATAACACTGAATGGGGTATAGAACAGTACAGACTCTCATAACTATAGAAAACATCAGAATACAATCTCATAGATAAGAATACAATAAGCAAGAAAACATAAATGAGGTTGACGGCCCAGGGCACTGGTTTTATATTGGGCTGTTGTGTACATGGCACAGTGCTTGCTGCAACATCTGTCCAGCTTGTGAGGAGACATGTTTAGGCCAGCTGTGGAAGCATTTTATCACAAACTGCTTGATTATGCATGCTCACACTATAAGGTTACAACACTAATGACAGTAATTTATTAAATTTTATTTTATTTTTTATTTATTTATTCCATGTTCTGGTGATCCATGTTGTGAATATATCACAAGAGAAGGAACATATCAGTATTAGAAATTTTTTATTGTATTATGTAAGTAATACTATGATCCACATGAAAGTATCTACAGTTTAGATTCTATAGTAGAAAAATAAAGTTTGCAATTCAATAAATATTACAGAAAATATATTGCAGAAAAATAAAGGTGTTCACAATAATAAATTTAGAAGGTCACAAATGAAGATTTGGGAATGTATCTGAGAGTTACAGGTACATGGGTACTATTCATTGTGCTTCAGCAACTCATTCTGTAGTACACAAAGCTCTTGCAAAAGGAACTGCCTTGAGATTATTTTTTTAAAAACACTTAATTTGTGAAGAGAGGGCATTAAAAATCTTACAGCCACTGAAGTGGATGCCTTCTGTACCATACTCAGGTTTGCACTCTCATACTGGATGTTGTCTTTTCTTCTAGCATCACGTCTGTGATACACAGTATTTGGTTTGAAAAGTTTTTTATTTTTATTTTTTTTATTTTTTTTCATTATGAAACACATCAGGGAGAATATGTGTTCTACGGTGGATGTGAAGAATTCAGTAACACTTTCCTAGCAAGTGGCTGATTTCCAAAAATATGATTTCATATGTCTTAATGCCATGAGAATAACAAAAATAATCTGATAAAATGCAAAAAAGCATAAGTTGCAGAATCCAGTCTTTCGCATAGATCCAGGATGTGGTTTTACCAGTTGAGTTTGCTATCAATATGTAAGCCCAGGTATTTTGAACTATACACCATACAGAGGTCAACAGTGATCTCTTGGTCCAGCAGCACACTATTCTCTTAAACCCTGTTTTTTTATCTTCATTATATCAGTTTTATGTGAAGAGTACACCCTAACCAGCAGTTTTTTTGAAATGTGATAGGGAAACAGTCCAGAATATGCGTATATTAGGTTTTAAGTTGTAATTACATCTCTCATTTTCCACATTCCTGTGCAAATATGACTGATGTGTTTCTTCCCAGGTCAACTTGTAGTCAGTATGCAATCATAAAAATTTAACCAACTTGTTTTATATATTGTTGGATTGTCCTAACAGAATATGATGGGTCTTTTCTGGTTTATGCAGAAGTTTATTGTAGGAGAACTATTTCATTGCAGGATCTAGTGATTCCAGTGACATCTCTTTTAATAATGTTGTCTTGATGGGTAGTAATTATTGTTATCATCTACACAGCAAATCACAGAATAGGGCACATGATGTGGCAAATCATCGACCACAGTTTTTGAAAAGAATTGTCCAAGAACTGATTCCTGTGTCTACAGTTTCCATCAGAGAATGTCTGTTTCTCACCGAAACAGGTTGTTTTCTATTACTCAAGTCTGAAGCAGTTTCTTTCACAGATGTATCATGTACCCGATAAAATTCAAGTTTATCAAGGAGTATTTCATAAGGAATACAATCAAAGGCTTAATTTGGTTGCATGAAACAAGTTAGATCTTATTCTAGTTTTTAAAGGCAGTGATTATCTGGCTTACAATGTTGAGAATTGCTGAAGTGGTCCTTTTTCCTTGTATATAAGCAAACTGATTCTTTTCTTCAAAATAATCAGTTAGTTGAATGAGTAATGCTATTTTTTTTTATTTTTTATTTTTTTATTTTAGAGATTCAGGAAGAATTCCAAATTGAAGTTGATAAATACTAAAGGTTCACAGATCAGATGAATAGTTCTCCTGATAATGTGTTTGTAAAGCCAGTAGTTATCCATAGTTTAACAGTTACAGAAATTTTTTACTACTAATATGGTATCAGTAGATGTGATAGTTTTCCACTGAAAATACTGTTTCACTGGGAGCTGCTTGTCAGGTAGTATTTCCAATTTCTTTCATTGAAGATACAAAGAATTCACTCAGTTGGTCTGAATCAAGTGACATCTCTTGCCTGGGTTTCCTGAGCTGAAGGCCTGTAAGTGCCGCCAGTTTTCTGTAGCAATAAGCTCTGGGTATGCTTCCGCAGCCATTGTATGGCATGGCAGTGGAAAGTTGTGTGTCATAGGATCTGGGGATCATGGCTTAGTTGCCCAACCCTGCAAAAAGAACCCTAGATGCATGGCTATTGAGGTGGATCAGTCGCTAGTGGATAGTCTCTGAGAAAACAGCTGCTCCTCAATTATATAAGGCTCAACTCCCAGTGGAATGGGTGTATTGTTGGTGGTTATAACACCTAATATAAAAAGGGGGCTCATGTAGCCAGTCCCCCCCCCCTCCCCCCCAGGAGCTCACCAATCTTTGGCGGGTTCGTGCTTGGCTACTGCTGGGCTCCAACCTTAGCAGCATTTTTTCCCTTCCGTGCTGCATGTCTATCCTCTTGGTATTCTTTTTCCCCTCCCTTGGGGAACAAGTCTGGGGTGCTATTGGGAATATTCTGCATTGTCTGTCTGTGACGTAAGGACAGTCTCACCTTTGTTTTTCACTCCCTTTTCCTTTCTTTGTTTCCCTTCCCCTCGTGTTCCTCTGCTTTGGTGTTTGAGGTTTCTCTTTCTCTTTGTCATCCCTGTGCGCTCCTGTGCTCACGTGTCTGATGCATAACAGGTGACTGGGTAACACGTAATTCCCAGTCCTGGGTCGACAGGTAAGGTTTGCATGTACCTCCTGGTACAGGCCAGGCCCAGGGAGGGGTGATTGCCTGATCTGTAACTTTCCCAAATTGCCGATTGGTCCCTCTGTCAGGTGTTCAGGAGGTGTGACCTGAGGTGTGAACAATCACCTAAGGTGGGTGCGCCCCCTTGTGAGGGGAATGCCCAGTTGGAAGGAGCGAGCCATCAGGGTCCTTGGCAGTTGTGGAGGATTTTCTCGCACTGAGTCAATCATCTTCCCATCTTCGACAAAACGTGAATTTAATGAGGCTAATGATTCAAAGACCCTTCCTGCTGCACCACAGTTTCTCATGGTCTCACATACAGAAGACTGTCAGTCATTCACCATGGTAAATCCATTTATTATTCAGAAAGATTTTGAGGTAATTGCCAGCCCTGTGAAATCCTGCTCTCATTTACGGAATGATGCTTTGCTTTTGGAGACTACTTCTGATTCTCAAGAACAACTGCTTGCTGCCTCTCTTCTCCATGGCTATCCTGTTTGTGTTGAGGCCCATGGAACTAAGAATTCTTCCCATGGTGTAATTTACATCAGACTGCTCGACGGTCTGATCGAGGTCGAAATTCAATCTTACCTCTCTGATCGGGATGTCATTGCTATCCATTGTGTAATGAAAAAGGTAGAGTCATCCTTAGTGCCCACCCGCACTCTTTTTCTCACCTTTGATAGAGTGGTGCATCTGTCCAAGATGCTACGGAATTATCACAGTCTGGCCGTACATTCCGAACCAGATGCGCTTCTACCAGTGTCATTGTT
This sequence comes from Schistocerca piceifrons, assembly GCF_021461385.2. Taxonomy (NCBI): domain Eukaryota; kingdom Metazoa; phylum Arthropoda; class Insecta; order Orthoptera; family Acrididae; genus Schistocerca; species Schistocerca piceifrons. The sequence goes on along the minus strand of NC_060145.1, from coordinate 431,759,438 downwards.
TCAACCATACTAGAATGTCTTACCAACACCCAGTCAAATGTGTAACCTGTGGTAATGGTGCGCACAACGGCGATTGTTCACCTCCTCCCCGCTGTCTCAACTGCAATGGCAGCCATGCTGATTCCCCTCAGGATTGTCCCGTGTATCTGGATGAGCAGGCTGTCCAGCAGATCTGGATAAGGGGAAAAGTGCCTTACCCATCAAGTTACTGGCTATTTGCAAACCCTGCGTTCTCCCAACTGGCACCTATAGTTCCATTCTTGTTTGGCCAGAAACGCTCAAAGAAGTCCACCAAAGGGAAACGGTCTTCTCCTTTGCCAACTTGAAGATCCTCTTCGACGGCCTCCGTGTCACAGGTGTGCACCCCCAGCCATTTTTCAACATTGGACTCCACAGACCCACTGCGCAAGCATACCGATGCTTCTGTGGACCCCATGGAGCAGGAACCTCCTGCTTCTTTGCCCTGTAGTAACGAGTCTTCACCTGCTGTCACTTGGCAGCTGCCGAGGTAACACCGCTACATCTCTTCCTCATCATGACTCTCCTCCAGTGGAACATTTGCAGCCTTGGGTTCCACAAAAAGGATTTACGGCTGCTTTTAGCTTCCCACCATCCCCTTGTACTCTGCCTTCAGGTAACGAAATTGCACCCTCACGACTGCTTTGAGCTTCCACACTTCTTACCGATTCGTTTTGACCTTCCTCCTGAGGTCAGCATTCCATCTTATGGCGGCATCATGCTGCTCATGTGGGATGACATTCATAGTCACTCCATCTCCCTGACTACCCATCTTCAAGCTGCTGCACTTCGCCTTTACCTTCCCCACCTGACTATTTCCCTCTGTACCATTTATGTCCCTCCGTCATTCGATCTCACCAGGGCAGACTTCCTTCAGCTTATTGGGTAGCTACCTCCCCCATTTTTGCTACTCAGTGACTTTAATGCACATCATCCCCATTTAGGAGTCTGTTTGCTGATTCTTACCATCCACTTGCATGCCCAAATGACAGCTTACTAAGGCTGGCTGGAAGCTTTATTCCTCCCTGGTGACCTTCGAAGAAAGAGATCTCCCCAGTTGTGATGACCAAGTGGGATATTTCACAAACGTTATTCTTACTGCTGCAGAACATTCCATTTCACTCACTTCCTCTTTACCACGTTGTGTCCCAATTCCTTGATGGACTGAGGCATGCCACAACACAATTCGCACACGGAGACGTGCTCTCTGTGTTTTTAACCATCATCCTATAATGGCAAACTGTATTCATTATAAACAGATGCGTGTAGGGTGTTGTCGCATTCTTCAGGGAGCTATCTGGATTTCATTCACTAGTTCTTTTAACAGTTCTGCCCCTTCCTCTATTGTGTGGGCCAATCATCGATGGCTGTCTGGGGCCAAGATCCATTCCCAAATTTCCAGCCAGACGATGTCATCGTGGACCCTATTGCTACCTCCAACACCTTGGGCCAATATTTTGTGCACGTTTTGAGCTCTTCCCACGATCAGCCTGCCTCCCTCCCTCCATCAGAAATGAGCGGAGGAGGCTCAGGTGATATCCTTCTCTTGTCTGAATCGTGAGTGCTACAATGCCGCCTTTACTATGAGGGAGCTAGATCATGCTCTCAGTTCATCCCGATCCTCTGTCCCAGGGCCATATGTTATCTACATTCAGATGCTGGAGCACCTTTCTCTTTTGGGCACGTGCTTTCTGCTTAACATGTACAACTGCATCTGGGCAGAGGCACATTTCCCAGATGCTGGCATGAAGCCACCATCATACCCATATCTAAGCCTGGTAAGGACAAAAACCTTCATTCTATCTACCACCCCATCTCTCTCACCAGCTGCATTTCCAAGGTGATGGAACATATGATTCATACCCAGCTGGTATGGTGGCTCGAGTCTCGCAATTCACTGATGAATGCACAGTGTGGATTTCAAGTGCGGCATTCTGCAGTTGACCATCTCGTTACTTTGTCCACACATGTCATTAATGATTTTCTGTGGAAATCCCACACTGTGGCCGTGTTTTTCGGTTTGGAGAAGGCCTACGACACCTGCTGGAGAACTGGTATCCTCCATACTCTTGACATGTGGGGCTTCCGTGGCCACCTGCCCTGTTTCCTTCAGGCATTTTTAAAAGACTGGGTTTTCAAAGTGTGTGTGGGTTTTGCCTTGTCATACACCTTTACTCATGGAAACAGGAAACGGTGTGCCTCAGGGTTCGATCCTGAGTGTTGTCCTCTTTGCTATCGTCATTAACTCTATAACATCCTCTCTCCTGCCGGGCATCTCTGCCTCCCTTCTTGTTGATGATTTTCCCATGACTGCAGTTCTCCATGGACCTTTCTCACCAAGTGGCGTCTTCAGCGATATCTTGATCGTCTTTACTCCTGGAGCATTGACAGTGACGGTGGCTTTTGCTTTTCCACTGACAAAACCATCTGTATCAAGTTCTGGTGATGCAATTGGTTTCTCCCACCATCTTTACATCTTGGGCCTGTTGCCCTTCCGTTTGTTGAAACTACAAAATTCCTGGGGCTCATGCTCAATAGGGAACACACTTGGTCCTCCCATATGTCTTACCTGGCAGCTTGCTGTACTTGGTTCCTCAATGTCCTATGTGTCCCCAATGGTACTTCCTGGGGTACCGATTGAACAACCCTCCTCTGTTTGTACTTATCCCTTGTTCGTTCAAAGCTTGACTGTGGGTGCTTTATGTGTCTGCATGTCCACCCCTCTTACGCTGTCTCAACACTTTCTACCATCATGGCATCCATTTGGCCACAGGTCCCTTTTACACTAGCCTGATAGTGTCTGTATGCTGAAGCTGCTGAACTACCACTGCCCTACCACCGTGACTTCCTCCTGAGCGGGTGTGCATGCCATTTGTCTACCATCCTCTGCCTCCTCCTTTGATAATTCCTTTGATCACCAGTATGAGGCATGTCCCTCTTCTCTGTTACCTCCTGGAGTCTGCTTTTGGCACTTGCTATGGCGGCTTAACTTCACACTACCTGCGACTTTCCCAGTGAGTGTGAACCCTCCACCATCTTGGCTTCGTGAAGTGGCCCATGTTGACCTTGTCCTTCATTCGCTTCCTAAGGACACTACTCCAGCCTTGGTCTATCGCCTTCAGTTACACAACCTTCTCATGGAACATTGCAACAGTTTTTTTGTACACACTGATGGCTCTCAGACTGACCGTGGTGTTGGGTGCGACTTCGTCATTGGTACCCATGTCTTTCGATATCGGCTTCTGGCACACTACTCAGTATTTACAGACGAGCTCTTCACCCTGTATCAGGCCATGGAGTACTTCCTGCGACAACACAGACTTTTCAGTTGCGTCCTCTGCCGAGACTCCCTCAGTGCCCTTCAAAGTCAATGTGCGCTGTACCGCCCATCTATTAGTGTAGCAGGTCCAGGAAAACTGTCACTTGCTCACTCTTGGTGGAGCCAGTATGGTGTTTCTATGGGTTCCTGTCATGTCAGTCTGCCAAGAAACGAGGCTGCTGATGCTGCTGCCAAGGCTGTAGTCCTCATACCTCATCCTGCTTGTTCCTATATTCCCTCTGATGATATCTGTGTTGCTGTCTGTCAGGAGGTGGTGTCCCTTTGGCATCGCCAAGAATCCTCACTTCACGGGAATAAGCTCTGGCTTATTAAGCCTCTCCCAGCAGCTTGGATGGGCTCTCAGCCCTTCCGCTGGGAGGAGGTCATTTTAACTAATAGCGTATTGGGCACTGCCTTTTTACCCATCGTCATTTGATAAGTGGCACTACCCTACGACTTTCCACACATTGTGCCCAAGTTTTAACTGTCTGCCACTTCCTGATGGAATGCCCATTTTTTAACTGTTTATGTTCCCACTTGGATTTGCCGTCTGCATTATTGAACATTTTAGCAAATGACATGTGAGCTGTCGATCACATTTTACTTTTTATTGACCAAAGCAATATGGTGAAGGCCATTTAATTTTTAGTTTTGGACCACCGTTTTTGTATGGTGTCTTTTTTTTAGCCCTTTTTCCATGTGCCTGTTTTTAGATGTCTTTTATTATGTCTGTTGAGACTGACGTATAGTCATTTTTTAATTCCTCTCTGTCTTTGTGTTCTATAATTTTGACTTGATTGGATATTACCCCAGTTGTTTTTTGTGCCCTAAAGCAAAACAAAACAAATGAACAATGTAGCTAGGAATTAATTCAAAGACTTTTGTTTCTAGTTACAGAATGCATTTGCTTTGTTAGAATGTGTTTCTAATAATTAAGAGGAAAGAGGACAGCTTGGAGAAAGTTTAACCTTTCTACATCCAAAAAGGTCAAGAGTGCGTTGGTGTCACCTTAAAATCTGTCAAGCGATTGCAGAATGGGACACTGTTGGTATAAACTTTTAGTTCCTGACAAGTATTGAACCTCCAAAAAGCTAGATGCACTTCTGGAATTGAGCTACATAACACCTTCATATATGGGAAATGTATCATAATGTGCAGAGATCTGGTAGGTATTGCCAAAGAGAAGCTGAAAATTGACTGGCCCCAAGAAGGCACTGCTCATATGAAAAATATGATGAAAAGGGTGGATGACAATCTGGTGAAATCAGGCTTATTTATGCTTACTTTCAATAATTTGAAACTTACAGAATGAGTTGAGACAGGTTTATTTCACTTAAACATGAATCCTTGTGTCCTCAACCCAGTGTGCTGTTTTAAATGTCAGCACTTTGGGCACACCACTCTAGGATGAAAGGGAGAAACTACTTGTGGCAAATGTAGTAAGGGTGTCCATGAAGGTGTTATTGGTTCATCTCCTGTGAAGTGTGTGAATTGCTCTGAGGACCATGCTATCTAGAGTGGAGAAAGGAACATATGATATATTAAAACAGCAAAGTGCTTCTCATATGGTGAGGCCAAAAAGATCAATAAGGCCATGCAGCCTCCCACATTCACCACATCTTTCGTTTCAGCTCTTAGAAACCCTATTCTGACAGCTGATGTCTCTGCACATATGCAGGTTGCTAGTGTCAGTAGTACTACCTGTGTTTGTCAGTGCACTTGAAGAGCTGCAGTTATTTCTGAACCTATAGAGCCCCCTCCCCCACCTCAAACCCCAACGTAAGAAAAAGCTACTGTTGCCAACACTGTAAAGCTCCTTGAACCCCCAAAGGCATGGTCTACTAAACAGTTCAGCACTGCCTGTACTACTACTACTACTACTACTACTGCTGCTGCTGCTGCTGCTGCTGCTGCAGTAGTTACTAAAAAGAAAATGGGAGGCTTCAACTACAGGTGAAACCAAGTAGTAAACTGTGAGGTCATGTCAACATCATTCAACCTAACAGGCCTAATGAGTCCACTTTGGAGCCAGTGGAATGTTTAGATCTGCCCGGGCAAACCACCTCCCTCAAAGACTGAAATTCCACCCATTGCAGACTCCCCACTCTCAGGCAGAGACAGGTGAAAGTGCGAACCCCATGATAAATGGCTCCCATACTACAGTGGAACAAAAATGGACTTGGAGCTCATGTGGAGGGACTGAAAATCCTAGCAGAGGCACACCCCCACCCTTGCTTGTGTTTGCAATAAACACATTTTTAAGCTACTGACATCCCTCTGCTATGGGGCTGCACCCTCAACTGCAAGGATGATGTAACTGGGGAAAGAGTCATGGCACTGGTTGCAGAGTTTGTCAATAACATGCACACCACTCCTCTGCTCTCTCTTTGGTTACTGACCTACAAGCTGTAGCTACTGAAGTTCATAAGGGTCAGAAAGTTCATAAGGGTCAGAAAATCATTATCTGCTAACTGTATGTACCTCCACAGGATGTGATAGACTCTTAGGCACTCACAGTATTTCTCCTACTGGGTGACTTCAGTGCCTGTAATGTATCATTTTTTGGCTGCTACTGGGTTGTCCTCAACTGTCAACTTATCTTTCTGCTCTCCAGTCCTTGCAGACTGCTCAGTGGGAAGCAAGTGGTTACCAGTGACCACTCCCACAGTGGATCCACCTACTGGAGGCAGCATTACGTGAACAGGAGCCACCAAAACGGATAGCCAGCAAGGTGAACTGGATACACTTCAGCCAGCTGACCATACTTGAACACTGAGACAGTGTTTGGCAATGGGTGGACCACATTATGCAAGTGATCCACCATGCCACTGACTTATCCATCCCAAAGTCCTTAGGTCATCAGAGAAGGCAGCCTGTACCTTGGTGGACTGATGAATGTTGCTCAGTTATATGGTCAGGCATGTGGCTCTCCAACAGTTTAAATGCTATCCTGCAGTACATAACCTAGCAGCCTTTCAAGTTGCAAGAGCCAAGGCTTGATGCATGGGTAAGGAGAGCAAGAAAAGTTCACGGCAAGCATTCCTGAACTCTATCAACTGTTCCAACTGTTCTGCAAAAGTATATGAAGGTATCAGGAGGATTTCAGGTAAATGCAGTTGTTTACCAATAGCAGCAATATTGAAACAAGGGAGTCCCCCAACCATGCCTGGAGACATTTTTCAGACAATGACAGAGCATTCTGCGACAACCTCTGCCAATACCAGCTAGGATCCAGTATTCCACACCTACCATGTGACTGTAGAGAGGGGCAAGTTGGACTTCAGATCCAACAATTCTGAACCTTACTACTGCCCTTTTTCCATGTGGGAGCTGGATTTGACACTGTCTGAGGCTCGTGATACTGCACCAAGTCCTGGCAAAATCCAGTACAGTATGTTTCGCTATTTGCCAGCAACATGAAAGGAAATTCTCCTCGAATATTTTAATTTGATATGGTAGGCAGGCAGGCCATGTTCCCAACTTCTGAAAAGAGACCATTTTGATACTGCTCCTGAAACCAGGAAAGTACAGAGTGTGTTCCAGTAGATACCAGTGCATTGCCTTAACAAGTTACGTAGGAAATACCCTGGAGTGAATTGTTAACTGTTGTCTGGTCAGGGTGTTAGAGACCATTCAACTCCTTAGCTGCTGTCAGTGTGGAATCAGAAGATTTCAATCCACTGCTGACAATCTTTCCACTCTAAAGGTGGCTGGCTATCTTATTAGGGCTTACTACATAAACATCACTGTATTGGTATGTTCTCTGACATCAGTAAGATCTATGACACTTCTTGGCAAGACACTGCTATTCTTTTTCCCCTCCCTTTGGGAATATGTCTTGGATTTTTTTGGGAATGCATGTTTCAGTTTGGGTAGCCCAGCACTGGAACAGTCCCTCATTTGTTTTTCTTTCTTTCTTTTTTTCCCCACTCTCCATCTCTCCCCTTTCCTCTGCTTTGTCGTTTGAGATTTCTCTTTGTTTCATCTTCCTCCCTGTGTACTCCTGAAGGCCGACCCATGCATTTTATGCATAACAGGTGACTGGGTAAGGCATAATTCCCAGCCCCAGGTCAACAGGTGGGGTTTGAATGTAAAGGCCACACCCAGGGAGGTGTGATTACCTGAGCTGTTGCCTACCCAGCTGCCAATTGGTCGCTCTGTTAGGAATTTTAGTGGTCTGACCCGAGGTGTTAACAATTGCTTAAGGTGGATGAGCCCCCCTCTGCTGGAGGACCCCAGATGGAAGGAGCACACCATCAGAGATGCTGGCAGTCATGGAGGAATTTCTCATTGTGAGCCAATCACCATCTCAGTCCATGTCTACTAAACATAAACGGAATGACGGTAAACATCCAAAGATTCTCCCAGCTGCAACTCGGTTCCTCGTGGTATCATGACCGAAGTTGTTCAGTCCTTTGCTATTGTTGATCTGTTTATTATTCAGAAAAGTGTTGATACAGTTGCAGGCTCTGTGAAATCCTGTTATCATATATGTAATGGGACTTTGCTTGTGGAGACCAATTGTAATTTTAAAGAGCAATAATTGCTTACAGCTTCACTCCTCCATGGCTATCCTGTTCATGTCAGGGCCCATCAAACACAGAATTCTTTGCCTGATGTTATTTATGATTGGTTGCTAGATGGTTTGACCAAGGGAGAAATAGAAACTTACCTCTCTGATCAGGGTGTCACTGCAATCCGTTAGGTAGTGAAAAAGGTTGATGCAAACTTAGCACCTGGACGCACTCTTTTTCTCACGTTTGATACAGTAATGCTTCCATCAAAGGTAAAAGCAGACTATGAAGTCATCATGGTCTGACCGTGTATTCAAAGTGTGATGCAGTGCTACCAGTGTCAATGTTACAACCACACCCACATTCCTGTCAAAACATAGCCAAATGTGATAGTTGTGGTAGGGATGCTCATAAGGGCAATTGATCACCTCCTTCTCTCTGCTGTATTAATTGTAATGGCAACTGTGCAGTGTCATCCTGTGAATGTCCCATATGTCTCAGTGAGCAGGCCATCCAGGTGAACTGGGTGAAGGAAAAAGTACCTTATACGTCACTCACAATTTATTGGCTAGTCAAAGTCCCTGCATTTTATCATCTGGAACTTTTAGTACCATTCTTGCTATGCCTCACTTCGTGAATGATATGGCCACGCAGACTTGCAACCCCCAATTCAGCATTTCAGTTGTAATATCGCCCAGTACCATGGTAGCATCCCCATCCCCATTTCCTTCTCCTACAGCTGCACAACACGCCACCAAATTCTTGCCTCCAGTGGCAAAATTACCTGCTACACAACTGGCAGGCCACACAGGACAAAAGGAATACTCCTGTGAAGACTTTTTATGTCCCTCCAGCCAACAACTGTCTGAGTCTTCATCTGCCAACGATAAAGACTCTAAGAAATAAAATAAATGCAAATGATCTTCTCCTGCTCAGACTCGGAGACCATCTTCAGCAGTGTCACTGTGAGATACTCATTCCACCAACTTCCATTTCATCAGCACACACTGCCTACAGTAGTTTTGCCATGTAATCTGCAGGCTGACCCAGGGAGAGCCTCCTGCCTTTGCGCCCTGCAGCAGTGTGTTGTTGAAGGGTGGCAATCGGCTGACTACCCTTCCTTTATTCACTCCTCTCCATTCCCCATTATGACTCTTCTCCAATGGAATATTCATGGCATTAGATCCGGCAAGGAGGAATTACAGCTGCTCTCGGGATTGCAGCATCTGCTTGTTTGCTGCCCACAAGAAAGAAAATTGTGGTGTCATGACCCTTTGACCTCTCACGTTTCCTTCTGGTCTGCTTTGACCTTCCTGCTGAGGATGGCATTTCATGGCATGGAGGGAGTCATGCTGATCATTTGGGATGATGTCCGTAGCCAAACCATATTGCTGAACTGCAAGCTGTTGCAGTCCACATTTTCCTTTCTTGCTTCACCTTTTTTCTTTGTACCATCTACATCCCTCTGTCATTTGCTGTCACTAGGGCAGACTTCCTCTAGCTTACTGGTCAACTCGCTCATCTCTTTTTGTTCTTGGTGGCTTTAATGTGCACCATTGCCTTTGGGGCTCTTCCAGAACTTGTCAGAGAGGTGCCCTCTTGACTGACTTCCTCAGTCTACGCAACCTCATCTGTTTAATACTGGAGCACCCATGTTCCATTCAGATTCCATGCACAGCTGTTCTCATTTGGACCTCTTGTTCTGCACTACCCAGCTTGCCTATCATCTTGAGTGGTCCATTCTCCCTGAAATGTACTTGAGCAACCATTTCCCATGTGCTATCAGTTTCCTGACTCCTACCCCACCCACATGTATACCCAGTTGGCAGCTTTCTAAGGCCAACTGGAGGCTTTACTCCTCCATGGTGACTTTCAAAGAACATTTCCCCAGTTGTGATGATCAAATAGAGTAGTTTATGAATGTTATCATTACCACCCCAGAACGTTCCATACTTTGTTTGCTGTGCCATGTTATGGTCCGTTGGTGGGCTGACATGTGCTGCAATGTGATTCATGCACTGAGACATGCTCACCGCATTTTTAACTGTCATCCTCTGTGGTGAACTGTATTCATTATAATCATTTGCATGCACAGTGTCGTCTCATTCTTCACGATATCAAAAAAGCTGGCTGGATTTCACTTATTAGTTCTTTTAACCATTTCACTCCCTCTTCCATCACGTGAAGCAACTTCCATTGCCTCTCTGGGACCGAGATCAATTCCCCGATTCCTGACCGAACCGTAACAGATGATGTCATTTTGGATGCTGTTGCTATCCCAAACACATAAGGGGTCTATTTTGTGGAGATTTCATGTTCCACCCACTATAACACCACCTTCCTCTCTTGGAAACATGTGGAGGAGGCTCAGGTGATACCCTTCTCCTCTCAGAATCACGAATTCTACAATGCCACCTTTATTTACTATGAGGAAGGTAGACCATGCTCTCACTTCATCCTGATCTTCTACCCTAGGGCTAGACGATGTTAACATTCAGATGTTGCAGGCAAGCACTTTCTTCTTTATACATATAACTGCATTTGGGCAGATGGAATGGTTCCCAGACACAGGTGTGAAGCCACTGTGATACCTGTGCCTAAATCCAATAAGGGCAAAAACCTTACTTCTAACTACTGCCCCACTTCTTTTAGCCCCCTCAGGGGACTCAGTATTCATTTGCTGAGTACGGGCTTAGCGACCCCGGGATCCTGAGCTGGGGTCTGGTCAGTGCCGCCAGTCTCCTGTCACCGTAACCCCCGGACATGCTTCAGCGACCACTGTATGGCGTGGCGGTGGAATGTTGTGTGCTGCGGGGAATGGTTATCTTGGCTTGACCTCCTGGATTGCGAGGATGGTAAACCTCAAAAACCCCTCAATCTTACGGTGTGCTGTGCGCCTATAAGATGCATGGCTGTTGGGGTGGAACAGTCACAAGCGGGCAACCTCTGGGGCACCTGCCGCACCCCAGTTGTAGAAGGCTTACTGAGGCACGCGGGGCTCTGTCTAGGTGGACTTTAGTTCCCTAGCTGCTCATGGGACCGAGATGGATCCTTCGAACACCCAGTCTCTGAAGAGGGCTCGTGCAGTCAGTCCCCCTGACTGCAGCACATCTTTGACAAGTCAAGTCTTTAGTAACAGAATGCATTCTGGTAATCAGAATGTGTTTCTCATTGTAAAACGGAAGGAGGGTAGTTTTGAGAAGGTTTCGCCCTTCTATATACAAAAGGGTCTGGAGGGCATCTGTGGCTCCTTAAAATTAGTGAGGCGTTTGCGTAATGGGACCTTGCTCGTGGAAACTTCCACTTCCCAGCAAGCCACTAACCTGCAAGCTGCTAAATGCCTTGGGGAGTATGCCATAGACACTGAACTGCACAGCACCTTGAATTATAGCAAAGGTGTGGTGACATGCCGGGATCTAATTGACATTCCCAAAGACGAACTGCAACGTGAGTGGGCTCCGGAAGGTATCGTTGATGTTCAACATATCATGAAGAGGGTTGATGGCAATCTTGTGAAATCCAACTCTTTTATTCTGACCTTCAGTAGCACGACACTTCCAGACCATATTAAAGCTGGCTTCCTTCGCCTTAGTGTGCGGCCTTATTTCCCGTCTCCAATGCGCTGTTTTAAATGCCAGCGTTTTGGGCATACCACCTTCGGGTGTAAAGGCGAAGCGACTTGTGGCAACTGTGGTAAGGCTGATCATGAAGGAGTTGGTTGCTCGTCTCCAGCCAGATGTATTAATTGCTCTGGTAACCAACCTGTTTGGAGTAGGGACTGCCAAATATTTTTAGAGGAACGCAAAGTCCAGGAAATAAAAACATCCCAGCGTATCCCATATGGTGAGGCCAAGAAGATCTATAAGTCGATGCAACCTCCCACATTTTCTAAATCTTTTGCATCCCTGGTTCAGAAGCCTACTCCAAAAGTCGATGCCTCAATGCAGACCGAGGTGGTGGGTGTTGGCACTAACACCTGCAACTGTCAGTGCACTTGCAACGCAGCCATTGTTTCAGAGCCAGTAGCCCCTACTCGAATGGCAGACAAAGGTACAGTGGCGAACTTGGGCCAGCCCCTGGCGCCTCCAACAGCTGAGGCTGTTCCCAAGCCCAGTTCACCAATTAGCACTCCCACATCAGCTCCCCCAAAGCCCACCAAACCACAGAAAGCTCCTGTACAGCAGCAACAGCAGGTGAAATCCCGTGGTAACCCATCTGACCATGCGGATGTTGTTTTACGTGAGGCCTCATCTGACTCTTCCCCAGAGTTGATGGAATACGATGTATGTGTGGGGCCATCATCTCGCCCCACGCCTGCCCCTCCACCTGCTGCGGTCTCCCCGCCTCGTCGGCGAGACAGGATGAAGGTGCTACCCCCATCATAGATGGCTCCCATACTCCAGTGGAACTTGCAAGGGTTCAGGACGCATGTGGAAGAACTTCGTCTACTATCTCAGGATAGACCACTGGGTCTATGTCTCCAGGAGACTTATTTCCATCCATCATACTCCCCTGAGACACGAGGCTATACATTCCACAAAAAGGACGACCTGCGTGGAGAGAGAGCTAGAGGAGGCATAGGTATTTTCGTCAGGACGGACTACCACTCCTCGCCTCTCTCACTTACGACGACTTTACAGGCCGTCGCTGTGTCCGTGCACGTGCGTCATCCGTTGACTGTATGTTCACTTTACTTGCCCCCACATGATGCACTTGATGATGCGGCCCTCACCGACCTTCTTACACAGCTCCCCCAGCCATTCATTATTTGTGGTGATTTTAATGCCCACAATGTGCTTTGGGGCTCTGCAATTACCTGCCCCAGGGGTAGAGCAATTGAGAGGCTTCTCCTGTCATCCTGTGCCTACTTGCTCAATGGAGGACAGAGTACTCATTTCTGCACAGCGACTGGGTCGTTCTCTGCCATTGATCTCTCGCTTTGCTCTCCAGCTCTTGCCACCAGTGCTCACTGGGAAGTGGTCCCTGACTTGCACGGCAGTGATCATTTCCCAATCTGGATTCACCTGCCAGATGGCGTGGGCCCCGAAAGGAGACCACCACAATGGGTGCTCAATGGAACTGACTGGACACATTATAGCCAGTTGGTCCACTTCGAACACTGTGCGAATGTTGAGATGTGGGTGGATCATATTACCAAAATGGTCCACCACGCCGCTGCAGCATCCATTCCACAGGCCACTGGAAAAGGCCACCTGTACCTTGGTGGAGTGCCGACTGCCACTCTGCAATCAGGACCATGCGTGCGGCTCTGCGTCGGTTCAAGTGTCGGCCGACTGCTGAGAATCTTGCAGCTTTTCGGGTGGCGAGGGCAAGATGTCGCCGCATTATTTGTGAGAGCAAGAAGAGGTCATGGCAACAGTTCCTGAACACCATTAATCGTTCCACCAAAAGTTCCATTGTGTGGGAGACCATCAGGAGAATTTCTGGCAGAGGAGGGAGGTGCCCCATAGCTGCTGTAATGAATAACGGTGCTCTCCACACGGATCCGCGAGACATTGCCCAGACTCTGGCAGCATATTTTGCGACAGCTACTGCAACAACCAGTCAGGATCCAGGTTTCCAGCGCCATAGAGCCGTTGCTGAGAGATGTAGTCTGGACTCCCAGTCCACCTCTCATGAAGTTTACAACTGCCAATTTTCTATGTGGGAGCTGGATTCTGCATTGTCTGGAGCTCGTGACACATCCCCTGGTCACGATAGGATCCATTACAGTATGCTATGGCACCTCACAATGCGCAACTAAGAACTCCTCGCACTTTTTAATGCCATTTGGGCGTCGGGTCACTTTCCTGACGCGTGGCGTGAGGCAGTTTTAATTCCTTTTTTAAAACCTGGGAAAGACCGCACGAGCCCGGGTAGCTACCGTAGTGTTGCCCTCACTAGTTGCATAGGGAAGACCTTGAAGCGGATGGTCAACCGCCGCCTTGTCTGGATGTTAGAATCCCGGCAACTCCTTAGTCGCTTTCAGTGTGGGTTCAGGAGGTTTCGTTCCACCTTCGATAACCTTGCCCTGCTGGAGGTGGCTATACAACAAACTTTCCTCCGCCGTCATCACCTTCTAGGTATATTTTTCGACATCGAGAAGGCCTACGATACCACTTGGAGGCGTCTCATCCTGGAGCAACTTCACGAATGGGGTTTTCGTGGTTGTCTTCCTCTTTTTATCCAGTCTTTCCTCTCGCCACGATATTTTAGATACCGAGCTGGTGACGTCCTGTCTGATCGCTTTGAGCAGGAGAATGGTGTCCCTCAGGGTAGCGTTTTAAGTGTGACTCTCTTTGCCATCGCTATTAATAGCATTACGTCCATAGTGAAAAGTCCTGTCCAGTGTTCTTTGTTTGTGGATGATTTCTCTTTGTTCTGCTCTTCTTCAAGCCTTGCAACGACAACTCGTCAGTTGGAACTTAAGATTAGGCGTTTGGATGACTGGGCGCAGAAGAGTGGTTTTCAGTTTTCCACCGAGAAGTCTGTACGTGTTCTTTTTAACCGTTCTCGTTCGATTTTAACCTTTCCTGAGTTGCGGTTGAGGGACACTATTCTTACTTTTAAAGACACGGTGAGATTTCTGGGGCTCATTTTTGACTCGAGGCTCACGTGGTTACCTCATCTTAAAGACCTGAAACGGCGGTCGCTTCAGGCTTTAAGTATTTTAAAATGTCTTAGCCACAGTACATGGGGAGCTGACAGGACTTGTCTGCTTCAGTTTTACAGGGCGTTTGTGCAATCTCGGATCGATTATGGGTGCACGGTGTATGGGTCTGCGAGGCCTTCTTACTTAAAGATTTTGGACGTTGTCCACCATGAAGAACTTCGGTTGGCCACTGGGGCATTCCGAACTAGCCCCATACCAAGCCTCTGTGCAGAGGCTGGTGAACCGCCACTTCATATGCAGCGATGGCTACTTACAGTGCGCCAGGCGTATAAAACTTTGTCCACACCATACACCCCTGCATACCATACCGTTGCTCAGCCTCCTCTGGCACGTTTGTTTCATAACCGGCAACGTGCGACGCAGCCCTATGGGATTCCCGCACAGGATTGCCTCGGTGCGATGTCTATGGTTGGTCTTCGTGTTTTACGTCACGGTTGGAGCAGATCTCCACCTTGGCTCCTCCGGAGACCCAAACTTATTTTAGATTTGACTAATTTTCAGAAAGATGGCACACCAGATTTTACGTTCCAATCTCTGTTTTTAACATTTTAAATGTGCATCACTGTTTCACTGTTGTTTATACTGATGGCTCCAAACAGGAGCATTTCCCTGGCTGTTCTGTGGTGTTCCCTGATCATGTTACGCCGATTCGCCTCCCTGCTGAATATACCGTTTTCGCAGCGGAGCTCCACGCGATCCTGAAGGCACTGGAGCAGATGCATCGTGTTCGGGGCGATCGATTTCTTCTCTGCTCCGATTCTCTTAGTGCCTTACAATCACTGCAGAACCTCTACCCGACGGAGGAGATGGTCCAGCTGATACATGACCAACTGTACTTGCTCCAACGACGGGGTAAAGAGGTATCCTTCTGCTGGGTGCCTGGTCATGTCGGCATATGGGGCAATGAACAGGCCGATCGGGCTGCCAAGGAGGCCTGCAGAGTGCAGGATGTGGTCCAGTGTCCTATCCCCTTGCAGTCAGTCATCGCTGCACTCCACAGGAAGTGCATGGAGATGTGGGAGGACGAATGGCTGGCGGTGACGGCCAATAAACTGCGGTCGGTAAAGTCAACCACTCGGCCGTGGCGTTCCTCCTGCCGGCTGCTCAGGCGGGAAGAGGTGGCCCTCACACGTCTTCGGATCGGGCACTGTCCTCTGACGCATAGCTATTTGTTACGGCGGGAGGATCCTCCGTTTTGTGATGCTTGTGGTGTGCCAATCTCTGTCAGGCACATTTTAACAGACTGCATTTTATACCTTGATGCAAGGGCAGAAGCACAAGTTTATGGGGATCCGCCTTGTGTTTTAGCTAACGATGAGATGTGTGTGTCTAGGGTTTTTAAGTTTTGTGATGTGTCTGGACTCTGGCCTAAACTTTTACGCTGGAGGTTTTAGTGTATTGCAGAGTGGCTGACTCCTCCCCTTTTTCCTTGCGATCAGCCAGCCACTTCCATCTGCTACATTGTTTTAGCTCCCTCTACCTTTTTCTTCCCGTGTTGTCCATGTTTTACTGCTGACACCCTGCTTCATCCCACGCTTCGGTGTGGGTGAGCACATATTTTTCAATGATTGTTCCCCGTGTTTTATGTTCCGTTTTATGTAAATGTTCTGAGTTTTTTTCCTTGACACCCATCTCACTATGATACCGAATGGGCACTGAAGACCTAGCTGTCATGCGCCCACCAAACCCTTCAACTACTTCTACTACTACTTCTTTTACCAGCTGCATTTGTGAGGTTATGGAACATATGATTCATGGCCAGATGAGTCTCATATTCTTCTAACCACTGCACAATGTGGATTTCAAGCGTGCTATTCTGCAACTGACTATCCCATCACTTTGTCATCCCATGTTATGAATGGTTTCGGAAATACCAGACTGTGGCTGTGTTCTTTTGATTTGGAGAAAGCCTGCAATGCCTGCTGGAAGACTGGTATCCTCTGTACTCTCTACATGTGGGGCTCTCAAGGTTGCCTGCCCCATTTGCTTCAGGTATTTTGAAAAGACTTGAGTTTTCAATAGACATATGGGTTTGGCCTTGTCTGACACCATTATCCAGGTGTCCTAAGGCTCCGTCTTGAGCTTCATCCTCTTTGCTGTAGCCATTAACTCTGTTATGGCCTGTCTCCCTCCAGGCATCTCTGGCTCCCTTTTCGTCGACGACTTTGCGATCTATTGCAGTTTTCCACAGACTTTTCTCCTTGAGCAGTGTCATCACTGATGTCTTGACTACCTTTGCTCCTGAAGCATTGACAATGGCTTTCGATTTTCCACTGACATAACCATTTGTATCAATTTCTGGTGGTGCAGTGGGTCTCTTCCACCATCTTTACATCTTGGACCTGTTGCTCTTCTGTTCACTGAAACTACAAAATTCCTGGGGCTCATGCTTGATAGAAAACTTTTTTGGTCCTCCCACCTGGTCACACACTGTACTCAATCCCTCAATGTACTACATGTCCTTTGCAGTACTTCCTGGGAAGCAGATATGACCACCCTACTCCATTTGTATCAAAATCCCTTGTCTGTTCAAAGCCAGACTCTGGGTGTTTCATTTATTCATCTGTATATCTGTCCATCGTATGCTATGTTAGTACAATCCACCATCATTATTACATTTGGTTTGGTCACTGGCATCTTTTCCATTAGCCCAGTTGAGAGTCTATATGCAGAAGCTGCCGAACTACCACTGTCATAAGGGTGCGATGTTCTCCTCAGCAGATAGGTGTACCATTTGTCTACCATGATGGGCCACCCATCCTATGCCCTCCTTTTTGATGACTTCATTGAACACCAGTATGGGGTGCACCTTTCTTCTCTGTTAGGTCCTAGTTTTCACTTCTTGCTACTGCTCCCACAGCTTAACGTCATAATGCTACGTGCCACATTTCCTATGGGTGTGAACCCTTCACTGCCTTGGCTTTGTGTGTTAGCCTATGTTCATCTTGGACTTTATTCGCTTCTCGAGGAAACTACTCTGAATTCAATCTATCGCTGTAAGTTTCTCGACTCTCTCATAGCTTAGAGACAGCAACATCATGTACACTGATGGCTCGAAGATTGACCCTGGTATCGGGTATACCTTCGTCATTGGCATTTACGGTTTTTGGTAATGGCTTGCAGAACACTGCTCAGTGTTTACAACAGAGCTCTTCATCCTCTGGTAGGCCACCAGGTACATCCTGTGACACAGGCTTCTTAATTTTTCATATGCTCCAATTCTCTTAGTGCCCTTCAGAACCTGTGTGTGCTGCATACCCAGTCCACCCCTTGGTGCAGCAGGTCCAAATAAGTCTCCACTTGCTCGCTGTTGAGGGAGTCATTATGATGTTCATGTGGGTTCCTGGTTACGTTGGTGTGATGGAAAATGAGGCTACTCATGCCACTGCCAAGGGCGCAGTCCTCCTACCGCAGCTTGCTAGCACTTCAGTTCCTTGAGATGATCTCCTTGTTGCCATCTGTCAGCAGATGGTGTCACTTTGGCATCACCACTGGTCTTCTCTTCATGGGAACAAGCTCCCAGTAAATTAAACTTCTCCCAGTGGCTTGGCCAACCTCCTCTCAGCTCTCGCTATGAGTAGTTTATTTTAGCTAGGTTGCATATTGGGCACTGCCTTTGTTAAGTGGTGATCCCCCACCACTTTCTGCTCATTGTTGTCAGTTTTTGATGGTTTGACATTTCATGACCGAATGCCATTTTTTTAACCACTTATGTTCTTGTGTATGTTTGCTGACTAAGTTACTGGCCATTTTAATGAATGACGTGTGGGCTGTCATTTTACTTTTTACTCATCATAGTAATATGGTAAAGAACATTAAATCTCTGGTTCAGGTCCTTTCTCCAAGACAAAGTCCTTGTTTTTAGCTCTGTTCCCTTCTGTCAGTTGGGCTTAAGGTGTAGTCATTTTTAATTTGTGTTCTGTTGTTGTGATATGAGTGCTTATGAACTCAGTTGCTTTTGCACTACAAAACAAACCAAATGAACAAGCAGAAAAACTATTGAAGTGCTTTTGTAGACACGAGTTGATGTGCTGTCAAATAATTCTGAACAGAAGAATGGTATTGCCCAGTGAAGTGTTATCCTTTTTGCCATAGCCATCAACAGTGTAATGTTTTCAGTAAGGAGTCCTGTAAAATGCCCCTTACTTGTGGATGATTTTCCAGCTTCATGTTCCTCTCCCAATGCTGTGACAGTGACTGACCACCTTTGAAGAGATTTTGGGATTGCAGCTAGTTATCGTAAACTTCACTCCTCAATATTTCGACTTGACATCTGCCCGTCATCTTCAGGTGTCCAGTCAAGTTTATGATGACTGGTTGCAATCCCAAAATCTCTACAAATATTTAATATCCTGGGAAAATTTTAAATTTCACAGTGACTAATCAGTTGCTACTTACAGTGCAGCAATTAGAAGAGTGAGCTACAAAGACAGGTTAACAGTTTTCTGCAGATAAGTGCGTATGTGTTTGTTTTAATCATTCTCGTATTTTTAATTTATCTGACATGCATATGAGGGACACCATTCTACATTTTTAAGACTTAGTGAGTTTTCTGGGTCTCATTTTTTTATTCCAGAACTGTTTATTCCAAGCTGTTATCAAGCCTGAGGGATAGGAAAGTCAAGACCAAGAAGGCACCGAACATCTTAAAAGTGCCTTAGCCACAGATCTTGGGGAGTGGAGAGTGTGTGTCTGCTCCATTTTTATAGGGCTTTCATGCAGTTGTGACTATATTGTTGGCACTTAGTTCACTGCTCAGTGAGACCTTCTTATCTGTAGATCACTGATGCTATCCACCTTAAGGGGATTAAGTTGTCCATGGGTGCTTACAGGACCAGCACCACACCCAGTTTCTGCACTTAGGCGAGAGATCTGGCATTCACCATGTGGTGGCAGTTCCTCATCAGATATACAAGTTCCTTATTTCTCTGAATACCGGCATACCAAATTGTTGCTCCTCTGCCTCTGGAATGCCTTTCCTCCAATTTTCCATGACCGCCAACTCTGTTTGGGATGCATGTGCAGTGCATGCTGGAGTCACTTAGTGTGGAGCTAGTGCAACCCACAATCCTTAGTTTTAATTGCCTCCTACCCTGGTTACTGCAAAGGCCCAAGGTAATTTTAAATTTAGTGCAGCATTGTTTTATGACACTGAGAAGAGTGCCCTTCACAGCTCTTGTACCCAGCAGATAAAGTAGTCCAGAATCTCCAGGATGCCCTCCTCCACCTACAAAGGCTGGGAAAGAAGGTATCTTTCTGCTGGATGCTGTGGCCCATGGGCAGATGCAAGGCAAGGAGGCATGTCATGATTCTCGGTACTTCAATGTACCATGCCCCTGCATGCTATTGCATCACTGTTGAGGTACAGAGTCGTGCGACAGTGGGAAGTAGTGACAGACAATAAGCTGCTTCTAGTGAAGTCCACAACATGGCCACGATATACCTCTTCCCAACCATGCAGGCAGGTTGAGGTTCACCTTGATTTTCTTTGTGTAGGCCATGGCCCTATGATGCACAGCAGCTTCCTGCTCTGGCAAGAGGATCCTCCAATGTGTGATGCTTGTGGCATATAGGTCACAGTGTGCCACATTTTACCAGACTGTGTTTCATTTTCAGACCAAAGGGTGGCTGCTCATTTGCTGACAGATTTGCCTTAAATTTTAATTGACAAGCAAATGAATGTGTAGTGTTGGCAGAAGAGCGAACACTGTGTTTCTAGAGGAGGCCGAAATGCACGCGTTTAATTACACGCTGACTGGCGTGAGGTCTGGAACAGGACAATATCTTGAGAATTGCAAATAAAGTAAGTAGTTGATATTATACTTAACTTTAATCTACAATTGTAGAACATCTCTCGTTACAGTACATGCTTCATAATATTAATTATCAATTGAATACGGCGCCTTGCTAGGTCGTAGCAAATGTAGCTGAAGGCTATGCTAACTATCGTCTCAGCAAATGAGAGCGTATTTGTCAGTGAACCATTGCTATGAACGTCGGCTGTACAACTGGGGCGAGTGCTAGTACGTCTCTCTAGACCCGCCGTGTGGTGGCACTCAGTCTGCTATCACTGACAGTGGCGACACGCGGGTTCGGCGTATACTAATGGACCGCGGCCAATTTAAAGACTACCACCTAGCAAGTGTGGTGTCTGGCGGTGACACCACAGAATGTGGTACGACTTTTAAGATTTTGTGAATTGTCTGTGCTTTTTATCTCCTTTCTCAGATTTTATCCATTGTAAGCACATTCATTCCTACTGATTTCATATGGGCACTGATTTGATTTGATTTTATCAGGGAAGCAAAAACAACATTGATCAAGCCCGCTGCTGCCTGCACAGAAACAGAGTTTGTGTGGTATCATTCCCTGTCCCTCTAGTAAAGCCAACCAATACCCTTGAACAGTGCAAGGAGATCCTTTACCAGTGCCTTGCAAGACACACAATTCTTCAGGTCTTATTGATCCGAATATTCTGTGTCTTTTGATCAAATGTGATGTTGATTCCTCACCCACACCACACATCCTACATTTGGGGTCTTCTTCTGTTATCCCCTTTGTATGTAGGTGTTTTTAAATTCCCATGGCCTGTCAATAGTCCAACCTTTACATTTCTCTCCTGTTCAAACCCGGGAGCCTTCTCTTAGAACATGGTTTTGGCATCAATACCTTGCCGTGATTTTGCTTTTGTACCTTAGCCCAATATTCTATATGCTGTCTCCTTGCCCAGTCTTATTGTTTTATTTTTATCATTGCCTTGGTGATTGTCAGGACAGGTTCCGGTCCAATAAATGGTGTCATTGTCCCCAACATGGCCAACCTATTGGCATGCCCATTACCACTAACCCTTGAGTGACCTGGGAGCCACAAAAAGTTTACCCTATTGCTTTCCCCTAGCTTCACAAGGACTTTGTGGCATTCTGCTATGATCTTTGATCTTGTCTGCAGAGGCTGCCAGTGCTTTCAGGGCTTCCTGGCTGTCTGAATAAATGAAAATGCTACAAACTCTGTAGCACCTCCGCAGATTCCCCTTCACGCACACCCTGATAGCAGATATTTCTGCTTGAAACACAATGGCCATCTTCCCTAGAGATATTGCATTCTCCAGCCTTGGCTGCACTCCGTATACCCTGGCTCCAACACCTTGGTCTCTTTTCGAACTGTCAATGAACCAGACTGTCTCCAGTAGAGTGTTGAAATTTGTTCTCCCAGAGCTCTCTACTTTCAATTACTACATTGAAGGGCTTTTTGAAGCAGCTGGGAGTTATTATATAGTCTGCTGGCATTTCCCCAACCATACCTGTGTCTGTTTCACTCAGTATTTTAGTGCGAGATCCTGGATACCCCAGTGAGCTCCAGTTTTTGCCAGTCTTTAACCTGTGTGCTCCAGCTGCTGCCTCCATCTTTACCCACAGGTGTAATGGGGGGCATGTCCAGCATGGTTCCCATCCCAGCAGTGAGTGTGCTGCTAATTCAGCCTGTAATGACTCAGCAGGCCAATCTCAGCACCGTAGCAAGCTCCTTAGCAGCTACCTGTTGTTCTACCATTTTCCACCACACTGTAGCCCCATTAGTGATCACATCTCTTTCTTCTGGGGTGTATATCCAGTACATTCTCTTGGGGCTTAAGCCCTAGTTTTTACTATAAGCTCTCCTGGTGTATATCTGGCAAAAGTACTGTCTAGAGTTTAATTCTACAATGAGTTCATTCACCACAAGGTTCCACAGTAGAGAGGCAGGACTCCTCATTGTGGACAGCCTCTGGTGGTGTTGATTAACATTTTTTTCTTGCATCATGGTAGTTTCTACCTTTCTACCACTAAACATGGCTCTAATCCACCTGAAAATTGTGGTCTCCAAGCCACGCACCTCTGCAGCCTTAACTATGGATTCTAAGGTTGTGTTGCTAAAAGCCCTTTCGATATCCAGGAAGATGCAGAGGACTATTTCCTGAAAATATTGTGCTTTCTCCACCTTCCCAACAAGTTGGTGGAGTGCAGTTTCACATGATTTTCCTGGTTGGTATGCCTGTTGGTTTGTGTGTAGAAGGTCCCTAGTTAACGTCCTCTCCCTAACATGCATGTTGACCAGGTTTCCTAATGTTTTAAGAAGAAAGGAGGACACACTGAATGCTCTCATATCCTTGGCCTTGGTATAATCAGTTCTCCTTGGGTTTGGAATGAAGACAATCTTCACTGCCCTCCAGATGTTAGGAGTGATTCCTGCTGCTGGGCTCAACCTAAATAATCTGCATAGGAGTCGTATTAAGTTCACTCATGCTTGTTGCAGGAGCGCTGGAAAAATTCCATCTGGGTCAGGTGACTTGAATGGTTGAAATGTTCCCACAGTCCATTGGATTTTACTACAGTCAACACATTTTCTGGCAGATTCCCAGTTCTCCCTTCGAATAACTGAAAACTGAAGTCTCTCAGGGATCTCGTCCTGGTCTATGTTTTCTGTCAGAGTATATTGAGGAAAATCGGTCTTGAATAGTAGTTCCAGCATTTCATGTGCTGTCCTTGTATACTCCCCATCCTCTTTCCTTAAAGTTCCCCCTGGATTAGTTGGTATCCTTGTGAGGATTTTGTGAAGTCTGGCCCCAACATCCATACCCTCTACCTCCTCACAGAATACTTTCCAGGACACCTGCTTTGCTTGCTTAATTTCAAGATTGCATTTGTCAAGGGCCTCCCAATATTCTGCCCATTGTCCTTTTCTTTTCGCAAGGTTAAACAGTCTTCATTCCTGTTTTCTCTGTGATTCCACGTTGTTGCTCCACCAAGATACATTCCTATTCGTGCACTTCTTGGTGATTGAGCAGTTGTTACGGTATGAGGTTATGACGGCAGAGGTTTATGTTAAAAATGGAATCCCCTTTATGTCAATGGCGGACTTTTGTTCTCAGGACTTTGTGACCATCAGGATGTGGCAACATGAGGAAGGTATCACAAGGGAGTTTTTAATGGCCTCAGCATACTTTCTTTACAAGGTTAGTGCTCCTCCTCCTCCTCAGGAGGTGAGGAGACTGGCAAAAGGAGAAAAAGGCCTCTGCTACCTCCTCAAGCTTTACTGGGTTCCTCATCGAAGTACTGACTTCCAATAGGCCTGAGTCAAGGTCTCTCCTATATGCCTCCTAGTCCATTTTCCTGGGATTCCTATAGAACATGGTCTGTCTGATGTCCATTTCAACCTTGAACTTAATAGACATGTGGTCTGATGAGGATGACTCTACAGCCACTTGCCATTGTATGACATAAGTACCCATCAAAGGGGAACTGAAGGTTGTCAACTACCTCTTCCACTCTTACATTCCTAAATGCAGGTTCCTTTCCCCTATTGAGGATCTCTAAGGTATTAGTTAGAAGAAATTCTAGAAGGTACTCACCTCTACTGTCGGTGTCGGTGCTGCCCCACACTACGTTGTGGGCATTAGCATCGCATCCAATCAATAGTTTGTCAGCTTGTTGTGCACAGGCTCCCGTCAGTCTCCTCATCTCCTGAGGAGGAGGAGGAGGAGGAGGAGGAGGAGGAGGAGGAGGAGCAGGAGCAGGAGGAGCACTATCCTTGTATGCTGAGGCCATTAAAAACTCCCTTGTGATACCTTCCTCATGTTGCCACATCCTGATGGTCACAAAGTCCTGAGAACAAAAGTCCGCCATTGACATAAATGCACATTCTGGAGTTTCTTATATTTACAGCATAAACCACCTTACCTACAGTACTGCCGAGGCCCGGTACACCCCCTTTATATAAATAGGGATCCTGAATCAGGTCCGTGTCCATTTCTTGTCTTCACAGAATGACTCGTGGCAGCAGTGACCTCTTTACTGTGTTGCAGATTTATCTGCAGCACATTCAGTCTCCATCTTGCTGCCACTGTCGCTTATGATGTCTTTGATTTCCCTGACGGCTACCTGCGAGAACCCCAAGAATAGCCTCAGGTCCTGTTCCCACATTGCCTTCAGGGACTTCTCTCCGACTTCCACCCCTCACAGACAAAGATAAGAGCACCATGTTCCAGATAGACTCTCCTGAATTTGGGTCCTGGACTAGCCCCGATGATTGTCTGTCTGAGATCTCAACTTGCCCCTCAGTATTGCTTCTTTCATGTCATTTTGGTCCCATGAGAGTTGGGAATCTAATTGCTCCACAGCATGGAAACCCCACACGGTGCAATGCTAATTACTCAGGGAGGTCACCTGGTATCCCTGAGGCTCCACTCACGACACATATTTCCATGTGTTATGCACCCTTGGCACAGATCGCATCGTACCGTGGGTTGGGTACTGAGGAGTTGGGAAAAGACAAGGAATGGATGTGGGATGACAGGTCATTGTGGGACACACTTAGTCTGACCCATTGCCCCAGACCATACTGACCTTAGGTTCCCACAGCTGACATAGTCCTGAACTTCATGCAAACACACAAGCCTCTCCACCTGCATGGGCAGTGCTACTTCAGGCAGGGTAGTGTACCCCTGAGAGGTGGGCACTGATAACCTTATCGTTGAGTGCCCCCCCCCCCCTCCTTCCCCTCATGTGTGCGTGCGCGCGCCCACACACACACACACACACACACACACACACACACACACACACACACACACACACACTCTGTTTCACTCTTACAGTGACAACATTTTTTTTCTTTTACACCAGTTTTGACTTCCTTTTCTACTTGCCTTTTAAATTAAACAATCAAAAATGCAGGATGGAATGTAACAAAATTATGAAAAGGAAAGTTGCTACTCATCATATAGCAGAAATGCTGAATCACAGATAAGCACAACAAATAGACTGTCAAAAATAAAGCTTTTGGTCAGTAAGGCCTTGTGTGTGTGTGTGTGTGTGTGTGTGTGTGTGTGTGTGTGTGTGTGTGTGTTTTTCTGTCCATTTTTGACAAAGGCCTTACTGGCTGAAAGCTTTATTTGTGACAGTCTACAGCATCTCTGCTGTATGGTGAGTGGCAACTTTCCTTTGCATAATATTGTTGCCTTTGAAATGTCTTTCCTAGTGGTGAACAGGTGTACCACCTGTCAATATAATTCCTAAATAATCTATCAACTCATAGTTTTAACATTAAAAAATCCCATTTTGCAAAACTTAAGTCTATCAGCAAATTCACGATCTCATCTTTGAGTAACAATTAAAATCTCACTAGATAAGTTATCAATAAAATTAATCAAAGTAAGCTTCTTTATTAGTAGTACTTTTATTTGTACAATTTAATGATTTTATAATATTGTGAAAAGATATTTATGCTTGCTTGCTAGAGTCTGACATTTCTATATTGAAGTCACCATAGACAGAGAGATTTCTCTTTTCCTCAATACTTTTTTTCACAATAAGTTCAAAATTTTTGAAGAATATTTCTGCAGCTCTGTTGGAAGACCTACAGAGACTTAGAACTGTCATATTCTGGCCTGTCAGCTTTATGCTGCTGAACTTCCTGTCTGATTTGAACAGTACTGGCTTACATCAACTTATGTGAATTTCAGACTATCTTTAATAAAAATTAAAGCTCTGCTATTTTTGTTACTGTTTTCTGGACATTATGCTAGCAGCAGTACAACCTTGAAGAACAAAAATGTATAGGCTTATTTCGGCTTCAGTTAGCCCATGTTCTGATATACAAATTACATCCACTTTTTGACATCTACAATAATGTTCTAATTCTAGTACCATATTTCAATCCTGTGTGTGTTACTCCTGTGGAGACTGTGACTGAGGTTAAACTTATTATAGTGCACATGGAGATATTAAAGCTCCCCTTTACCCCACTCTTCATGCATATTTGGAATGGCAATAAACACTAACATTTGGTACAGTGCAAAGTATTGTTTGTCATGTAGATTCGCAGAGTATGTAGGTAGGTGTATATAATACAATGGTCTGCTCTTTGCACTAATGAGGCTGTGCTACTTTAGACAGTGGCCATGTAATGAAACATGTATTTATGTAGTACTAACACATCAAGATAGCATTACAGTAAAGGACAATGGAATTGGAGTGACATTGTAGTTTGCAGAGTGAATAAATAGATGGAATGATAAACACTGTGAAAGCACAAATTGAATTCCTTTGCTCTTGCAAAGACTAGTGTGGTGCCTTAAATGAGGTAACGTTAGTTCCTCATAGAGTTGAAGAAATGCTTGATCCCTGATAGAAAAAAATGAGTGGTGGTAATGTGATTGTAATACACCCACCACTGTTCATAAAACCCCACTTACTTAACAAAGCTTTTGAAAATGACTCAATGCCAGTTACAAATGTTGTTAGTTGCAGAACAATTGCTCATTAAACTATTACTTCTACTTGTGCACATATGTAGGTCACTTGTGGCGAAATGTGTGTTGTTGGTTTCATCCCAGCAGCAATCTCTCTCCCCCCCCCCCCCTCCAAAAATAAGAAAAAGCTTCTCTAGATCAGTAGTGTAGAGAGAAATGAAAATATCGCTGGTAGATCATACTAGAGGACATTCTCTGTGGGGGGTGGGGGGGGTGCAGTGTGCATAGAAGTGAGCTGCAGTAAAAGAAATAGCATACCACACTCACGTTCATTTTCAAAATGTATTAGTCATGTTGATTTGGATGCATGTTTTTTTAATGTAATTTTTGGCGGCTTTGAAGAGTACCCTCAGATCTTTCTTTACTTCACATGCAAAGAGATGTGTAGAATAAATAAGAGAAAAAAAGATCTTCCAGCAGCATTACTAATCAGTGCAGTACAGATCTGTATTTTTTTTTCTTATTAGTAATTTTTGATATGTGCAAATTTGCCTATTATCGTAAGACACTAGTTTAGTAATTGCCCTTTGCTATTTCCTTTCTTTGAAGGGATAGTTTTATTATAACTATTTTTTAACACTGTTGACACCATTAGTCTTTTTAGAAATATAAATCTTGTGCAAATGAAGAGAGAAACAATGTGATGAAAGTAGTGTTTTGTTGAAAGATCTAATCTATATCTTCAAGTATTTACAGCTGAGCAATAGCCACTGAAAGGCAGTAGTCTAGTGAGTTAAGCTGTTCCCTATGTGGTGGGACTTTCTGTGTGTGTTTAAATATTTAAATGAACAATTTTCTGTTGAGTTTTTGTAATGTTTTTGTTTTCATATTCAGGGTGACATCAATTCTCTCCAACAAAGAATTTTTTCCTGGAAAAAGAAACAATGGGGGAAAGAACTTCAACTTATTTTTCTCAGCTGAAGGCGATGATAATAAGGAATCTTTTGCTCAAGAAAAGAGAAAAACGAAAGACAATAGCAGTATGTAATTGGCTTTACTGATTTCTTTTTTTTTTTTTTTTTAAAGTTATGAATTCAAATTGTAATTCGGTCTTTACAAATAATGTTGTAACTATTACAGGAAGTATTTCTGCCACTTTACTCACTTGGAATATTAATAATCATCAAGATAATGATACCAAATCCCAACTTCCCCATAATGAATACACCTCGAGGTGACGCAACGCTCTTCGAACATTTTCAGCTTTCCAAGAATCATTCTGTGGCCATTGTTCCAAATACTTCAGAAACACAGGTAAGTGGCATTGGCATTTAAAGAACAGCATTGCCACTATAATTTTATTCAAAGGACAACAGCACAGCATTAGCCATCTGAAAAAGTGTCCATTATGAAAATGACCAACTTTTGCTGTGAAATTGTCACCATTTTATGTTTGTGTCGACTGAGAAAACAATGAGGCTGATTGGACACATGTGCAATACAGTTTTTCACTTGCTACTCAGTGGTTTTACTGGAACTGTATAGAATATTGTGCATGATTAAGCTAAGCTACATCTGAAAACAAATGTTGCATGGTTTGTGCTGTGTCATGTACTCTCCCTTATAGTTCTTCTTTAGAAACTGTCAGACCACTTCCATTTGATAATCATATAAAATATAAACATTACACCGTAGTTTTCCTCAATAATATCTGCTCTTCCAACAATCATATAGAAATAGTGTTTAAACAGCATTTCCATGTCTAATAATCACATTAAAAACCATGTACATGATACTTGATAGTATTAAGAGAGAAAATCCTGTGTTTCTAACCAGGCCTACCATTCATGCACACATTGCATTCTGTAACTTCCATAATGAAGTAGAACTTTCTGGGATGTGGAATGATACAGGATAAACATTAGCAGACAGAAGCAGCTGCAGCAGGTTACATATTTAAAGTACACTATCTACAAATTATGACTAGTGCTAATCATTTGATAATTTTGGGTTTCAAAATGATTTAGAAAATTGGTAGTTGACTCTAGATAATGAGAAGTGTGATGTCATCCACATGAGTACTAAAGGAATCAGTTAAACTTGGTTAAATGATAAATCAGTATAATCTAAAGGCCACAAATTCAGCTAAATACCTAGGAATTACAATAATGAAAAACTTAAATTGAACAGAACACATAGAAAATGTTGTGGGGAAGGTGAACCAAAGACTGTGTTTTGTAGGCAGAACTTATAGAAAATGCAGCAGATCTACTAAGAGACTTCCTACACTACACTTGTCCACCCTCTTTCGGAGTTCCACTATGTGGTGTGGGATCCTTACCAGATAGGATTAATGGAGTACCTTGAGAAATTTCAAAGAAGAGCAGCACATTTTATATTATCAGGAAATAGAGGGGAGAGTGTGTCACAGACATGAGAGAGATTTCAAGGTGTACATCATTAAAACAAACGCGTTACTTGCTGGGGCAGGATCTTCTCATGAAACTTCAATCGCCAACTTCCTTCTCTGAATGTGAAAATATTCTGTTGATGCTGCCTACATGGGATAAAGGATCATCATAATCAAATAAGGAAACCAGAGCTTGTATGGGAAGATATAGGTGTTCATTTTTTCCATGTGCTGTTCAAAAGTGTAATGATTGTGAAGGTGGTTTGATGAGCCCTCTGCCAGGTACATAAGGTCAACTGCAGAGTGTCCATGTAGATGTAACTGTAATATGTCAGTCTTTGAGCACAAGGCCCTCCACAGCTCTCACTTCACCAAAATAATGATTTCCTGTACACATCCACAGAATCAAAATCTGTGGCTCAGTAACATTCAGTGCCACATTATTCCACTCTGTGCACTGTAGCATGCTTTGATTTTTCTTGGCATGGTTTCCACAAGGTGGCGAAGATCTTGCTACTCAAGTGTGTCTCACTGTTAAGATGTTAGCACTTCTGATGTCATACAATGTGTGTGCAGAGCATTCATGAGACAATGTACTGAAACTGGTCTCAAGTGTGTTTAGTTGGGACCCTGCCAGCAGGTAGTTCAGGTCATTATTTACAGCTTATCACTGCTTTCTGCGGAAAGGTTTACACAAGATGGACATGGTGTGGCTGTATATTTTGACTGGGATAGATAGACCCATCACTGGAATCACCATAGGGCTGGATAATAAGTCATAACATCCTGTCCCATTACTGCACAGTCTTCAAATTATGCTTTGCAGTGATAAGAGAGGTCTGACAACTGTACAGGATACTGTCTTTTAGCATGACTGACTTACCTCCTTGTTGAACCGGTTGGACTGCATGCCTGCATGTGTATTGGTACCTGGCTGCCCCCTCACTCATCCATGATGATCATCAGACATCGGATGAATCCTATACTTGTTGATGAAGAGAGCCCAGCACCATTTTTCCAGGTTCTAGTCCAAGTGTTCCCTTAATGCACATTCATCATGCATTGTATGCTGGGAGGGGGCATTTTTGTTTGTAATGGCTCTTTAAAAGCCAAATGAATTGTGTGGATATGGTAACATACTAGCTGGATCAATACAGCTCTCCCAGGTCCCTCCAAAAAGACAGCGTGCAATTCTTCTACACTCTCCCTTGGGTTCTTATCGTAAGTAGTAGTTATCAGCTTAAGTTTTTGACTGCAGGTGACTACTACAAGGCAGATCTTCAATATTTTGTTTTTGACACTAGCAGGCGAATGTTCAAATGATATTGCTGTGGTGCACACCAGTTTGGTGGGCTACTTCCTGTCCTGACTACCCTTCTTGCTAGAAAGTGAAAAAATGCTTACGTCTTTGTGATACCCTTCAAGGCATAATGACTAAACACTGTACCAAGTTGTCCATTCACAACTGAAAACACAATGTGTTCTACTGAACTGTGCTGAGAATGCAGGCTATGTTTTGCCTCCATTACATAATGATTTTTCTGTCATCAAAAGAGCAGCAAGGAAGAAACTTCCAAAAAAAAAGGGTAACACTAAATGTTTTTTGAACAGAGTATGTCTCAGTATACAACTTAATCTCTCTTGTTCTCATTACCCCTGCTTGACATATCTGATGGATGTGGCACAGTTTAATGGGCCTTTTTGGGAACAATGTCTTATTTCCTCCAAAGTTTCTCATTTGAGTTCCCTTGAATATCTGTGACGTACTTATGTGTTGGCTATACCAACCTGTCGCAGTCCCAGCAGTGAGTCTCCGAAATCATTCGGTGTTAGCTGTCAAGCCTGCTTGATAATAACCCCAAACAACAAAGCAGGACTCCTTGAACAGGGTGCACTAGCTTTTTGTGTGTGGTCCCCTTTACATGTAACAAACTCAATGAGTACAATGCACAAACCTATAATGTGACCACTGAAAATGATGCTGTTGGTAACACTGGTGGTTCTTAGAGACCTAACTCATTCTGAATATATCTGTCTCTTTTTTGTCCCTAAAGAATCAGTGTCTGGTGCCACATGTTGAGTGCTACTAATTTGGAAACAAAACTTTTAAGCTAAAGCCTGACAGTGATCTTTCCTTGGATGATTTATTTCTCTTCATTGCAGAAGGAAAGTAGTAAATGTAAGCATAAGTTTGGCTGCATGCTGCAGACATCAAGAAAATTTAAAATGTGAAATATTCTTACAGAAATCTGTAACACTCATTTATAAAATGTGTCATGAAATTGCATGTCTTGGTGTGCAGCTACCATTCATAACTCTGATTCAGTTCCCAAATCATCCATATCAACAGGAGAAGGAGTAAGAACACATGAAATGTTTTCTGTTTTCTGGACGTCCTGGAAACAATTTCATATGCAGTGGTATCATCATTTGCTGTGTTTTGGTACCTACCAAAATTCTGCTGTACTTGCAGCACATGACAGAAATGTGGAACATGTAATAATTTGAAAGTCTACAGTATAAATATCTAGTTATAACTGAGGCACCATCTACATCCACCAAAGTGTGTGTCTTCCACATCAAAGCTACTTTGCCAACAAGCTCCTGTACAATTGCAAACATATGTGCTCCTATTGAACCATCTTTCATTAGAATCAAAAACTACTTCCTGGATGATGATGTCAAAAAAAATCATCTTTGACAATTTTTTACACATAATAGATGTCCTTAAATAAATAAAAAATAGACTAAAATAAGTAGAAGAAAATAATACAAAATATGTTCTCAGCATGAGTTATGCTCATATAATACATTTTGTTGTTTGTTTGTAATTCATTAGTGTAAAAAATGTAGGTCATTTAACACACACTCATTGAACCATGGACAGTGCAAAAGCCTTTATTTCTCATCCATTTTGCAAAGGTAGTAATAAATTTATTTATGGTTACTGCAGGGGAACTTTAAAATCATTTCTTAAAGTAGGACGGACCAAAATTGTAGTAACACTATTCGCGTTTACGTAGCACTTCACTTAGCATAGACCGGGACTGTGTCCTAGGCAGGCCCGATGTTAACTGACTGGGCACAGCCCGTGCTGCCTGAGCTGTTGTTGTTATTGTTGTTGTTATTGTTACGCCGGCAGAGGTTGCGTCCAAATTCTCGCATGCCCTCTGGTGGACGGGACTCTACTTGCGGCAACTACCGTCCGTGACGCACCGTGCCGATGTGCGCCTCCCGCGATCTGTCTGGTGGCTACTGCAAAAATATTTGTAGCTTTTATGGGTCTTTGCCAGCCCTGCACACGGCATATTAATTGTATAATGAATTATTTTGTTATGGCCATGGGTTTATCTCCATAGGTTGTATTTACTTGCACAAAGACAAGGCAGTTATAGATATACAGGCAAGGTATTGTTGTATTCATTCGTTTGAAATAATCCCTACATTATTGACATTGTCCTACAATTCACTTGATAGTAGCCTTGTCCAATTTAAACAGTATTATTGATCCTACTAAATGACCTCAAATTAAAGTAAGGTAACAAATGTCATGTCTTGTCAGACCTCCATTTGCCCAGTGTAGTGCAGCAGTTCAATGTGACATGGACTCAGTATTTCATTTATTTATTTATTGTCATGTTCCATAGATCCTTTATGCGGGTGCATCACTAGGATGTAGAATGTGTCAGGTTATTACAGTAATAACCATATGTAAATGGTCATGAGGCTTACAAACTAAATCTTATATAAACAGATACATGAGGTTAAAGTGTTTAAACAACACAGATTATAATTAGTAATAATGATTACACAAACAAAGTGCAATATGTATGACATCTGTACAATGTTTAGTTCTCAAGCAATAAATAATTGAGTGTTCCCAGACTTTATGTACACCCTGTATTTGTAATCATGTACAAAATAAAGTCACATGTAAGTAGTAATATTTCATCAAGGCTAGACGTTTCCTCATCAACACATCTTCACAAATGTAGTAACATAAACAGTTTTGTAATTAATTAGGCATAAGAAAATAAAATTTTGTACATACATATAGAAAACAAGACATATTGCTGAAAAGTTGCTGAAATGTCTTGGTTGAATTTACTAAAATATAAAATATTGTTTTTAAATAGGCATAACAACATATAGAATTTCATATCCTCATATATGGCACAAAAGATAGGTACATTATTAGGCTCATTAGTACATTAGTGAAAGGAAATTAGTTTTACTTTGTAATACTTTGATAATTATGGATTTTTGTTGAGAGAGGTTATGAATCAGAACCTACAGATTTGAGCAATATTCCAGATATTCATTGATGCTGTAGAAGCTGTTGTTTATTAATAGATTTTTTAGTTATCAATGTTTGGTATGCTCTTGGTGTTATCTGTCAACGCTCTGTAGAGGATTTATGGTTTGTCAATTAAACTGTCCGGATATATTGGTTCTCTGTGTACGTTTTTTTGGTAGTCATCCCAATTCTTTGTTTAATAATTGTGGATCTCGCTGTTCCATGCAGAAAACTCTCTATGGCTCTTAATGAAGCCTGTTATTTTTGTATACTTGCAAATATAAATATGGATGGTAGCATCATGAGTTTCATTCCTTAAAAATGCCTCTGCATGATTCTCTGGAAGCAACATCCTTTATTAATCTAACAGCTTTCTTTTGAAGTTTAAAATAATGCTTTGCAAAAGAGGTATTTCCCCAGGATAATATGCCATACCGTAGAAGATTATGCATGTAGGCATAATAAGCACTTAACACTGTTTCAGCATTGCAACAATCTTTATGCATTTTTAATATGTAACAGCATTTGGTTAATTTTTTGTTAGGTGTTTCTTCTTGTTTTCCCCATCTTAGGTGTTCATCCACCCATAATCCTAAAAATTTTATGTGATTCTTTTGCTGAATTTGGCTATGTCCTAATGTAAACTTTACATTGGTCCAATTTTATTATTTATGTGGTTGAAGTTAATCCATACAGTTTTCTTGTCATTAACAATTAGACAGTTCTCTTTAAATCATTTTTCTACCACTTCTACTGTTTTGTCAGTTTTCTGCAGCAACTCATCATTCTTTCCTTTTCTAAAGAAGCTGGACTCATCAGCAAATAATATAGTATCAGTTGTTGAAGATAAGTCATTAATAAAAACCAAGAACAGGGGGACCATAACTGAGTCCTGGGGAACCCCATAACTAACTTCCCATATTCAGAGTGGTACATTCTGAAAAATTTGCACTGTTTGTTTCCTGTCAGATAAATATGACATGAACCAGCCACAGGAAACATCAGACACCTTAGTTAAATAGTTTTAAAAGTAGCAGATTATGATTTATAAGCTTGAAAGGTTTGGAAAGTTCCAAAAATGAACCACAAATTAGTTCACTGTCCTCAGTGGTTTTGTAAACAAGTTTCAGTGAATTGAAGAGAGCCTTTTGTGTTGATTTGCCTTTTTTGAAATCATTCTGTGTGTTTGCAAGAACTTAGTTTTTGTTTGGGAAGTATAGCAATCTATCAGACATTATTCTTTCAATTATTTTTTGAAAATGCAGGTAATAATGGTAATGGCCTAAAATTTCTATTGTCAAATTTGTCACATATTTTATTAACTGGTATTACTGTTGACAAATTTACTTGGAAACATGTCAGTTGCAAAGGAGTCAATGATTATGGGGACAGGTTGAGAGACAACATTATTAGCACCATATTAATAATTTTGTCAGGGATACCATCAAATCCACAGGTCATTTTACTCTTTAGTTTACTAATGGTCCTTTGTACTTCATGGGTGTTACTGGATATAGGTACATTCATAAAACTGTATTTAAAAGAGTAGTCAAGGCAGCAGGTTAATTTCAACCATAAAAATAAGACAAAGGGTGTATGCTCAGTTATTAAATCTGGATTAGATTTTAATGTATGTAACAAAGAAACATCAAAAATTAACATTGAAGGAAAATCCAAAACTTCATTACAGAATATTTCTTTACCTAAACAATCAGTTTGATTTTCAACAAACGAAAAACACTATAGATACCATAAACTGACTCATTGAGAAAATAAGCACATGATTAGACAGGGGCAACAAAGTGTCAGGAACCTTTTGCAACCTCACAAAGGTGTTTGGTTCTGTAAACCAAGCATTGCTTATGTACAAACTACAATTCAAATACCAGAGTGCTTCAATGAATTTTTTATAAATGTAGCAAAATTTGATGTCAGTGTAACAGATTTTAACACCACAGTTAATCCTTTTAGCCTCCATGAAAACTCTGAGTGCCTTAAAAAATTTTCAAGTTTGCATTAAAGATGAAATAAATTAAATTTTAGCATTAACAAACAAAAACTCTGCAAGTTGGCGGTGAAATACCCACTAAAGTCATTGAAGAGTACACAAAATAGTAGCAATTTCACTAGCCTTTTTGAAAAGTGGTTTAACTTTGGCATATTTCTGTACCTCTAGGAAGCAGCCTTCTTCAAAATATAGATTCAATAAATTGATGTTTTGAATAGTGCTGCTTCCCAGAGTTTTAGAAATATGCCAAAGTTAAACCTCTTTTCAGAAAGGGGTCAAGAGAAGTCATGGGAAACTATTGTCCTATTTCAATTCTCCCAACCATATCTAATACATTTGAAAAAGTCACTGTTACCCAAATGCAAAACTTCATCATAGAATGTTTCTTTACCTAAACAATCAGTTTGGTTTTCAACAAATGAAAAACACCATAGATACAATTAACTGTTTCATTGAGCAAATAAGCACATCATTAGACATGGGCAATAAAGTGTCAGGAACCTTTTGCAAGCTCACAAAAGTGTTTGTTTCTGTAAACCATGCATTGCTTATTTACAAACTACAATGCCCTACAGTGGCTGAAATCCTACTGATCAGACAGAAAACAAAGAGTTTACTTCATTCAAATGGGGAAAATTATTATTCTGACTGGAAAAATATTTCAGTGTGTCCCCCAAGGCTCCATACTAGGCCCATTCCTGTTTTTGTTCTGTGTTAAAGATTTGCCATTAAATATCAGCTCCCCATCATTTCTGTTTTTGTACGGTATTTCTGTGTTAGTTGAAAATAAGGATTCAGTAAAAAATCCTGACTCTTTCATCAGTATCCTCAGCCATTAGAAACTTGGTTCCAACTAAATGGGTCTACTCTGAACATATATAAGACTTGCATGATGCATTTCAAAACCAAACAGTCAAAATGAGAGAAGATTAAGATTATTCACAACAACAAAGATACAGAATAAATCAGCTCAGTCAGATACCTAGGGTTAAATTTGAATAAAAAATTTGATCTGGCAGGCACGCTTTGAATGCCTAGCTAACAGATGGAGCTTTGCAAATAACATAAAATGCCATTGACATGGACACCTGAATGCTAGCAGTCTACTCTGAATCCACTATTACATTTGGTATCATTTTTGTGGTAACTCGACAAACAGGGAGAATACTAAAGATACAAATTTTTTTTCAGTATGTGCACTGTAAACCACAAAGAATCATCTTGCCCATTATTTAGAAAACTCTCCCATCACTATATATTTTTGAGATTATTATCTTTTTGTATACCTCATGGGACTTATTTGAGGGAAACCATTCTGTTTGCACGTGGTACAAGAAACAAAGAAAACTTTGCTTCCCTCCCAAGACCTCAAATTGTATGCAAACCAAATGTGATGCAAATGTATGTAATCAGATGAATTAACCACAATTTACATTGATTTTTATTTGATAGTGGTCCAAGTGAAATACTCATTTCTGTACTCATCGCATCAGATATCTCTCTGGGGTTTGCCACCAGATCATATTCTGCAAAACCCACAATATTTCATAGATACAACTGTTCAACATCTTCAGGTGGTGGTTATTGCTGTTGCCAATGTGGCCGTGTCGAAATTTATCAGGGCAGGAGCACGCAATATACATGTGGCAGAAAGGCCTTCTGTGCATGCACTATGGGCAATGA
Organism: Schistocerca piceifrons; assembly: GCF_021461385.2. Classification (NCBI taxonomy): domain Eukaryota; kingdom Metazoa; phylum Arthropoda; class Insecta; order Orthoptera; family Acrididae; genus Schistocerca; species Schistocerca piceifrons. The sequence goes on along the minus strand of NC_060145.1, from coordinate 431,722,290 downwards.
CTGTGCTGCCAGATCTACATTTACACCACATCATACTCCACAAGCCACCTAATGGTGTGTGGCGAAGGGTACTTTCAGTACCACTATCTGATCCTTCCAACCATGTTCCACTCACAAATAGAGCGTGGGAGGAATGATTGTCAGTAAGTCTCTGTATTGGCTCTAATTTCTCAAATTTTCTCCTCATGGTCAATATGCAAGATGTATGTGGGGGGAAGTAATATGTTGGCTGACTCCTCCTGAAAAGTGCTGTTCTGAAATTTCAATAGTAAATCTCTTTGTGATGCACAAAGCCTCTCTTGTAACATCTGCCAGTGGAGTTTGTTTAGCATCTCCGTAATGCTCTCTCGCCAGCTAAACGATCCCATGACGAAACATGCCACTCTTTGTTGGATCTTCTCTATCCCCTCTATCAGTCCTACCTGATAGGGATCCCAGATAGATGAACAGTACTCAAGCATCAGGCAAACAAGCACCTTATAAGCCACTTCTTTCATCGATGAGTTACATTTCCTTAAGATTCTTCCGATGAATCTGTGGCTGGTGTCTGCTTTCCCACTATCTGTTTTATATGGTCATTCAACTTACGGTCACTCTGGATAGTTATGCCTAGATATTTTACAGCAGACACTGTCTCCAGCTGTTTGTCATCAATAGTGTAGCTGTACAGTAGTGGATTTATTTTCCTGTGTATGCACAATATGTTACATTTATTTACATTCAGGGTCGACTGACAGAGTCTGCACCATTCATCAATTCTCTGCAGGTCATTCTACAAATTCTTACTACCTTCTAGCATTGCTACTTTGGTATAAACAACTGCATCATCCGCGAATAGCCTTAAAGAGCATCCAACACTTTCTAGTGGATCATTTATATATGTTGTAAACAGCAATGGCCCTATCACACTTCCATGTGGTACTCTGGATATTACTTTTAAATCTGTCGATTTAGCTCCGTTAAGAGTGACGTGTTGAGTTCTGTCCACAAGAAAGCCTTAAATCCAAGTGCAGGTCTGCTCTGATACACCACAAGCTCCACAGATGCTTCTGTGATTAATTGCTGAATTAAATCTCAGCAGCATGCTGTGTTGAATCATGAATGTGAATTTCTTGTTTCTCCTGTTTTAATTTAGTAGAAGTCAATGATGGACTCCAGGCAGCACTTAATTAAAAAGCAGCGTCCTCTTAATAAAATAGTCTGTCATATGGATGTGTGTGGCCTCCTCGAGAATGCAGTCTCCTTGTAAAACATGTGATTCTCTGTGTCCAAGCAGTGCTACACTACTGCCGATTATCAGGTCGCCCCAGGCATGTATACCATTGGTGATCAACACAAAGTCCTTGCGCGGTTTGGCAGTCTGACTAGTATCAGGTTTCCCAAATTGGCATGTGATTTTAGGTACCACATTTCCTAAGGCCAAGATTATCTTTGAACAAACACAACAAATTTCTCAATTTTGCTGGTGGCTGAAAAACACACTTGATATTGTCTGTCTTTAGGATTCTGTCTATTCTTGCAGACAGACATTTAAAATATGGAAAGAACACCATTGCAACAGGTGCCTCTGCATCTTCATTTACATCCCTACTTTTAACTTGCTTAGAATGGAATGCATGACATATTTGGCTGCATATCAACCGTTCTGTTTGAACACTTACGAATAGTGTTTTAGCTCGTCAGGCAGACTGTCGGCATCGGAGACCATATGTGCTGTATGTGCCAACAAGCTTAAGATACTACCATGTTATACAGGATGATGACTGCTTGTGGCCTGCAAATATAACTCTGTGTCAGTTGATTTTCAGTAGACACTATGCCTCGGTGCACCCTGGATTTTCTTCTAACCATGACATTCAGGAAGTGTAAGATGGCATTTTTTCCCCACTTCTATGGTGAACTGTATATTCAGATGGAATGAGTTCAAATGCTCGAGAAACACAGGTAATATATCTAATCTGTGGGGTCACACCATAGATGTGTTGTCTACGTACTGCCAGAAGCAGGAAGGTTGGACATTTGCTTACTGCAGTGCTTTTTTCTCAAAGTATTCTGTAAAATAATTGGCTACCATAGGAGACAGAGGACTTCCCTTGGCGTCAATGTCCACTAGTTCAAAATACTGGTGAGCTAAGCACATATTTAAACAATAATACCTTTCTCAAACTTACTGCTGATTAGCTCTAATGAGTCCTGCAGAGGTACTTTCATAAATAAAGATAAAATGTCAAAGCTAACCGAAAGATCCGATGGTTGTAACCTAAGTGTCTTCAGGCATCTTACAAAGTCTTCTGAAGTGCAAATATGATAGTCACATTTGCCTACAAATGGTCTCAACAGTGAAGTAAGATGTTTAGCTAGGAAATGGGTAGAGGCACTGATGTTTCTCACTACTGGGCAAAGGAGACCTATCCTTATGTATCTTTGTAGGCTATACAGTCTTGGAGGAACTGCATCCTGTTGGTGGAGGCACTTAATGACTTTAGCCAGAATAGAACTCTCCTTGAGAAGGTCTAATGTTTTTCGAATCTTGCCAATTGGATCCCCTTTCAACTTGTGATAAGTTACTATAAGTCTTACTATTGTATTCAGTGCATGAGAGCCTTCCTTGAGCATCGAAACCACTGTGTTGTCAAGGATCCTGTCAATGAGATTAAACACAGTGCGCCAGTGTGGCACATTCCCTTCTTGTGGTTGGGCCTCAAGATGAGTATACTTTGACATTTGGTGAACCATAGCTTGTTGCTTAGAACTGTCAACTACCACCCAGGTGGTACTATCTACCCAGTCTGAGGGTATAGCTGAGATGTTCAAACAAGGGAAGGTTTGCCAAATATGAAAGTATGCTCATCTTGAGACCCAACTGCAAGAAAGGAATGCACCACATTGATGAAACACATTTAATCTCACAGATAGCACATTGGATGATGCAGAGTGGTTTCATGGCTCCAGAAAGGTTTGAACTTTGTACCAAGACTTGGCACATTTCCAATCCATGAAATTTTAATATCAGTTCAGCAGAAAGGAAGGCTCTACAAGACTTGAGAATGGACAAAGACCTCATCATTTCACCTGCCAGCAATGGGAACACCACTGTCTTTCCCTAACAAGCTGAATACAACAGTAAGATAGAGGTGCTGCTTGATGATCCTGCTTATCACAAGTTAAAAGAGGGTCCAACTGGCAAAATTTGGAGAAAAATGTTAGACCTTCTCAAGAAGAATTCTATTCTGAATTAAGTCATTCAGGGTCTGCACCAACAGGCTGCCATCCCCCAAGACTGTATAGCCTAATGAAGATACATAAGGATGGATCTCCTCTTTGCCCACAAGTGAGCAACACTGAAGCCCATACCTATATCCTGGCTAAACATCTTACTTCACTGTTGGGGCCTCTCATAGGCAAACGTGGTGATCACATCCACAATTCAGAGGATCCCATAGGACACCTGAAGACATTTAAGTTACAACCATTGGATCATTTGGTTAGCTTTGACATTGTATCTTTATTTACAAAAATACCTATACAGGCCTCATTAGAGCTTATCAATAGCAAATTTGAGAAAGACATTGTAGCATCACTTATCTCAACTTATTTCTTATTCAGCTACAAGTATTTTGAACAAGCGGATTTTGTCATCATGGGAAATGCTCTGTCTTTCATGGTGGCCAGTTATTTTAGGGAAGACTTTGAGGTAAAAGCAATGCAGTCAGAATGTTACCAACCTTCCCGCTTTTGGCAGTATTAGGCAATACATTTTTGGTGTGGCCTCACAGAATAAAGACATTACTTATGTTTCTCCAGCATTTGAACTCGCTCCATAGGAATATACAGTTCACCTTGGAAGTCATGGTCAGAAGAAAAGCCTATGGGACCCTGGGATGTAGTGGCTACCACAAACCACCTCACACAGAGTTATATTTGCAGGCCGCAAGCTGTCACCATCTTGCGTAACGCGGTAGTGTTTTATGCTCTTTGACACTTAGATCACATGTGGTTTCAGTTACCAGCAGTTGTGTGATTAGCTGCAACACCTAAGAACAGTATTCCACAGAACAGATGTTCTGACAGACAAGACGCACCATGCATACCATTCCAAGAAAGTTCAAAGTAAGGATGTAAATCGAGATGTGGACTCACCCATTACAATGACATTCTTGCTGTATCTTGGCAGCAAGCCTTCATAAATAGAAAGAATCCTCAAGAGACATGACATCATGTGTTTTTTGCCACCAGCAAAATTGACGAATTTGTGTGTCAATCAAAGATGATCTTTGTCTTAGGAAACTTGGTGTTTATAAGGTCCAATGCCAATTGCATCTTGTAGCAGTGACAACAGCAACTACCACCAACAGATGATGAACAGTTGTATCCATGGAATTTTGTGGGATTTGGGCAATATGATCTGACAGCAACCTGATAAGTGTATTTGCAGCAAATCCATCCAGAAAGCCTGAAAAGTCAGATCTCAAATATGTTTGCCACACAGATTTTAATATGATCAGTCACTCAGTAACCACCTTTTTTTCTTTTTTTTGAGAGGGTGAGGGAGGGTGTTCTTCCAAGTACATAGACCTCAATTCTAGCTCCAACACTTCACATATACATTAAAGTTGTTTTTGTTATGGAAAGAATGAAGGTGTTGCACAGTATATAGACATTAAACAAGATCAGTAAAACGGACCAAGCTTACACCCACATGCACATATGTTCAACTACATTGTCCTGGCTGGCTCGTTGTACTGGCACTGCAGCTTGACTGAGTTGAGGGGTTGGATCAGGTTGAATGAGCAAGGGGAGAAAGGAGAGAGGTAGTGGGAGAGAAGGTTGGGGGAAGGGTTGCTGATAGTTGGGAAGGAGAAGTAGCAAATGGATGAGATAAGAGTATGGCAAAGTGAGCTCACCCTAGTGCAGGCAGGGGGAGTTGTGTGTGGTACACTATGAAATGGATAAGCGAGTTTGGTGTGTGTGTGTGTGTGTGTGTGTGTGTGTGTGTGTGTGTGTGTGTGTGTGTGTGTGTGTGTGTGTGTGTGTGTGTGAGGGGGGGGGGGGGGGGGGGTAGGAAAGAGGGGAAGAAGTAGGAAAAATGAAGAGAGAGACTCGAGAGAGGAAAGTGTATGTCATGATTAATAGGGTGGAATGGAAGGCAGGGGGACAGGATTGGGCATGGCTGTGTGGAACTGGAGCTAGCAAAGCTTGTGTTGCGAGGGGGGGAGGGGGTAGTATACTTTACAAACTGCGCCATGAATTCAATTCCCCCTCCCCTACACACAAAAAACTGATTGTATGGCCAATTTTTAAAAGTCTTATGTGATTTTCTTATTCAAGGAAACTTTGGTTTTTAGGTCAAATCAGAGATTTTAAGGGTTCCACTTAATCACCAGGTGCCATCCCTGCATCTTATGAGTGCAGAAACAATCTCTACATTTGTAAATCATATTCATGATCGTCTAAACCTTGATATACTTTTTGTTTGTACTGTCTTATGTATCATTTTTGTACTTCGGCCAAACTTATTGTGATAGATTTCTCTGTTTAACCTAGTCCTGCAAGCAACAAGTAAGAGCACCCATACCTGCCCCCCCCCCCCCCACCCCCACCCCCCTCCATCTCTCAGACAAGGGGGAACAAATTGTGTGTTGTCCATTGTTTTTCTTTCAAGAAAATGAAGTTGGTAACACAGTTTTTTTAACAAGGACTGTTTTATGGCTACTTACAAGTCTCCATTCATCTTCAAAAGTATTAAAAATACTCCATACCTCGATGTGTAGCACAGCCCCCCCATGTCCACTTTCCAAAAAGTATCATATGGACACCCTTGTCTGCAATCAAACATACACTCCTAGAAATGGAAAAAAGAACACATTGACACCGGTGTGTCAGACCCACCATATTTGCTCCGGACACTGTGAGAGGGCTGTACAAGCAATGATCACTCGCACGGCACAGCGGACACACCAGGAACCGCGGTGTTGGCCGTCGAATGGCGCTAGCTGCGCAGCATTTGTGCACCGTCGCCGTCAGTGTCAGCCAGTTTGCCGTGGTATACGGAGCTCCATCGCAGTCTTTAACACTGGTAGCATGCCGCGACAGCGTGGACGTGAACCGTATGTGCAGTTGACGGACTTTGAGCGAGGGCGTATAGTGGGCATGCGGGAGGCCGGGTGGACGTACCGCCGAATTGCTCAACAGGTGGGGCGTGAGGTCTCCACAGTATATCGATGTTGTCGCCAGTGGTCGGCGGAAGGTGCACGTGCCCGTCGACCTGGGACCGGACCGCAGCGACGCACGGATGCACGGATGCACGCCAAGACCGTAGGATCCTACGCAGTGCCGTAGGGGACCGCACCGCCACTTCCCAGCAAATTAGGGACACTGTTGCTCCTGGGGTATCGGCGAGGACCATTCGCAACCATCTCCATGAAGCTGGGCTACGGTCCCGCACACCGTTAGGTCGTCTTCCGCTCACGCCCCAACATGGTGCAGCCCACCTCCAGTGGTGTCGCGACAGGCATGAATGGAGGGATGAATGGAGATGTGTCGTCTTCAGCGATGAGAGTCGCTTCTGCCTTGGTGCCAATGATGGTCGTATGCGTGTTTGGCGCCGTGCAGGTGAGCGCAACAATCAGGACTGCATACGACCGAGGCACACAGGGCCAACACCCGGCATCATGGTGTGGGGAGCGATCTCCTACACTGGCCGTACACCACTGGTGATCATCGAGGGGACACTGAATAGTGCATGGTACATCCAAACCGTCATCGAACCCATCGTTCTACCATTCCTAGACCGGCAAGGCAACTTGCTGTTCCAACAGGACAATGCACGTCCGCATGTATCCCGTGCCACCCAACGTGCTCTAGAAGGTGTAAGTCAACTACCCTGGCCAGCAAGATCTCCGGATCTGTCCCCCATTGAGCATGTTTGGGACTGGATGAAGCGTTGTCTCACGCGGTCTGCACATCCAGCACGAACGCTGGTCCAACTGAGGCGCCAGGTGGAAATGGCATGGCAAGCCGTTCCACAGGACTACATCCAGCATCTCTACGATCGTCTCCATGGGAGAATAGCAGCCTGCATTGCTGCGAAAGGTGGATATACACTGTACTAGTGCCGACATTGTGCATGCTCTGTTGCCTGTGTCTATGTGCCTGTGGTTCTTTCAGTGTGATCATGTGATGTATCTGACCCCAGGAATGTGTCAATAAAGTTTCCCCTTCCTGGGACAATGAATTCACGGTGTTCTTATTTCAATTTCCAACAGTGTATTTTAAGCAGGTAAAGCTTCAGAGATAGCACCTTAATGCTAATGTGATAATAGTGAATTTTGGCATTTATAAAAGAACACAGGTGTGTTTGGCATCCGGAAATTATATTTTAATTTCTCTGACTGTTGCTATTAAGGACACTATATTAAGTCCATTTCACTGACTCTGCTTATCAAAGTATTTAAATTATTTAAATTATTTATTAGTCCATATTTTGTATTTATCTGGGTTATGTTAATTTTTATGATGTTTTACATTATTTCCATTTTTTGGAGACTATTTAAAATTGTTTGTTCTCTTACTTGCTTTAACACATTAATTACTTTGTTGTAGTTACAGATACTCTCTCACAAGAGCTACACTTTTCAGAAATGTTATGCAATCAGTTTTCACACCATTCATCCATACATTATAATACTTATCCTCAGCAATGTTTCTTCTTTAGGGCTAGCAGCATAATATATGTTTGAGAACAGCATGATTATTAGAGTAGATGCACTAAAATAGCTGCTTGTAATAATGAATCTTTATTCGCAACACAGTTTCAGCATTTATTGTCATTGTGAAGTACATCTAGAGTGTAGAGTGTGAAATTTGTCTGGTTGCTGTGTGGTGATTTGTTATACTTCACCTCATTCACCAAACACTTAAATAAGTTGCCACCTGACCATGCCTTTTGTATACAATGAATGTTGCTTACTGAATATTTCGTCACTGTTAAATATTACTTATCTGGGTCCACCCAGTCTGTACCCTGAATCCATATTCCTACTTCCTCCAACTTGGCTCAGACTTCACCTCCTTACAGGCTGCAGATAAAGATACTGAAAATTAACTTCTCATTCTCATTCAATCCACCACATAATTAAAAAGTGAGATTCAATTCACCTTCTTGTATTATCTTCAAAATTACAGCTAAATACATGATAAATTAGGACAGCTACAAGCTCATATACTGGCTCACTGTACTAACTACATAACAGATCTGATATTCAGCTTGATAATAATCTTTGTCATTTTGTATTCTTAGATTTCATGGAGCTCTTTGTTCTGCACCACCCGCTCCATGGTACTGCTATCTCCACCTCAGCAAGTAGTTTTGTCTGACTGCTACTCACTTCCTACAGTCACTGGATCAATAGCTGTGGTATCAGCATCTTCGATTTAAAACACCTTCCAACAGTGAGGTGCTCACCACTTATCGACTACTGTCATGCACATCTTCTCTGACATATGTATTTAAAGATGTGATATCTCTCATTCAAGGAATGTGATGTATCACTACAATTGATCTTTCTGCTGTCACACCATAATTAACATTTATTTTCAATATATTTACATCATTTACCATCCTATTAAAACAGTGACAGTTATAAGACGGTCCACTAATGATGTGATATGATTGTCGCATCAGTCTAGATGTACTTGACAATGGTGATAAATGCTGAAAAAGACAGTCATGAATAAAAATTAGTTACATAAGCAGTTATTTTGCCACATCTATTCTAATACTGACTGAAAAGTAATGCCTCCACCTTTGTAACTCTTCAACAGTTGCCAGCGTTGGTATGCGGCAGATACTGGCGGGAAGCCTTAGCATTGAACCGTTGTGTTGTTACAGTGTGAAGTATGGAACCCTGTGTAGATGGTCAGCCAATGAGATTTAAGCAACGTGCAGTCATTGAATTCTTGACAGCAGGTGGTGTCACGTCAAAGGAGATTCATCAGAGAATAAAAGCAGTTTATGGTGACTGTGTTGATGTGATTACTGTGTGTCATTGGGTGAGTAAGTTTAAAGATGTTGAGGTGGGTACATCTGACCTATGTGACAAACAAAGAGTTGGACACCCTGTGACAGCAACCACCGAGTTTCACAAGCAAAATGTTGACAGATCGATTCAGGATGATCATCTTATCACTCAGAGAGAAATAGCAAGCACAGTCGACATTTCACAAGAATTTGTGGTTACATTATTGCTTTGCTTGGCTATCGGAAGATCTGTGCATGATGGATACCCCGGATGCTGACTACTGAAATGAAAGTGCACAGACTTGAAATTTGCCAGGAACTCCTCTTGCGTTACGAAAATGAGAGTGACACCTTTCTCCATGCAATTGGGGCAGGAGACAAAATGTGAGTACACCAGTACGACCCAGAGATGAAATGTCAGTCCATGGAATATCAACACAGAGACTCGCCCCAGAAAAAGAAATTCAAGATGCAGCCCTCGGCTGGAAAAACCGTGGCCACAGTGTTCTGGGACACAGATGGTGTTATCCATGTTGATTTCCTTGATCATGGAACAACAATAAATTCAGAGCATTACATCGCAACGCTGCAAACTCTGAAACGACAGCTAGCAAGGGTCTGAAAGGAAAAGGGAAACGTTTTCCTGCAGCATGACAATGCCAAACCACATACTTCACATGCCACCACAGCAGAACTTCATAGACTGAATCTCACTACCGTATGGCGCTCTCCATACAGTCCAGCTTTAGCACCGTCTAAATTCCATCTGTTCCTGATTATGAAAGACGATCTGCGGGGACATCATTATGCTTCTGATGAAGACATTGAGAGAACTGTGAGACTGTGGTTACGGAAACAGAGTGTCGACTTCTTCCGTGATGGCTTCAGTAAACTTGTTCATCTTTGGCAAAAATTTAACCAAGTGGCTGGTGATTATGTGGAAAAGTGAATAGTAGTAATTAAAGAGCACATTCTAAGGATTAATTCTGCATTTTATTTATTCAAATATTCCCATCCAAACCCAGTTAATGAAGGTGGAGGCATTACTTTTCATTCAACCCTTGTAATAATCCACAGTAGTTTAACAGGTCCTTTTTCTGAACATCTTATCCAATTCTTGTCTAACTTTCTCAAGCATGCAATTAATTAAGACCAGGAATAATCCACCACTCTGACAGACTTCTATCTTGGTCTTAAGGGGATCAGAGAAGGAGCCTTGAGTATTCTGTTTGGACTTCACAGTGGCAGTAGTTGTGCCTTCATATTTTTTATCAGCTCTCATCTCTGGGAGCAAACCTTCTTGAAGCATACAGAAATGCAAAAATATGTTTTGCTCCTTAGCACAGTGTATCTTATTGGCGATTTGTTGAAAACAGTGACCAGGATGAGGGAACATATGCCATGTATAGGATAATTTTTGAAGAAATCTCTTTGACTAACTGTGACCCATGTACCTGGCTAATGCCAGTGGACTTTTAAATGTTCAGCAGCTTGGCATCAGAAATTAGCATGGTAGTTAACTTCACAGCAACAAAAATCAGTTGAAGCTTCTACACTTACAGCTTACTTCCAACTGCAATAAAGGGCTTGATTAATATGAAGTTTCTTAACTAAAACCTGGTGCCAGCCAACATTGCTAGAAACATGGTCACCTACATAACTAACATATTTTCAATTATTTACGGAGTATTTATATCCCCAAATTACCTACTGTTAATTAAAGTAGCCATAATTAGAGGCCTTTGGTTATAGTTCCATGATGATCCGATACCAGGGAGTTGTGAAAATGTGAATGCTATTCTACCACTGCTACCTTTGCTGCATCCTGTCACTTCTCGAATGCCCAGGAACCTCTGAAACATAATTCAAACAAACTACCAGTGGTAGCTGTTCTAATATAAAATAATCCCTTGGTGAATTGCTCCAAATAACTCTGAATGTATCTGTTTAAAGTACTACTCAATTATACATTGCTCTTATGTTATGTGTAGTGGTATTTTCAGTGGAATTTAATACTTAAATTTGGATCATCAGTTTCATTTGTCCATTAGGTAGCTTTTAGGCTACTGTGTGCTCATCATCAGATAATGAGTACTTCCTGACTCTTTAATATTTTGTACCAACCACAGCTAGTCACTTTGTGCCTGTAAAAACTTGCCATCTGATGATGATCCTGGAGTGGTTTGAAAGCTCGATAATAGGCAAATAAAAGTTATTTAAAAACTATAAAGTGACTGCTCACAGCTATGATACACATCATTTGCTATTTTAACCATGATCACAGTGTTCAGCATCCAGAATGGATAAGATAAATGTCTTAGCTTAAGATTTTGTCTGCTACTGGAAGCAATGAAATTCCATGGGCGTTTTTTCACACGTCGTGCAATTCCATAGCTTCATGAAGGGTGAAAACTTGCTTTCATTCATCTCATACTGTTTGCTTCACCTGTGTACGAAGATCATTTTATATAAGAAATTTCTTTTGCTTGTGCTGGAGTGTTTTTTCATAGTTCTGCTGTAACAAATTCTTCATTTCAAATCTTGTTAGATTTCACTCTTTTTAATGTTATCTTCGAACTTCTCATAATCTAAATGGAGGTCAACAGGTTTATCTTTAGAACAGTGTTTCAATTTTTGTGGTGTTTTAGATGGATTTCAGTTCTCATTTGATGTTGTTAGTGTTTGTTCTTTCCTTTTGAAGAACTCTATGGATGCTTATATTTTTTGAAGCTCCCTTTTGAAATTCTTGTAGTTTTCCCAGAAATCAACTTTTTGACATTTTATTAAGACTTGTTCATTAGTTTCCTTTCACTCTTCCATTTTTCATAACAAATTGAACTGAATATGAAATTTATTACATTTTGTCAAAAAAACAAAGATACTTACCACACATGTTAGGCAACAACTTTTAAATTGTCAGTGATCAAAGTTTTGTAAGCTGCAGAATAAAAATAGATGCAAAACTAGGAAAAAAAATCATCAGTCATGAAGTCAGAAATGTATACAATGAGAATTTATTTAAGAATGGGGAGATATTCCAAATTAATTTAAGCCTTAAGTTCAGCTTTTGTATCTTGATATGTCTTACTGCCTTTTTTCAAGACTGTGCAGTGGAAACTGGTCAGTAACCTTCATTCCAGTGACTCCTTCCCTACTCTGAGACCTTCCAGATAGAGCAGTACACAAAAGAAAGCCACCCCAAATGGTTCTCATAAAAGCAAATGAATGCTGTACAACCATCTGACTGTGTTTGAATTTGGAGGCAGTGCATAGTAACTACTTCCTTGTCCTGAAATATGAGAAGCATGTATCATTCTGCCAGGTGCTGGCCACATGAGAGCATAGGGACATGGTAAGTTAACATAACAGCCAGTCTGTCATGGCTGTTGAGAGACAGTAAGCTGCAGTCAGTAATACCATCTGTCTGATCACAGTGTACCTCCTACCAGAGGAAGGTACCCTGACTCACATCAGAACTAGGCATGTCCCATTAATGTATGACTTCAGAAGAGTGACTGAAGAATGAATTCAGTAATTTACATTTACAATATTTGAAGTGGAAATAATTTCCACGTGGACTACACATCCCTCTGTATTTTGATGAAAAAGTCTAAAACAGGTTGCAAGTAATCATGAAACTTAAAATCTCCGAATATTTAAAAACAAAGCCATTTTTTTTCTAATTTATCACAATATTTGGACTCAAACATTTAAATCTGCATATCTGTAGTATTTGCATTATAAATTCTAATGTTTCAAATGTATAGACACCTGATAGTTATCTGTGCATAGTTATGTGAGTGCATTGTTTGATATGTTGGATGAAAACAGAAGCTGAGTAGTACAGGAATATTTTTCAAAGCAGTTTAGAGATTTGGGGTGGATAAACTTAAGTGGCAGGGTTGTGTTGAGGTGGAGAGTTGAAGAATTGAAGAGATGATGATGCCCAGTGATTGCTCGAGGACATGTAATTAATAGTCCAACTTTCTACTAGCAAACAACTACAGCACTTGTAGCAACATTTGCTGGATGGCAGCAACAGCTTGATGACAGTTCCCTACATGTATTTGTGGGCCAACATTAAAACTCCTAGAACATCCTGAAACTTAGGCTATCTCATGGCTCGGTAATGGCTCCAACTGTCTTTAACCTGTACATTGCTGAAATTCAGGAAACACTGGTCAGAAAATTCGTGCATGCAGATGAAATGGCAATTGCAACCAGACATAACTCATTGACTGATCAAGTATTATCAAATGACACTGCAAGCCTTGAAAAATACTTTTGTTATCCATTGATACAGGATTGTTCCAAATATTTACTGCTGTCTTTGGATATTAAAGCATACTTGATGCACACATTTACTAGACTCTTCTCTTGAAGTACAAAGTTCTCAATGTTCAAAAGTACAGTTCCATCTAAGACATGAGTAACACATGAGCCCACCTAGTTGATGCTGTCTTTATCAGAGATCACAAACTAGAAAGGGCCTTCCTCTGCTCAGCTGTCTATCAACCTCTGTGCAGTGGCACTGCAGAGTTAAGAGCGAGGGTGTGGCTCTGCCAGAACCTTCCATTCATCAGTGCAAATTTCAGTGAGACATCACTAACATCTGTGATACTGATGTGAGTTTCTGACTTTGGTGTGGCATCATGATCTTTGGACAATACCACAACCACCTACCAGGGAAGCAGTGCATATCGATACATCAGTGACAACTCTCTACTTGGCTTTGAATCTAGTGTATACCACCACAATCTAGACACTCAAAACTACAATGAGAATCATCAATAGCTATATTGAACTCAGTCCCACTGAGTGGCTACCAATACTCAGCAACATTTCTCTCCCACAATTCCATCAGCAAGAGGTATTGGTTATTGAATACAAGATGACCTGCTCCTGTCCATCCATGAAACTATTGCCAGTGCATACTCAACAAAACTGAAGTCCTGGCACCCTACAAACAGATTAGCTGAGGATCTGTACTCTACCAATTATAACATCCAGTGTTAGTGGGCAGATGTTTGGAGCAACACAGTACCAACCACTATTATTTTAACTTACGGCATTGAAATGTCTCAAAAACTACACATCGAATCAAAAAGAGTTATAATTCCAATTTGTTTGTCTTGCAGTGGGACATCCAGTGATACCATACTCGACCACCCACCCCACCCCATGTGTGGGTGGTTGGCAAGGGGTCAGAAACTGTGAAATCTTCAATGGGAACCTCATTTTTAATTGCAGATTAAGATTCTACAGCAAAATCTATGTATGTTTCGTCTGAAGCATTTCATCATTTTGCCACAGAAGGTGCTATAATTGGAGGAGTAGAAACGGGTAAATAATGATTTATGACTTGCTACTCAATGGCCCTTGAATATCCGGTGGCACATAGGACCCCACCTCCATACTGCAAGGGTAGTATTTGTATTTCATAACTTCTAATTGGAAACTCCATTTGCAACATCATACTCTTCTGACACATTGAGCAAGAAGAGACTATTCGACATGCCACTGTGGCCATAGCTTGAGGCGCGCTACTCTACTTTTCCACTTAAGAGTATGTGTTCAAATTTAATATACTGCCAGCTTCAATATACTTAGTGATCCACATTTCAAATGACAGTGCACTGGACAGAAGCATATCTGCAGGAATGTCAACATAGGCATTTCTGATGCAGATGATGATGTCTTCATGGCCTGTTGTTACTTGCTGGTACATCATACCTTTTGAACATCCCCACAGAAAGAAATCTGGCGATGTCAAATCTGGTGACCCAGAAAGCCAGTTAATAGAGTTGTCTCTGCCGATCCACCAATCAGTCTAAACACTGTCTAATACCTCCCATACTTCAGTTGCTTAACGCACTGGGAACCGTCATGCTGAAACCACATACATTGTTGAACGTCCATGGCAACATGCTGCAGTAATACCGGTAGTTCCTGCTCCAACAACGTTCAATATTTTCAGCCATTCAGTGTGCCATCAATAAATATGAACCAATGAGTTTGTTCCCCATGAGGCCACAACATACATTAACTGATGATGGCATTGATAGTCAACTTGCCGTAACCAGTGGGAATTGTTTACATAACAAGTGGGGTTTCCAACTATAAGGTATGAAATACTGGCCTGTTTTACCCTCACAGCATGGATATTGGGTCCCACATGCCACTGGATTTTTTCAAGGGTCATTGAGTAGTATGTCCTAAATTAAGATTGTTTATCCATTTCTACTCATCCGATTACAGTGCATTCTGTGGCAAAATGATGAAAATGTTTCAGGCAAAATGCACGCAGATTATGCTGTGGAATTGTTATCTGCAATAAAAAGATTTCAAAGTTGTCCTGCACCACCCAAGCACAGGGTTGGGTGGTGAGGTCAAGTGTGGTATCATTGGGTGCTCTCCTCAGAGACAGGCAAATTGGAATTATAGCTTTTTTCATCTGATGTGTAGTTTTTGAGATATTCCGATGTCTTCAGTTAAAATGGATCATTAAGCAAATAAATTATGACATTAATCATGAAGCAGAAATTGGACAATAAAATAATTTTGTCAGGGGTATCTCCATGGAGGTGTGTTTTTATATGGCAGTAAATGTCATTTAGAGATGATAACAAACATTTGTGGATAGATATTGGCAATCCACATTTTTCCAACGAGTGGTGTTTTCAAACAATAAGGAGTTAGTCAGCAGTGAAGCAGCACAAAGAGAGAAGTGCGTGGAAAAGGATTTCCATTTTGGTCAGTGCCAACAACACAGCATGATTTCCTCTTTGTACACCCATCAATCATCTGCTATGGCAGAAGTAAGCAAGTAAATTTAGTGTTTTGTTTCTCATCAAGAGCAAAGTTCATTAGAGATATAGCATTGGATTTTTTTAATATTGGGAGGGAAAGAATGTGGAAGCTGCATGGTTTTTTAATGAACCACTATGATACTCACCTAGAGAGAACTGGGAAACCACAGAAATCCCGAATCTAGGTAGATAGCACCGGTTTTGAACATGACTCTCTTGAAAGCAAGCTTAGTGCATCAGGGACTATACCACCCTGCTTAGGGCTGTGTTGGAAATGCCAGATGAAATTCATAAGGTTTTATGAAAGTGCAGAAGGAACATTTATGTTCAAATGCAGTACTTATTAACAACAATAAATATGAAATTATATTAAGTGTATTGTAAAAATGTTAGAGTGCAGAATTTACTGACTTCTGCTTGCCATTCAAAGAATGGTGGCATGTATACAAGTCCTAGGCAAATGCTCCATAAATTGCTGCTATTTAGAATCGATCAGGTGTATATTGTGTGGTGAAAATGTGCTAAAAGGTGTCAGATGAAGCTCAGAAGTGCACAGGTGATACCATTCACAGTGTGTAGCACAGGCCATCTGTAATGTGAACTTTATTGTAACGATCATGAAGGAGCAATGCAAATGTGCTGTTTAGGACCAGAAGAAAACATGTTAGAAGTACTGGAACAGGGCATTGCAGCGGTAAGGGCACGTATCAGCAAGTTAGAACACATGGCACAGTGTTTATCAGAACATGCTTCAGAATCAAAATGTAAGGAAAATTACTTGCATAGGGCGGAGAAAACATTCTCGCCCTAATCTTTCAGTGAATCAGTGCTTGCTAAGCTGTAGAAACAGATACGGGTGCCTGAGTGTGGACAGTGCATCCAGAAATGTTGTACATCAGGATGCATTAAAAATTGTGTGTTAAATGATCACTTACACATCATAAACTGTAATCCTGTGTCGAACTACAAGCAGGAAAAACACTACGGGAAATGAAAGCAAAATTTCCATTCCAAACAATTGCACGGGAAAATAATATTATAAACAAAACAAAGCATGCGGTCATAAATCATGAAGACACAGGAATTGTGTCTTATCTAGACAGCCACGGCAGAGGAATTACCAAAACTTTGCACTACCAGTATAGACTGAAAGCTACAGCTTTCATAAAACCAGGTGCTGGTATGCAATAACTCATAAAGAATTGCAGGCCTATAAATGAAAACAGTGTGGCACAGAACCATCACATTATAATACTCAGTGGTGCAAATGTAACAATATTATGAAAAGGAAAGTTGCCACTTACCATATAGCGGAGGCACTGAGTCACAGAGATGCACAACATAGACTGTCACAAATAAAGCTTTCAACCTGTAAGGCCTTCATCAAAAATGATAATTAAGGCCTTCATCAAAAATGACAATGAGCTTGCGCCCCCCCCCCCCCCCCCCCCCCCCCACACACACACACACACCGGCAGTCTCAGGCAACTGTAGTCACACTGCGAGCAGCAGCACCAGTGCATGGTGGGAGTGGTGACTGGGTGGCAGTAAGGAGGAGGCTGGGGAGGGGGGGGGGGGGGATTGCAGGGGTAGGGATTGCAGGGGTAGGGGTTGCAGACAGTGCCATGCTGTTGGGGAGTGTGCAGGGCAAGGCGGAGAGAGGGTAGGGCAGCTATATGCAGTCAGGAGGTTAGATAGAGGGCACTGAAGAGGTGGGGGGAGGGGAGGAGGGGGGGAAGGGGAGGGGGGAGGGGGAGGGGAGGAGGGGGAGGGGAGGAGGGGGGGAGAGGGGGAGGTACCGGAAAATGATGAAGTTAGTCGGGGCACAGTAACTGTCCACAATGATGTGTCCTGGGTGCTAGGATAACATAGGATTAAATCCGAAAAAAATTTGCAAAAATATGCTCAAATACATCGGAAAAATGATGAGAAGGATGAAATGGATGCAAAAGGGGGAAACGAGATAAAATCTGAGGGAGTCAAAAATAGCAAAAGCCGAAAATGTAATTTTTCATATTTTTTCCTCCATCATGGATCCTTGCTCTTCCACCTGCAGTAATACAGAAAAATTTCCTTATCCCTAGTCAGAACCTAGTCCCACATACTGTTCCTGCATTGTTGCTTGGTTCATGGAATCCCCCCCCTCAAAAGTCCTTACCATTAAATTACCAACCTCTGGCTGCCACCCCTTCCTCCACAATGACATCGATCTGTTCAAATTCCACCAATCCTTAGCCCTCACCAACATAGTCCTGCAAAACCGTATCAAACAAGTCCAAACCTCCTTGCAGTATCTCCTTTCCACTCACAAAATTCCCCTACTATGCAGTCCCAAAATCCTGGAACCCATAACACACATTCAAACTCCTGCCCTCCAGGAGCTAGAGCAACATACACAATGCCACCTCAAAAAGTTCTCCACCCTGCTCATTTCCTACTCCCGTCTTGGATACCTGTGGTGTCACTGCCAGACACCACACTTGCTAGGTGGTAGCCTTTAAATCGGCCGCGGTCCATTAATATACGTCGGACCCGCATGTCGCCACTGTCAGTGATAGCAGACCGAGCGCCACCACACAGCAGGTCTAGAGAGACGTACTGGCACTCGCCCCAGTTGTACAGCCGACGTTCATAGCAAAGGTTCACTGACAACTACGCTCTCATTTGCCGAGACGATAGTTAGCATAGCCTTCAGCTGCGTTTGCTACGACCTAGCAAGGTGCCGTATTCAATTGATAATTAATATTATGAAGCATGTACCCTAACGAGAGATGTTCTACAGTTGTGGATTAAAGTTAAGTATTACATCATCTACGTACTTTATTTACAATTCTCAAGATATTGTCCTGTTCCAGACCTCACGCCAGTCAGCGTGTAATTAAACGCGTGCATTTCGGCCTCCTCTAGAAAAACAGTGTTGGTTCTTCTGCCAACACTACAATACCATTGTCCACCACCTCTACAACCACCTCCAAACCCCCTCCACATCCCCTCATAGCTGACAAACCCTGTCTCGCAGACCTACTGCGTTTACCCCACCCTCCAACACTCCCTCTCACCATCACACAGAATCCAGAACCTAAAAACAGACATGAAACACTGTCATAAACCCTTCCTCCAGAAGCCTTAGCTCCGCAGAAATATCAGTCCTTTCCAAAGGCCTCACCTTTTGCCCCACTCCCAAATTAAGTCATGCTGGACTTGTTCAAGACCTTCTTTCCTTCTCCTGTTCCCTACAGTGGAAACACTTTTTTGCCACTAACCCTACAAATTGAACTCGGATCACTCCTCCATCCAACCATGATCCAGCCCCACTGCCTCCAAATCAACCCCTGTTAACTTTCCAGAAATTGTTAACCTCAGACCTTGCCTCACCATCATTCCCCAAATCCCTCAACATGCAAATTAACCTTACATCCGCAGAAAGAACCCCAGTCCACCATTCAAAATTGATCCCTACCCTATAATCCTTCTTGCACACAAAGGCTCCACCACTGTTGTTTTGAACTGAAAAGATTACCTGGCAGAAGGATTCTGCCAGCTGTCAGATACATCCACCTACAAACCTTGCCACAGAGACCCCATTCCAGAAATCCAGCAGAATCTCCAGTCACTGCTGAAATGTTTAGGCCCATCCCAGAACTCTCCTCAGAACTCTGCTCACCCCTAGCACTCCCTGCACTCCTACCTTCTACATGCTCCCTAAAGTTCATAAACCCAACCACCCAGGATGCCCAATTGTGGCTGGTTACTGTGCCCCCACAAAGAGAATCTCTGCTCTTGTAGACCAACATATTCAAACTAAACCCAGAACCTAC